>NC_135748.1:32591250-32922500 GCF_041903045.1 Epinephelus lanceolatus
ACAAATTGCAGAGGAGAGACAGAACAGCTTTACGTGCCCCGCAGCACAGAATTATTTGAGTTATTTTAGTGGTTGTAGTTAATTCAGTGATGAATGATTAAAGGTTGTGCTCTCGCTTGAATGCACATGAGCACGTGTTCATGATTATGTGTGGATTATGAGCCATTGTGGGCACGTTTGATATACGCGTGTGTGTGTGTGTGTTTGTGTGTGTGTGTGTAGCCAGCAGCTCCTACCAGTGGTACTCGTGGGGACCTCCCAACATGCAGTGTCGCCTGTGTGCTTCATGCTGGACCTACTGGAAGAAGTACGGAGGGCTGAAGATGCCAACAAGACTGGATGGAGAGAGGCCTGGACCCAACCGCAACAACATGGTACACACGCACACATGCTTCACTGGACATTTAGTTTATTTATTCTGCAAACAGCAGCCTTACTGTTTGCCTTAAAGCCTTACCATACCCCTAACGGATGAGTTCATCCTCCAGAGAAAACCTTTTTCTTGTCATCCTCATGTAAGCTGAACCAACATAATTACGAATAATTTTATCAAGTAATGATTTTGGCTTGAAAATCTTAAGAAAAATTGACTTCAGATTGTTTATTATTTATCCACCATTTATGCACTTGGAAGAGACAAAAGCATATGTTCGAATTTTATTCATTGATTTTAGTTCAGCATTTAATACCGTGCAACCCCACCTGCTTCTGGAGAAGTTGAAGGACATGAATTTTAACACTACCTTGATCAAATGGTTTTATTCCTTTTTAACTAATCGCACACAGCAAGTGAAGGTCAATCAGACACTGTCAGACATCAAACACTGTAATACAGGAGTACCACAAGGCTGTGTGCTTTCACCAATACTTTTTACACTGTACACCAATGACTGCAGGAAAGTATATCCTAATAATTTTATTTTTAAATTTGCAGACGACACAGCAATTGTGAGTCTTCTGCATAAGGACATGGACTCTTTTGCATATCATGATGAGATCAACACCTTCATTAAGTGGTGTGACAAAAACCATCTGGTTTTAAACGTGTCAAAGACACAAGAGATGGTTCTTGACCCAAGGCAAGTGACTACACACGAGCCAGTGGTCATTAAAGACCAGACTATCAATCAAGTGGCCACATACAGATACTTAGGGATCCATATTGATAACCTTCTTTGCTGGAAAGCACACATTGACAACTTGTGCAACAAACTGCAGCAGAGACTGTATTTTTTGAGACGACTGAGGCTGTACGGGGTTAGCAAGCAGATCATGCTGATTTTTTACAGAGCTATTTTAGAGAGCCTCATCAGATATGGAATCACAGCCTGGTATGGCAACCTATCAATGCAACTGAAAAACAGGTTGGCCAATATGCACAAAACAGCAATGAAGATAATAGGTATGAGACAATATGAGTCCATAGAGAATCTGTATAATCAGTCAGTCATGAAACAAGCAACAAAAATCTCTTCAGACTCTACTCACCCACTGTCCTCTGAATACGAACTTCTCCCATCAGGAAGAAGATTTGGTATACCAAAGTGCAAAACAAACCGCCTCAAATTATCATTTGTTCCAGCCTCCATTAAGCTGTTGAACAATGTTAAAAACTAGTGCAATAGAGCAACGAGCAACGTGCATTAAACACACGGCACTTTAGCACTCAGCACTTTTTCTTGCACTTTAGACATCTCTGTATGTTTCTGTGTTGTGATTGTTAAATGTAGTCCATGTCTGTTTTATGTGATAGAACTGTCATTGTGATGATGTGTCCCTGTGATGATGTTTTTATCTTGTCCTGTGAAGCAATGAAATGTAGCACTGTACCCAAGATGAATTTCCCTTAGGGGACAATAAAGTTTACCTTACCTTACCTTACACCAACACCCCAAACACAAAGATATGCAGTTTACTGTCATATATGACAAAGAAAAGCATCAAATCCTCACATCTGAGAAGCTGAAACCAGCAAATGTTTAATTTTTTTTGTTGAATAACAAATTTAGCCTGTCAGTGGCAAAACCAAATACTTTCAGTGGAAGTAAAGTGATGATGCGAACATGACCCAAGTGGTTACGTTGCAGTCAATACTGGACCAATCTCAAGAAGTGTTGTTCCCATTCATTCATGTCATTTAGACATAAAACACAGAAAAATAGGGTCCACATTGAAAAATTCCACACTTACCCCTTAAATAATCGTCTGAGCTCTGTGCATATCTGAAACAGTTTGTTAGCTTGCATGGATTCATTTTAGCGTTCCTCAAAAACAACATGACAATTCAGAACTTTTCTGTAATAGTAATTGCAAAAAGGTACCATAATAATAATAATAATAATAATCTAAATGTTCCTTAGACAAACACCTGTTCTTTGGGTCTATAACTACAGTAATTTATGGAGGTTGAACTGAATTCACTCTGTAACTCTCAACTAACTGTTTCACCTTAAATGTGTTTCTACATTCAACAGTTCTTACAGACTCTCAGATCACAACACTGTCCTCACACGTAGCCATAAAGCATGTTAATGTATAAATACTGTAAATGTGTGCATGCCATTTGTGTGTACTATGTCAACAAGCCAGATTAAGCACCACACACACTCTGAATATTTGCCAGCCTGATGAAGGGTGTATATATTCTTTAGCAGTAAATTATTAGCTGCTAAATGACTGTGGCTGTCTACATTAGCCGGGCCAGTGTGTTAAATGGACGATGCATTTTGGGACACATTCCAGTCAGCTCCTTTTTGCCAACCAGTATCGATAAATTCAAGTAATTAAATCCATTTTAGATGGCAGTATACTCCAAATGTTTTCTTTAGCACCAGGTGATGATTTGACCCGTCCCCAGTCCATCAGTGTTCATTGGCATCGCTCTACATTTCTCTAACTGTTCGTACCTCCAGAGCCCCCACGGCCTGCCCCTGAGGCACAGTGGCAGCCCCAAGTTCGCCGTGAAGACGCGACAGGCTTTCTACCTGCAGACCACCGGCCTGACGCGGATGGCTCGTCGCATCTGCCAGGACATCATCAGGCCGCGATTCCTGGCCAGGCACCCCTACCTCCCTGTCAACACAGCAGCCATCAAGGCAGAGTGTAAGAACCTCACACTGCACAAAGAGACCAGCTTTTCTTTGTCCTCACACGTAGACTGTGTTATCTATTCAAGTAATTATTTACTGTATTTGTGCTATAAATGTCTGCAGGTGCCCTGAGGTTGCCAGATGGGCCAAAAAAGCCTTTGCCACTGAAACCTGTGGAACGTAAACCTCTGGAGTCTGTGGTTCGGTATTTAGGTAAGAAGAAGCCGGTCGCCTGCTGCATCTCTCAAATTTGAGTTTGTCACTCTGTCAGTCCTCCACTTGGTTCAGACTGAAATATCTCAACAGTGATTTGATGGATTACCATGAGATTTTGTAAACTTTGTATAGACACCCTGCTCTCAGAGGATGAAGCCTGCTGATTTTGGTGATCCCCAGACATTTCCTCTCGCGCCACCATAATGTTGACATTTGTGGTTTTGAGATGTGAGATGATGTGAGATGTCTCATCAACTATTGGAAGGATAAGTTTGTGTATTTGCTGTACACATTCATGTTCTCCTCAGGATGGATGATGATCCCTTAGTGTTTCCTCCAGTGTCATCATGGGTTCAAAATATTAATTTGTTTTTTGGTTTATGACCAAACTGGCAAAACTAGTCATTTTCTCAGCTGTACTTTTTGTCTGGTGCTAATTAGCTCATGTTAGCATGCTAAAATATTGTAAGATGGTGAGTTTGGTGAACATTACCTGCTCACAGAGTCACTAAAATGGCTGTAGACTGTTAGTCTTGTTGAACTTTGGTTGATTTGATATTGTTTAATGATAACTTTGTAACAGTCTTTTAAAAAAACTGCCTGATTAGTCATCAAAATGTTGCAGCATTAAAATCATTATTTTTGCAAGTTAGACAGTGTGCAGGAGTTGTGTTCTGCTTGTCCCTCTCCTACGCACCTTTGTTCAAAGGGATACTTTGCCAATTTTCAACCAGGTCTGTGTCACTGCAGTGTAGGACGTGTGTGCAGATGAACCGTGCCATAAGCAAAAATCCGCTGGTTGATGTGGCATTTGGTGTCTTGTGTCATCCAGTGGATTTCAGCTATTGGAGAGGCAGGGAGCTTGGGGAGCTGGTGGCACGTGAGATGCTGTAACACCATTTATCTGCACACACTCACAACACCACAGCGACACAGACCTGGCTATTAATCAGGAAAGTATCCTTTTAACACGTTGTCCTCCTGTGATAAACACACATTGATCGTGAGACAATAATAAGTGTGCTCTTTTTGAAGGATCAAAGCTACCATGGTCGTCTTACTGTACCTTCTGAAAGTACCTTTGTAAATATGTATGAAAGAACAAATATCTTGTTATTCTGAATACTGTGAGAACTCTGAGCTCTGAAAGAAATTTTTGGTACCTTGAAATCAATACCAACCAAGTATCTTAGCTGTTTCTCATCTTGTTCTGGTTCAGCAGTTCGCTTATGATAACTTAATTCCTTCTTGTCTTGTAATCCTCCATTGCTTCTTGTTGCTCTCTGCTTATCCAATGCTCCACTACATGGTTCGGCTTATTTGGTTATTTTGTCTGTCACCACATATGGAGCCCCCTCAGTGTAGGTAGGAAGTTCTCAGCTGATCACAGTAACAATACTACGTTAAACTGCCATGACATCAACTTCAACACGACACTTGCTGAATCTTTTCACAGGCAACCAAATACAGTGACTTGGTCAGCTGTACAGAGTAGTATATGGCATATATTTTTCATGGCTGCAATTTTTTTAAAAAATCTGTGTCGAGTGAGTAATAATAATGTGGTCATTTAAAAATGGCAGGTTTGTGCACATCAGTGGTCTCATCAGTGGCCTGTAGTGTTTTTCATTTCACCTTCTAGTATTGATTCAGCTCACTTGGAGCTGACCATGGCCATACCATAAAAAGCACCAGTTACTGTCCGTAACTTCTTTGCGAGTCGAGTCTTGTAGAGCTGTGCCGTACAATGCAGTATAAACGCAGTATAAACAACTACCCAAGTTACTTTTCTCCCTCCACCTTGCTTCATGTTTCTTCTCTCACCTTTCCACCTACAGAAGCACATCCCCGTCCAGCCAAACCCGAGCCCATGATTCGTGGAGCGTCCATCTCTACAGGCAGCCTGATGCCCATAAAGTCCTCCCCCATCCTCAACAATGGCTCACCCACGATCCTGGGCAAACGCACCTACGAACAGCACAACGGACTGGATGGTGAGTGAGAGGAGGAAGACAGTGTGCGTGTGTGTGTTTGTGTGTGTTTGCTTACTCAGCTTCAAAGTTTTCCACTTTCCCTGAACTTTATATGTTGCACCACAGGTACTTTTGCATCATGGTAACAGAGCTTTTACATCTTGTACATCTTGAATGTCATCCTCAGTTTATATTTGGATTTTAGCTTCCAAAATTAATTATTATAGAATATTGACACACTAGTTCGATTAAAACCCTGCTATATTAAAAATAAGCATCACATAAGATGTAAAAAATGTATTTTTCCCTCAAATGGGATCATCTAATCTAAATGAGACTTCTTAATTTAATGTTTTTGTTGTTTTTGGTGCAAATATGACTCTAAATGCAGTTTTTCATATGTATGAATTGTTAGAGTGGAATAGTGCTCTTGTCATTAGCTTTTAAACTAATTTTAATGTTTTTTTACAGTCTAATTTTAAATATTTTACCTTTATTAACACAAACAAAAAGTATTACTTTACACATAAATGTTTAAGATTTTAATATCTTCTGCTATGCATTTATTAATGGATGTTTTAGAAGGGCATATAGGCACATCTGAGCTCCGCAGCTCACTTTGACGGCTACACCACACCGCTGAGATCCATCGCCGAAGGGTTAAGAGTTTGTGTGGGGCTCTTATTTTTTTGGGTTATGTCCCACTTTCCCCTCTCCCTTGTGAAATGCGAGAGGGGAAGAGACAGACTGAGAGATCAAGAGAGTGAGAGTATGCCAGAGAAAGACAGAGAGAGAGAGAGAGAGGATCGCATCGGCCTTGCTGCTTTAGCTGGAGGCTACAGTCTATGTTGTCATGGTAACAGCGGAGAGGAGGAGGAGGTGGAGGAGGAGGAGGGCTTGGTAAGTGTATCCTGAGGGAGAGCATCTCCACTGGTCTGTGAGCCCACCTCAGGCCCAGGCTGAGATAACACACCAGGGGCAGAGTTAGGCTGGAAAGCTGCCAGGATCAAGAATCAGGGATTAGTTTTTCTTTTTTTTCTTACCATCAATTTATCAACTTAGTCATTCATATCAGGTGTAATTGTCAGGAGACAGGGAGGGTTCCGTATTTTTATAGTATTATTTTTTAATTGGTTGTTGCAGTATTTCTTTTGTTTCAGTCCATAAGTCGAGACTTTGTTGTTTCCATTGAATTCAAACGGATCTTTTTATGCATCTGTGCCAGCGACAGCCGTGGCCAGAGGCGTTATATTTTCGGGTTGTCCAACCGTCTCATTCTTGTGAATCTCAGGAATGCCATGAGGGGGTTTCTTCAAGTTTGGCACAAACGTCCACCTGAACTCAGGGTGAATGGATTAGAATTTAGTGGTCAAAGGTCAACATGATCTCACAAAACATGTTTTTAGACATAGCTCAAGAACTCATGCGCTAATTGTGATAAAGTTTCACACAAATGTCTCAATAGGATGTAGTGATGACATTTTATATCCAAAAGGTCAAAGGTCAGCTTCTCTTTGACATCACAGTGTTCTGCAAAAACACTTTCTGCCCATTATTCAACATAACTCAGGAACAGAAGGGGAGACATTTGGGCGGATACTGAACTGATGACACTAAAAATCGTTACGCACAGAAACTTTGCACACTAATTACCATGCGTACAACGCAGCTGCATGTGGGGACGGAGCTGTCCTCCCTCTCTGTCTCCACATCCTCCGCCTCTTCATCATCCACTTGAATATTACTATCTGACCTGTTGAAAGTGAGATATCTGGGTCATGAAATGATTCTTGGCAGCCTGGTCCTCTGTCTTGTCTCAGCTGTGTCCCGCTGCCACATTTTCTTCTCTGATTCTTGGTCAAACATCTCCATAGGCTCTGACGGATGCGAAAAACGCAGAAAATTGAACCTGTTCAGAAAGTTTTAATGATGGATGAAAGTTTCGGACTCATGAGACAATTTTGGAAGAAAAAAACAGACCTTTAATTTTGGGTGTCCGCCTTGAAACTGTGGTGTAGATTTTCTGTGCTGCCGGGTTGAAGATGAGTGCGAAGCATCCATGTTTTAGCATATGTAGCTTCTTTGCAGCAACATTCATATTTGAAGAATTGTCTGCAGTTGTGGCTACATATGAGTCTGGACAGGTGTGGGTGTAACTGCATCCTGACTGGTTGGCGGAGGCAAACAACAGCAAGGCAGTAATTCTAGTTTAAACTAACTCTTCTGTACAGGGGCTGGAACTTAAAGGAATAGTTTGGGAAATCTGTTTATTTGCTGGCTGAGAGTAGGTGGAAACCACTTTTGTGTCTGTGCTGTAAAGTGGAAACAGACAACTTTCCAGCTTTCCTGCCCCAAGCTTTTCCAAGCGGTATTATTGTTGGTGCTGCTCTTGCAAAGATAACCGGATTGTTTTCCTCAGAGCTGAGCAGCTAGCAGCAACACAGGACACACTGCATTTTGTTTATACTTCAGTTGTTTCAACATCTGCCATTTCTGTTACTGGGTATAGTGACCGCAAACAACTTACCTTGATACTCTCTGGTAACTGGGGGTGGTGGTGCTTCCCATTTGTACTTGAAGTGAACCTCACCAACCCTGACCTCAAAATCCAAGATGGCTGCTCCACACATCAACAGTAGTTAAAGTTGTAGTATTATACTGTTTAATAGCACTTGTGTCATACACACAATGTCCAACTTCTATCTGTGGATGTGTTTACCATGTTAATATGCGCAAAATGCCGTTTAATGCAGTGTTATCAGCTGGTTGTGTTAACAGTGGCTAACCTGGATTGATCTGGTATTGCTTACAACATCCTGGTTTTCCAACTGGTTGTTCTGGAATGACATCAGCTTTTGTGTGACGTCATTCCCAGCTCTGACCTCAGACTTTTAAGGGAAATGGAGTTCAGCATCGCTACTAATAGCTACCGGGGAAAACAGAAGCTGTCCTCTTCCTCTTCTGGCTGCTCATTGGTTGACGCACTTCCTTTGTGCACCTTGACTTTCTCGGGAGATCATTCCCAGTGGCAGACAGAATTGCATTGTGAAAGCAAGGCTTATAGGGAGCCAGTCTAAACACTAATGGTATCATTATTCTGTACCTATTACGTAGTGCAATGCACAATCACATCATAAAGATAATTGAAAGTGAAAAATTTGTGTATTTCCTCTTTATGTAGGGAGCAAGAAACAGGAAGTGATTAGCTTAGCTTAGCATGAAGACTGAAATCGGGGGGAAACAGCTGCCTTGGCCCTGTACAGAGTTCAGAAATCCCCCTACTGGTACTAGTAACGTTTACTGATAAGCATGTTGTATTTTGTTTGTTTAATCTTTAAACTAAAATTAATTCCAAAACAACATATTGTGGCTATAACTTTGTTTTCTTCTCGTTATTTGCGTTGTCAGACCCCACACGTGTATTGGAGCACATGGTACATTACTTACAATAGATGTTGTCAAGCAAGCGCTTTTTTTTTTTGCCATATTTTTAAAAAATGAAGCTTTTGTCCGAGTCAGATTGTCAACAACATAATAATGAATATTTATAAAGATAATCTTACTGTTAATTGGTATGTGGCAGATACAGGCTGCTGATTGTGTCCGTACAAAACAATTGAAGAGGAGAGTGTGTTAACTGTCGATAAAGGGGTTGATTCAAAACTGTCCTTTACATTACACAATTGTTTACTCAGTGCTGTTTATTAGATCTTTCTCAATAAAAAAGAAAGATGTGATTAGTGGACATTGATTACCTGGAGTGCTGTAAACATTGATGAGCTCTGACTGGAAACACAGAGGAGGCAGTGAAACCAGAAACCTGAGAATTGTGGGAAGATTTTGTGGGTGTATTTTTCCCCACAATGAGCAGGTGAAAACAATCAAACATTAAGGCAAAAACAGTGACATGAATAAAAAGGTTTAATCATGAGAAATTAGTACTCTATGGAGCCACCAGGGGGCAGAAGATTTGATCCTTTAGTAAACCTGTACCAGTGTCAGTGGTCTGATGTGTGTGTGACCAACATCTCTGGTCCTCTTCCTCCTCTGCAGGCTCTAAATCCAAAGTCCTGGCTCCACAGTGGGACATCATGGCCAAACGTCTGAGTGAGGCCGGGCGGCCCTCGGTCTCCCTGCAGGACGAGGTACATGAACTGGACTGAACACTCTGTGGGAACGACCTCTACTACAAACCCTGGTGAGGTGAGACACACTGAAGATGAGCTCTGTCTGTTTGAATTAATCAAACATTACCTTATAATGAGCTGCCGAATACTTCTATATGATTTATGTTCTATTAGAAGCGAACATGATTTTTTTCACTGCTCATAAACGCTCTCCTTTGTGTCTCTTCTGCAGCAGAGGGTGACATGAGATGGAAAGGCATTTTCCAATGAACCATAGCCGAGGGCAGCTTAGGAGACGACAGCATTGGCCACCTTCCTTCAGTCAGTACGGGTCTGTCACACTGCTGAAGGCCAATCGATTATTGATCAGTTTGGCTGTGGTCAATCAGAAGATGAGCCTGACTGTACAGGACTGTGTTTATTACTTACATTTCTTGTTATTACTGTTATTGTAATTATTGTTATTGTTATTATAATTTTTTTTACCAACTATAACTCCGCTTATTGTTTGTCGATCAAACGATGGAACTTCTGAAGTTTCATGAAAAATGCTTGCAGAGCCCTGTGGAAGAGGGTGGAAGGACTGTAACATAAGCCACTTGCATCTTCTCTGTTTTTTTGTTTTTGTTTTTTAACAAGTTAAATTCAACAAGGAGACGCACTTTTATTTCAGCGACACGAGTTAACTCCTTGTCTTTTGTTTCAACGAATTTGAATGCTTTACGGGAAATCTTATGTTTTGTGAGCCGGCCCTGCTCTTCGGCCAGAGAGGTTTAACTTATTGAGAAAGACTTGCTGTTTTTTCTACCTTTTTCACAAGTAATGCATCTATGCTTAGATAATGTAATTAAAAAAGATAATTGATTTTCCCTCTTCTGTTGGTGTCTGTGCACAGAGGTGAAAGGTGCTTTCCTCCTCACACAGGTATGCAAACAGGGTATATGCAAAACTCATTCCAAACTGCTTTATATGTTTTTAAAAAATATCAGTGTTATAAAAGATTAAATGCACAAACACAGCCATGTTTTGTAAACAAACATCAAAAAAACAACTAAAAAAAGCAGGAATGTGCTCTGCTTTCATGTCCTGTCATTTTGTCTTGAATGTGTTTATCCTGATGTTCATTAGTAGGCTTTTTTATTGATTACAACTCCTCACTTGCATATAAACATCAGTCAAAGTGGTTCATAGAAATGGTGGAAATCAGAAACTATACCAATATCCAACACATCATTTTAACTCCAGCTTGCGAAGGGCTCGTCACATGGGTAAAGTATACTCTCAATTAAAAAATGTAAAATGCAAGTCTCCCTTTAAAATACAACCCAGACATACTGTAGGGTTTGTGCAAAGCATAAAATGCCTTTATTTTACATGGCAATATAGATCAAAAATTCTCTTCATTTTTAATTTTTTTTTAAAAATTTTTTTTACATGGCCATACAGATTTAAAAGGCCGTCGTCATTTTTTTATTTTAATTTTATTTTGTTTTTAATTTTAATGCCAATATAGATTAAAAAGAACCTTTTAGATTTAAAAAAAAAATGTCTCGGATTGTTTTTGAAGGAGACCTGCATTTTACATTTTTTGGTTGAGAGTACACTTCACTCATGTAATGAGCCCTTCACAACATGAAATAAACACAGTGCTCCTGAAGTATCTAAAGAGCACCTGTATGTGACCACTAAGACCCAGCAGTGCTTCTACACCCTTGTCTTCACATTATTTTTATTGTATCACTTACTATCCTACAGATATTAAAGTTAACCATTAATTCTCGAACTTGGAAACAGCTGTAGTGACGATGATGATAATGAACTTTAAAGGCTGGGTCTTTTAAAACGAGTACAAAGTGTTTAACATTGGAAAATCAAGATAAAACAATTCAGTGCATTAACTTGAATAAAATAAAACACCCAACATAAAATGATAAATGGTAAAATAAACAGAATAGCTAAAGTGTGTTAGAAGTAAAAACTTAGACAAACAAGCCATATCAATTAAATGCTTATATTGTTTTTTTTTTTCCCCGAAAGATGGGCTTTAAGAAGTGATTAAAATGATGTCTCAATTTCAAAGCCCCTTTATTTGCTTAGATATGTCAGACATATGCAAATCAAACAACATTTTCCCTAAGACAGCTTATTATAGCTGAAAGATGTTGTGCCAATGCAGATCACGAGAGCCCCTAATGAGCCAGCTCCACTGTAAGGCCAGTGTCTTTAAGTAAAAGTCTCTGATAGGAGCGTCTTTATCGAGCAACATGTTGGCTGGCGTCCTGGACCTGCTGGTCAGGAGACAGATATTCTAACGGCAGTCATAGTTTCCTGATACATTTAGGGTTCAGGTATCAATTTCAGGTTGCGGGGGCAGCAGGCCAAGCAAAGCACCCCAGACGTTCCTCTCCCCAGCAATGCTTTCCAGCTCCTCCTGGGGGACCCCAAGGTGTTCTCAGGCCAGATGAGATATGTAGTCCCTCCAGTGTGTTCTGGGTCTGCCCTGGGGCCTCCTACCAGTGGGACGTGCCTGAAACACTTCTAACAGGAGGTGCCCAGGAGGATCCTGATCAGATGCCTGAACCACCTCAACTGACCCCTTTCGACGCGAAGGAGCAGCGGCTCTACTCTGAGCTCCCTCCAGATGTCCGAGCTCCTCCCCCTATCTCTAAGGCTGAGCCCAGAGACATGGCTTAGGTTGGCCTCATGAGATTCACCCATAAAGAGCCTTTGAAGTTATCTATAAGATCTTTAAATCAGTCAATTTGAGAGCCAGTGTGAAGTGACCAAAAGGTGTGTAATAGGCAAAAGGCTTTACTGAATGTCCAGTGTGTAGTAGTGTGTAGTATGCAAAGCAAGGCATGCCTACAGTTAGTGTTTAAAATATGAGGAAGAGGAATAATGAAAAGAGGAACAAACACAAGATGAACATACCTTTATTGCTACACAAATCACTCTAATAGATAGAAAAATGGAAGAACACGAGTGTGTTTCACTCAAATGAGCATACTAAAAACAACATGAACAAATAGAGGTGACACATAATATTTATCACTTTGTGGAAGCATCACTGGCTGCACTTACAGCTGGGAATCTTTTCCATTCACCTCTCTCAGCTGCGCTCATATGTAATTTGGTGGTTTTTCTCAGTTTTCCTTTCAAACTCTGTCAGATAGTATGCAAAAAACTGAAGTCGTCATTTGTCTAAATATGTTCAAGTCCAGGTTTTGGCTCCAATTAGAGCCTCTCTGTCTGAGATTGTTTGCACTCTGGAGAAACTCAATATTTATAGTTCCCGCTCATACTTACAGCTGAATGATCTCAGCTGTTATTTTCTGTTTGAGTCCACTCATCTGTACGTCGATGCTGATCGCTAACGTAATGATTCTGAGTGAGCTCCCCACTTCTCTTTACAAGGCTCTGTGGGATATAGCATCTGTAAGGTATTTCTCAGTATCTACCATTAACGTCCATATAATATCAGATTTGGTTAGTGAGCATACAGATAACGTTATTACACTGGAGCTTTAAATCACTGAGCGACCGCTCATGTCTTGCTGAAAGGGACATTTACCTTTGAAGACCACTTAAAACTAGAAAGAATGAAGACGGTTATCAGGGTCGATATTTCAGGTACATCCTGTGTTACATTATTATATATCATCAGGTTTAATCAGTTTATCCAATGTGCTCTGACTGCTGCATATTTTATCAGAGTGGGCAGTGTCATTGTTGTAAATCCACAGTGGAGCAACCATGAGCTCATCATGCACCAAGAAAGTGGTGGGAAATAACTAAGTACTTGTACTTAACTTAAGTATTTCTATTTTCTGTTACTTCATACTTCTACTTGTCTACATCTCAAAAGGAAATGTATTTCACTCCACTACATTTATCCAATGATTTTAGTTATATACAGTACAGGCCAAAAGTTTGGACACACCTTCTCATTCAATGCATTTTTTTTATTTTCATGACTATTTACATTGTAGATTCTCACTGAAGGCATCAAAACTATGAATGAACACATGTGGAGTTATGTACTTAACAAAAAAAGGTGAAATAACTGAAAACATGTTTTATATTCTAGTTTCTTCAAAATAGCTCTGATTACTGCTTTGCACACTCTGGGCATTCTCTCGATGAGCTTCAAGAGGTAGTCACCTGAAATGGTTTCCACTTCACAGGTGTGCCTTATCAGGGTTAATTAGTGGAATTTCTTGCTTTATCAATGGGGTTGGACCATCAGTTGTGTTGTGCAGAAGTCAGGTTAATACACAGCTGACAGCCCTATTGGACAACTGTTAAAATTCATATTATGGCAAGAACCAATCAGCTAACTAAATAAAAATGAGTGGCCATCATTACTTTAAGAAATGAAGGTCAGTCAGTCTGGAAAATTGCAAAAACTTTAAATGTGTCCCCAAGTGGAGTCGCAAAAACCATCAAGCGCTACAACGAAACTGGCACACACGAGGACCGACCCAGGAAAGGAAGACCAAGAGTCACCTCTGCTTCTGAGGATAAGTTCATCCGAGTCACCAGCCTCAAAAATCGCAAGTTAACAGCAGCTCAGATCAGAGACCAGATGAATGCCACACAGAGTTCTAGCAGCAGACCCATCTCTAGAACAACTGTTAAGAGGAGACTGCGCCAATCAGGCCTTCATGGTCAAATAGCTGCTAGGAAACCACTGCTAAGGAGAGGCAACAAGCAGAAGAGATTTGTTTTGGCCAAGAAACACAAGGAATGGACATTAGACCAGTGGAAATCTGTGCTTTGGTCTGATGAGTCCAAATTTGAGATCTTTGGTTCCAACCGCCGTGTCTTTGTGAGACGCAGAAAAGGTGAACGGATGGATTCCACATGCCTGGTTCCCACTGTGAAGCATGGAGGAGGAGGTGTGATGGTGTGGGGGTGTTTTGCTGGTGACACTGTTGGGGATTTATTCAAAATTGAAGGCACACTGAACCAGCATGGCTACCACAGCATCCTGCAGCGACATGCCATCCCATCCGGTTTGCGTTTAGTTGGACGATCATTTATTTTTCAACAGGACAATGACCCCAAACACACCTCCAGGCTGTGTAAGGGCTATTTGACCAAGAAGGAGAGTGATGGAGTGCTGCGGCAGATGACCTGGCCTCCACAGTCACCGGACCTGAACCCAATCGAGATGGTTTGGGGTGAGCTGGACCGCAGAGTGAAGGCAAAGGGGCCAACAAGTGCTAAACACCTCTGGGAACTCCTTCAAGACTGTTGGAAAACCATTTCAGGTGACTACCTCTTGAAGCTCATCGAGAGAATGCCCAGAGTGTGCAAAGCAGTAATCAGAGCAAAGGGTGGCTATTTTGAAGAAACTAGAATATAAAACATGTTTTCAGTTATTTCACCTTTTTTTGTTAAGTACATAACTCCACATGTGTTCATTCATAGTTTTGATGCCTTCAGTGAGAATCTACAATGTAAATAGTCATGAAAATAAAGAAAACGCATTGAATGAGAAGGTGTGTCCAAACTTTTGGCCTGTACTGTATATATAAAAAAGACACTTTATTGTCGTGATAGGCGTACAATGAAATTATGTTTGGCAAATTTTAGTGACCAGCAGCAATAAAAAAAAAGGATAAAAAGAAGATAAAGAAGAAAAAAAGTTAAAAACAAGGTCATAAAATAAAAACAATAAAAAAAAGGTATTGCACAAAAAATGTAGTAATCGTAAAAAAATTAGTTAATCAGTTTAGTTATGAATTACTTTAAAGATTCACATTAATAACACAAAAAATGTTAAAATTAATTATGATGTGTAGATTATGATAGGACTTTATTGATCCCTTTGGGGAAATTCACAGAATTACCCAGCAGTATGTAAAGTAATCAAAATGAACTCCACCTTTACCAGCTGCAACATAAAGTGATGAATACATACCATAAAACTTCAATTAAACGCCCAGTCTCTTTTACTAGCCTGATGTGGCGACACATTTTGACTAATAAAGGCCTGTCTCAATTAGAAGCCTGGTCTCGTTGCCATGTAGTTCATTTTTATAGAAGTTCTATGGATGCATAAAACAAGGTTCGTGACTAGCCACTTGAGCTAACATGAGTTAGCTGTTTTTATTGCACACACAGATATAAATGTTTAAACCTCTGTCGGCATAGAGATGCTACACATCGTTAGCTCGCTTAGATTCTCCACAGTTCAATCATTAGGTTAATTTTACTGAAACCATGAACACCAAAAAATAATTCATTCAGATTTACCTGCATTGTAAACAAGAGAGACAAAAAAGAAAGTGGTGACTCATTATCTCTCAAGAGGTCATAAAGTTAGAATATGTGTCGGTTCCTCGATAACCCTCTGAGTTATTTGCATTACTTTGATCAGTAAGAGTCCACTGATCGACACAACCACAAGGGATTTTCCATAAAAATGAATCCAAATTGCAAATATTAATTTATATTAACAGGATAAAGTCACGTGTCGGTATTCAGGGTGCTACAGTCCCCAGGTGCCGTAAAACAAGTGTCATAACACATAGCAAAAGCTGAGATGCTACGCTAGGCTAGGCTACCTTTTAGCAGACTACAGTTTGGCTATTTTTATTTGTCATGACTGGATTTAAATACCTTATTTAGTTGGACATACTTAATACCAAGATGTTAATTCGTTATCATTGATGTATTGTAATTACAGGAAACCAGGAGGGTGAAAGTAAGTAAAATTAGCTTTAGCTAAAGCCAGCAATGGCTCTCTCAACAGCTAGCGTCAACTGGATTTGGCTCTCCTGCTTTGACGTTTTTAGTTTGTGGCTGAGTTTTTTAGTAGGTAAAAATTTGACATGCCATGTCTTTGAACTGATATATTTATATCATAAAAATTGTGATGAGAAGATCTAAAGTTGAAGCTACAGCTAGTTGTCAGTTGGCTTAGATTAGCTAGAAATTGGGGAAAAGGGCTGTTTGTGTTTTTAAAGCTCTACCTGTCTAAGCTAAATCAAATGATTCATAATTGATGTTATTTGAAACCTAATTTTTATATAAGTAATATTCATATTGGTTTTTTAAAAAATCTGATTGTATTTCCCATCTTTGCTGAGCAACAGTTTTGTGTGAAAGGCATTAAAGGTCTGTCCAATATGGACGTCTGTCCCAAATATAAGCCCTTTGAGTTCAGTGATTTAAGCAAATAATAGCCTGGACTAGTAATTGAGGTTTTACGGTATAATACAATAATATACAATATTCTGAAATGGGCCATTCTGCATAATGACTGCTTTTACTTTTGGCACTTTAAGTTTATTTTGATGCTAAACCTTTTGCACTTTTATTCAAGTTAATTTTTGAATGCAGGACTTGTAACAGAATATTTCTACACTCTGGTGGTGTTACTTATTATTGGTTCATTGTAATTAGATAAGATAGAACTTTATTTATTTTAACTTTATTCGGAAAATTGCTGTGCAGCAGTTACGATACAAAGACTGCAATACAGTATACAAAAGACTGTGGTGCAAAATATAAAACTAGCTAACTGTAAAGTGCAAATAAGGTGTGATAAAACAATATACACAATGCCAAAAACTGGTTACCAGTATGGATGATAAATATACTGGGGTACTTATAAATACGTTTATAGCCTACAGTGTCAAATCTGAGGTAGTTAGTGTAAGACTTCAAGAGTGCAGGAGCAATTATTTTGTTAGTGACCTAAAGTTAAAATCAGATCACCGATGCTATATGTCAGCATAGAGTTTCTAAGCTCCTCCTAAAAGTCTATAATATTAACTCAATAACTGTGGTCAAGACCTTAAGGTCAGTAAGGGATAAACAGGAAAGTATTTTATGACTGACTTCCTGTAATAACTGATGGCAAGTCCTTACCTAAGCACTAGTTTGTAACTGTTTAAAGCAGAAACTCATCATATGACTAAACCACCTGACCTTAATTTAATAAAGGAAGTATTTTGAGAGTGTATTATAGTGACGTATCACTGACGTTAATGACACTGATAACGATATATTTGGGTTTCAGGCTGCTATACATCTAACAAACACTCTTGGCTCTCTCCAAAACAAACATACAGAGAAAGAGACATTATTAGAGGCGCAGGTGACATCTCTTCTTGTGTCACTGGATAGGTGTGAGGGTTCACACCTCTTCTTCAAACTCCTAAAATATTCATCCCACTGGAAGCCTAGTGAGAATAAAGAGATTTACTACAAAGGTCTGAAAGTGTGGGGAAAACAACAGGAAGTCTTTGAAAGTTTCAGAACAATAGTCTGAATGGGAACAAGGAAAATGGGTGTTAGTTATGTATGTTTTCAGGGAATCAAATATATTTGAGCTAGAAATTCATGTTACCCTCAGAGTTTGGCACACTGCAAGTATACAGCTTAACTGGCTCCACACACCTGCAGCAAATTGTGTGCATGAGGGCAGTAATTACCTCACCTTACCTGATCTGAGATTTTAAAGGCAAATTTCTTACAACCAGTGAAAATTACATATCCCCTGTTGGGATGTTTGTGTAATGGTAGCCATTTTTAACATGTTTTCTAACTCTTGTTCCGTATTTGGATAATATATAGCAGGAACACATGAATAAGTGGTTAAAAATAGTAGGCTATTCCAGTAATTTACTTAAATTATGTGGTAACACCTTATTTTATCCCTCCCTGTTTGGCCTTAATAAACAGCAGGCCCATATAAGTAATTAGTAAATGGCTAAGAACACACTTCAGGGAAAACACAGTATCAAAAAACATTTTTTTCTTCAATTTGTTAGTTACCATAAAAACAACATTTTTAATGTACATACGTAAAATATTATTTATAAAAGGTAAGTGACATAAAAGTAGCTTAAAAACTCACACTCCACATGACAAAAGCTGAGATGCTAAGCTAGGCTAAATTACCTTTTAGCAGGGACAAGTTTGGCTGTTACCAAGGTGTTTGTTGCTTATCACTGATATATTTTAAATATGGGAAACTATAAGAGAATAATGTAGCCTAAGTCAATTTAGCTTTAGCTAAGGCTAGCTATGGCTCTCTTACTAGCTAGCTTGAATTGGATTTGGCTCTCCTGCTTTGACTTTTTAGTTTGTCACTAAATTTTGTACTAACTAATAATTTGACAATCCATTTCTTTGAACTGATATGTTTTATATCATAAAAGTTGAGGCTACAGCCTGCTGCCGGTTAGCTTAGCTTAGCTAGAACTGGGGAAAAGAGGTGTTGGCATGGCAACCAAGCCTGCTGCCGGTTAGCTTAGCTTAGCTAGAACTGGGGAACAGAGAGGTGTTGGCATGGCAGCCAACCCTTTGTTCCCTAGCTAGCCTTGGCTCTCTCACCAGCTAGCTTGAGTTGGATTTGGCTCTGAATTTTGTAGTAGTAGTAAAATCTGACATGCCATGCCTTTGAATTTATATATTTCTATTACATAGAAATTATGTGTTCGATGAGAAGATCAAAAGTTGAAGCTACAGCTAGCTGCTGGTTGGCTTAGCGTCACTAGAAATGGGGAAAAGGGCTGGTTGTCTGGCAGCCCCACCCAACCCAACTCCGTTCATCTGCAATTTGTTACCATAAAACAATATATTAAACTATTTCAAAATATTATACATTAAAGTAAAGTGACATGAAAGTAGCGTAACAACGCAAACGTCAAATTGTGGATTTTACAATCAGAAGCTGAGATGCTAGGCTAGGCTACCATTTTGTAGAATAAGTTTGGCTGTTTTTATTCACCATGACTGGATTTAGATACCTTATTTAGTCAGACACACTTAAATACCGAGATGTTCATTAACATATATTTTAAATATGGGAAACTATGAGAGGATAATACAATTAAATTTAGCTTTAGCCAAGGCTAGCTGTCGCTCTCTAACTAGCTAACGTTAGCTTGAACTGGATTTGACTCTCCTGCTTTTATTTAGTGTTTTGCTGAATTTCGTATTAACTGAAAATCTGACATTTTTTGAACTGATATATTTTAATTCTTACAAATTGTTATGTGTTAAACAAGAGGATCAAAAGTTGAGCTACAGCTAGTTGTCGGTTAGCTTTGCTTAGCTAGAAATGGGGGGAAACAGCTGGTCTGCCTTTAGCAGGCTACAGTTTGACTATTTCTTTGGCTATTTCTATTTGCCATTTACTGGATGTAGATACCTTATTTGGTCGGACATATTAAAATGCCAAAATATCATTATCATTGATATTAATAGAGAGGTCAAGGTAATAACAGGTAGGATGGATGTCTTGCTTACAACTACATTATGGGCTTAAATTTAAGTGCTAACTCTGATACATTCTCCACTTAAACATTTGGGATGACCGCTGAGTTTACATATTAACCTCTGCCTGTTCAACGTCCTGCGGATTCACACAGACTGACTGAGGGGACTCCAGCCAACTAACCACCAGTGTGAGGGTCTGCACGCTGAGCTGCGGTCATGAAATGGTTAACCAAAGATGCAAGAAGTGCGTGAGTCTGTCTGAGCATGTGCTGCTGCTGCTGCCGCTGCTGCTGCAGTGAAGTAAAATGTGTCAATTTCCACCGGACAGCAGAGACACCGTGGAGGAAGGAGAAGCCGGGGACAAGAGCCGAGCTGCAGACTGACACCGCGACATCCTGGACAACCTCCCCGGGTGATGTGTTTGATCCGCTGGCCTGTGTGCTGAGGGAGACGCCGCAATCTGAAGGTAAAAAAAAAATCAACAACACTGCACCGGGGGATGATTCACGTCCGTCTGTCCGCTGGCGCCGACATGTAGCCAACATGTTAGCATGGGTTTTCATGATAACAACATATGTGTGTGCGGAGCTTTTGAATGATAAAATGCGTTGGTTTTATTTATTCACCTAGCTTTATATTATGAATAGCGTCCGGTTATCTTAATGAGTGTTTGCATGCAAGCTGACAGGTTTACAAGCGTGTTTTTAATTGCGCTGCAAATGAAACGCAGTGTAATTAATGCAAAGTTCATAGCTGCACACAGTGCCATAACACAGGACGCATTCCTCTTCATTCGGCATGTTTTTCATGCACAGTTGGGCTGTTACACCTGTTCAAATATGGATAGGACTGGCGATATAAGCTCAGAAACAGCACTCTAGCTGCACCCAGCGTGTGTCTTATAGATTTTAATTATGCTTTATAGGCTGCAAAAGTATTTCCAAGTCCCCTTCATGACAGTATAGGGTGCTTTTTTGATTATTTGTAGAGGATAACCATACCGCACTGCTCAGTGGGAAGGAGGCGTGATGCTGCAGCGGAGTCCCAGCAGCCGGGCCTGCGCACTGGCCCGTAGTTTCCAGGGACAAAATAAGATGACTTTGGCCATCTAGCGTAATTACAACCAGTGGAGTTTTATCTACAGAGCTGATCCATTCCTGTCATGATATCATTTCATGGTCACATTTATGGATGGCTGTGTGTTGGATTGCCATAATCCCTCATTGATACCATATAAGGCCTGCAGTTCACTATCATTTGGGTGAGATAATCCCTGCTGCTGCTGCTGCTGCCTTGGTAGCCTATATTCCCCCTCAGCTTTACACTGACTGTATTGACATTTTTGACCTATTTGTAACCCACGCACCAGGCTTCACAGCGAGGATTCCCAAAAACACCCCATGACTTAAAAAAAACAATCAGCCCACCTCAGCTGCGTGGACACTTGGTCTAAGTTACGTGGTATTAAGTACCAGCCTGTCATAATGCACTCATGCAGGTTTTTCAGTTCCTGTTTCTTATTCTAAGAGACCATATAGGGTATGTTGGGAATGCCCGTTTGTGCGGCAGGTTAGAGGCACATAAAAGGTCAGTGTTGAGGCAGAGGAAAGTTTCCACACCATAATGTTCCTGCGTGTGAGTAAGGATACAGTAGAGGTGGAAATCACTTTGCTGATGAGAATAATTTTGCTCATCTTAAAAATTCATAGCCACTGACTGCAGTTGCGTTTCCTCATCATCACTGTTTGATTTCAGTATGTACATCAGTTAATGAACACAGCACCATATATCACACCTTACCCCAGACTGCTTCTTGTCCAAGCTGTCAGGTTCAGTTCAGTACAAACTAACCTATAAAAGCACTGTTTATATACTATTTTTTTTGAGTGACAGTTCAAATATTTGTTTACATGTGCTTAAGACCTCGTGGGACTGGACAAATAGGAAATGAAGACGCACAAATAGATGTTGAGGGGAAGATGTTACTTTCCCAAATCAAATTTCTCCTGTGTGTGTGAGGGAATTTTAAACCAAAAAAAAAAAAAAAGACAAAACTTAATTTCTGTACAGCTGAACTCCAACATAGGTCCAAAATGCTCCACAATTAAATTAATAAAAGCAAGCAAAGCAAGTGAGCATAATCATGTAAAGCCCTATTTGTATGGGACTAGTATTACTTGAAAGACCTTTGGTAACTTGTATTTATTGCAGAGGCCATCAATAAACTTCTAGGCATGTTCGTAATCTATCATATTTCGCCAAATACATAGGTCAGTGATAATATTAGTCCTATACAAATTGGCATTTTGTCATTTTCTTGTTCTGCAAGGTTTTTTGTTTCCTCTGCGCCTTTTTTTCTGCCTCTCTTCCAGTCAAGAATTATGAAGGCTGCTGGCAGATATAAATGAAAGTTTTGACTGTATTTGGGTGCAAATTCAAGAGGAGGAGGACGCTCACCTCGCCACACAGCATGGAGACCCATTTGCAGATATCATCTTTCGAAATGTCGCTCTTCTGATGGATTTGAGTTTCCTCATTCTGAGAATGGATCTCCATGCTGTGCAGTAAGATGAGCCTCCTGCACCCAAAATGCTGTTAAAACTTTCATTTATAATTGCCAACGCAGCCTTCGTAGTTCTGGACAAGGAAGAAGGCAGAAAAGAGGTACAGAGGAAACAAACTTAAAAGACTCCAAATTACTGAGATGCCGATATGCACAGACTAATATGATCACATAACCTCCTCGTTTGTCGTCGTTGAGTGGAAGAAATTACATTCCCAAATCAAATTTCTCCAGTGTATGTGAGGGAATTTTAAACCAAGAAGCAAAAATGACAAAACTTTATTTCTGTACAGCTGCACGTTCGCAAAATGCTTATTTATTTATTTATTTATTTATTTACCTTTATTTAACCAGGTGAGTCAGTTGTGAACAGTTTCTCATTTACAGTGACAACCTGGCAGCACAGAGAGTCAGACACATTCAATCACAGTGCTCCACAATAAAATTAATAAAAGCAAGCAAAGCAAGCTAGCACAATTGTATAAAGCCCTATTTGCACAGGATTAGTATTACTAGCTATTACCAGTTCGCACAGACTCATTGTTTGGTGAAATATAGTTAATAATTTGTGGAAGAATTTCGACTCGACAAATTTAAGATATGGCAGCTTTGAATGGGATTAACATCTCACATGACCTCAGCAATTATTACAAATGACCCGTGGTCCCCAGGTAGTACTAGTCCTGTGTGAATAGAACTAAAGTTAAGTTTTAAATAACAACAAACTAGCAAAGAAATTACTCCCCAACTGATGTATTGTTATTGGCATGCACATTTATGTGTATATTAACTAATAATTGCCAGGAAATTGCAATTAGGAAATGCGACTGATATGTTGGAAGTAGTTTGGGGATGGAGTCAACATTACATTTTTCACTGAGAGGACTTGCAAGTTTATGTTTTCACCGAAGACTATTCTTTCTCTGTACATATGTTGTCACAATTTGTTAATAACCAAATTTAGGGGTTCCTTTTACTGTAAAAGATGAGTTTATGTGGGAAAAAAGAAAATTGGCTTCTATATTGTTGTTTTTTAACCCTCAAATATCAGTATTGGCCTGAAAAAGCCAGTATCAGTCGGAATCCACGTAAAAAAAAGATTTTTGGGTGATGCAGTTGTACAATGTGAGTTTTGTGTTTGCTTTAGTAGAGGTCTCTGTATCTTTGGGCCAACCCACAAAAACACCACAAACAACAGTATGCTAAATATCTCACTTTGTTAAAAGCAGATGACAGATCAGCTCAAACCCTCTATTGTCTTTCAAAGATTGTTGTCCCTTAAACCTTCACAGAGCAGCCAGCATCAATTATGCATTGTCAACGATTGATTATAAAGCTTCTTTGTCTGATAACAGATTAACATGCGCATGCATCCCTCCATTAGAGGCATTACTCTCCACGGCACCATGATGACCATGTCAGTAAATCTCCTGCTTTCTCTGTAGCTGCTCCAAGATTTCTAATCTATGGGGCATGACCCACATGCTATTCAGGACAGAGGGCTTAGCTCCCATGTCTTAGGGTCTTTCATTAAACTGCAAAGAGCTCAAGAGCTGTAATGAGTGTGTGGGGGAGTGAAAGAGGCAGAAGAGGAGATACTTTTAGAGAGGGTCTGAACCCTGTTTAAAGGTAATTTTGTGGATGTTTATTGAGTGATAAAGAGACAAACAGAAAGGCAGAGAGACAGGAGGTTACAGAGAAGACGAGATACATCAGAAGACCCCCCGTCAGCAGATTAAATAACCCAACAGAATAGATTAAAAGTCAGCTGATTGTAACACACTGAGCATCCAGTTGGACTTTGCACCATCAATGTGAATGTCAAAATGACAGGGAGAGGTTTTGTTGCAACATCAGCTGAAAGTGACAGCTCAAGCAGCATGCCTCATCAGAACTGTGTGTCGAATAGTCAAATAGTTACGGAACCCCCCCCTCCCCCAAACGAGCTGCGGTAATCACACTTTTTCCCCTCTGTCCCAACACCTAATAATGCGGATATAAAGTGTCCTAGGAATGACTCCTAAAACTCGGAGATGAGGTAGCATTTCTGCACGTCCGAGTCCCTTATCTTGAGGTCAATGAGTTTTTTTAATGTGTCTTTGGTTAGATGGCTAAAGTAAGGTCTGTGGTTAACGCAAGTTTAAGAGACTTTAGCTTTTTGTTTTATGTCATAAAATATGACAGTAAAAACCCCACTCGTGAATTTTGAAGCCTTTATATGTGTTGAAAGAGGCAGTTGCTAATAGGTGGCTAAATGAAACTACAGAACGACATCATGGCGAAAACAGCTTTACAGCCTCATTGTAGAAGGGATGTGAAGTCATGCGATCATGGTGTAGTTCGTTGATAGCCTAACGTTAGCTTTTTACTTCTGCCGATTGCATTTACACTTCTTTGTTGCTGAACAAAATGTGTAAGTATCAGAAAGGTTTGTTTGCCACAGAGCTTATTTTCTGTAATAATCCAAAATCCAATGGAAAAATCCCACTGGCCTTTTGACCAGAGACCCAGGGTGATGCTAACTTCCGTGTTCGTTGACCTACAGAAAAACGTAATTTCTGGAGCACTCTATCGGCTGATACTGAGTTCATGTGAGAAATCAGTTTTTCTTTGTATACCTCACTGTGATTTTCTTATCTTTCATTCATATATCAAGAAACTCACACACTTTTTAATTATGTTTTTGTATTTGTTAGTTTCTATACTTTGATCCAACAGTATTTTTTATGGTTTAAATAATTGTATATAACAATAGAGATATATCTACATATAATACTTAAAATTCACTTGAGAAGTTTTTCATAAATAAATAACCAGAGGGTAATTAGCACTGAGCAATACTGACGTATTGTCAAATATTGTGACAAACACTTTTTTCTTTCTTTTCCCCCCTTCTTGTTTCATTCTTGTTTTGATTACATGGTCTTGATCTTAAAGCCCTGGGCTACTTAAAAAAAACTGTGTTCTGATACCAATGTCTAAAATAACATTTTGGCCTATAACTGATATCAATGTTAACTGATATTTATGTTTTTGTTGTTGATATATGTGCCAGGGAAACAAAGAAACATTCATTATTTTAAAAGATACTGAACTGCTTTTAGGTCATTCAGCATTACACTATCACAATGAGCACAGATACAATCAATAACTTTATGAAACAATCCTCAACACAACCTTCTTTAAAACATCTTAATATTTTATAATGACCGATATCTCAGCATCCCTCGCTGGAACACTTTAAGTTAAGAAAATCATATAATTTGAATGTAACACAGCCTTAAATACATGTACAAAGCCATTTTCAACATGACTTTCACCATGACAATTACCCAAGCCTAGCAGATTTTCCTATTATGTTATTGCATATTTCTTCTCTGCTCTGTTGCATTTTGTCTGTTTTTGTAACACCATTGACTCAGTACAGCGTCTCTTTGACACCTGCTCTGCTTTTAATAACGTTAGTAACCTGATGCCAACCACTTGTATTGGATTAGCAACACGACATTTCTTTTTAAAGGGTAATATAAAAACTTACACATCATCTATACAACATTAAGTACAAAGGGTTGTGAATCTCAGGGAACAGATCAATAGAGTCTTTTGGATATGAACCGTTCAGAGTCCAGCTCCAGCCATTCTGTGTACATAGAGCCCTCCTCCCTCTCTACTCTACTTGTTTTGTTCGGGCTTTCACCTTGCGGATATAGAAAAGATGCCTACTATAAAGTTATATGAGGCTCTGTAGGCTGTGCTGTGTTCAGGCTTTTAGTCTCAGCTCTCATGGCGTGTCTCCAGCTCTATCAGAAGTGTACTTGTTTGTGATACTCAGATACTTTATGTGTCTCAGGGGGCATATCTGGATTTAGGGGGGGGGTGGAGAGAGGAGAGTGTGCTAGTTTGAAACCTGGCAATGGCTGAGAGTGCAGTTAGGGAAGTGGAATCATCATCATCACTATCAAGTCCTTTGTCCGTCACAGGTATGTGAAATATGTGAATAGGTTTTAACTATTTGTGAACAGTGTGACATAGGAAAGATGTGGAGCTGTACGACTGTTCACCTTCAACGGCATTCTTACTGTAGATTAGGAACAGGGAGGGTAAGGGTTTAAGAAATTAAATACAGGGTTCCTATGCAAGTATGGAAAGTATGGAAAAGTATGGAAATAATTTGGATTAAAAAGTATGGAAAATGAAAAATAAAGTATGGAAAAATATTTATGTTTCCAGACTATTATCACTGTTCTAAAATACTGTTTTCTAAAATAGAAAATTAGGTATTTCCAAAAATAATTTAATCAATCTGGATTGTGTTTTATGCCGGGCCAAGCACAGTTTGTGTGAGAGCAAACGTCTCAGAAAACATACCGCCCCTTTTACCTGATTGACAAGTGGTATGTCCAGTCCGCTGCCCCATGACCCTCCTCCAGCCCCCCAGGTATCAAGTTTCACTCCAACACTGCACCTTCGACAAGAAGACAAGTTTCACATGGTTCACAATGGGTAGATGCAAGTTTTTGGATGGTTTGATAATACCGTATATAAATACTGGTTGGCCAAGGATTCCCAATTCACACACAGAGCTAGATGCAAGCTTTGTGTGAAATCTTTTGACATCGCCAGCATGGGGGAGAAGGCGATTCTGAGCCACATAAAAGGAAAAAACACCAACGTCTCGTTACTGCATCGCTTCCACCCAGAGTCCCAACCTTTTTGCCTCAGCCCAGACATTGAACTTACCTGAGTTTTTATTTGCATGCCATTATGGTACTTGGCTACAATCGCTTATTAAGAATAATTAAATATAGTGTGAAATATGATGCACTGATATATTTACTCAGATGTCGCATATTCTCTGGAAAAAAAACAAAAAACGCAGAGAAGTCTGGAAATTAGGGTATGGAAAAGTATGGAATTTTGAAATAGATGTCAATCACATTCCTTGGAAATGTAAAGAAAGTAATGTAAACAAATTCAAACACACACCTCCTACTATAATATTGAAATAAAAGAAAACAGGGAGTTTGATGTAAAAATACTTGAAAAAATACAGATTCTTTTTGATCACATATAAATGAATAATCAACACTAGAGCTGCAACAATTAATCAGTTAATCAATTAGTTGTCAACCATTTAATTAGCCACCAACTCATATGATAATTTATTAATGGGTTTGAGTATTTTTTTTAAGAAAAGAAAGTCCAAATTCGCTGATTCCAGCTTCTTAAATGTGAATATTTTCCGCTTTCTCTCTCCTCTATAACAGTAAACTGTTTATCTTTGGGTTGTGGCAATACAAGACTTTTGAGACAGTCATCTTGGGCTTTGGGAAATTCCGATTAACATTTTTCACCATTTTTCAACATTTTATAGACCAAACAATTAATTGATTTATTGAAAATATAGTTGACAGAATAATCGACAATGAAAATAATCTTTAGTTGCAGCACTAATCAACACAGGGACACCAGATTTGAAATTGGAAAACCATCTCCCCACACACTTCCGACATCAGAACTGGGAAGGCTCCGTTCCACAGTTTTTGTAATTTTACGTAACCGACGATCCGATAAATACTTAATGCAGTGATTGGCCCATTGTGAGAAAGGACAAGAGGTGAGAAAGTGGGCAGGATTTGAACTTCTCCCTAAAGCTCCCTTTTATTATCCACACAGCTACAACCAGGTATTAAGATTTCGTCCTTCTCTGTGACGTCAAACATTTCGTCCCTGCTTTGAGTGTGACCGTTAGGATCAGTTATAAATGTTTTTGTCCTTAGATGTGGTTGGATGACACTTCCAACAGACTTGTTTTTTCAAGGATATCTCGGCCATAAGGGGTATTACAACTCTATTTGCTTACGACCAGATGGAGAAGGAGACGTGATGCTGTTTAGGATTAGAGCCAGCTTGCTGTTTCAGGGGTAATTGATCTGTGTTTGCAATTGATCGGGATCAGTTTATTTTGTGCTGCCTTGGAAAGTCCTCCTGCTCCCAACCACCTCAGCACCCCTGTCCCCCCCCCCCCAATTGACATACACCTCTCGTCAATCGCTCAGTCAATTTCTCATCACGCACACAATAAGCAAAGGTGATCAAGATCAATTAGTGATGACTCAAGACGGCTGTTTTACTATGTGTGCAGCAGTCAGCTTTCAGGTCAGTAGAGCTGCATAGATACATTATTTTTTATTTTTTTAAATGTCATTATTTAGCAGTTTTGTCCCTCCTGTCAGCTCGTCAGTATCGTGGCTTATTTAAGTCAGAAAAAATAAGGCACAAAACAAAATTATTAGCCTTAAATCTGCAGTATTTTCACACAGTCAGATGCAACTACAAGTGCAGCTGCTGTTTCCATCACTGCTGATGAAGCGGTGGTGAGGTCACCTTGGTCACTGGCACTTAACCGCATTGGATACTGCTGGTTTCTATACGCCACGCCGCAGCCTCCCAAAGTGACCTTCCAAAAGTCTGCATAGGCCTTGGATCCATGCCACAGCCAGAGCCAAAGAGCTACAGTACATGAACAGGGATTATGGTGTGATGAGAGGTCAGCCATGGGTTAGGTTTCTGATTTAATCGCAGATTCAGAGTTCACAGCTGTCAGCGTGCTGCAGTGAAGGCACCTCATTGTTTTTGGTGTTTTTTGTATTCAACCTTGGCCATCTCTCATACTGGTGTTTTCTTTATGCTTGTGTTTGTTTACCTGCTGTCAGAGGAGCGTCTGACTGACAGACCTGTCAGCTTTGTTTTCAACCTCAATCCAAAGCTTCTTCTCACACACGCTCCCTCCCCTCTATCTCGCTCTTTGCCTTTATGTTTCATTTGAAAACACACTCAGCTGGTGTCTTCCCTCTGTGTCCTCAGACAAACCCCCGGCGCTCCATGGTTAGACTTTCCTCCCTTTCAGCTCAGACAGCACCCTGCCTGCGTTGTGTCTCCCCGTGGTCATCGGGAGGTTTACAAAGCAGGCAGCTCTGTCACATTCGCCATTCCGATCACCATCACACTGTGATGTCCCGTAGCGGGGTTCAATAGAGTGCGATGGCGAAGCGGGTCGCCGCAGCAAGAGCTGGCAGGAACCTTGCCAATCGATGCACAGGCCGATGAGAGAGCCGGTGGGTTGGTGGGCGATATCCTACAACAGCTGCAACAACAACAACAGAATCAAATAGCACCCAGTGTGTGAACTGTGTCATGCTGAGGCAACAAGTCAACAGATATGCCAAAATACACACACACAGAAAGGGTAAGTGGGGGCGTCCTGGTGGCTTATGGTTTTAAGACACCAACCATGTAATCACAGCAATGTGGGTTTGAGTCCTGCCAGGGCATTTTTATTGTACGTTATCCCCAGTGTTGGAGAGTAGTTCTTGATTGGGATCTCTTTAAGCTGCCACTATGGTAGCAGCTACTCTTCCTGGGGTCCACACACAAGAAAACAAACACAAAACAAGACGTATACACTCTAAAATCTATGGTTAGCTGCATGTAGTTTAATTAACACTTTAACTACAATTTGCAGTAGTTGGGTTGCACTTTAGCTATATTTACATCTCAGTAGCTTTTTCAGTAGTTGACTACTTTGGGTCCTGTAGTTTATGTAGTTAATCACAAATTATATGTTCATGGTATTCTCATGATGTGTTTTTTTTGACACAATATGGCACAATGCCACAGCTTATTGGCCACAGTTGCCATTTAATAACAATCACCCTTTGCTAAATCCCGCCCCTGGACACAGACTGGCCAATCATAAGCAGCATCAGGCCAGCTCAGACCAGGGTCCGACAACAACACAGCTGTGCTCCATTGACTCTAATGCAATCACTTCAGATTTCCTTCCTTTTCAGGCTGGTTTTGTGGATTTGGAGCTAAATGTTGTGCCTGGGGCACGTCGTGTATTAATGATACTCGTTACCTGGAGAGGTTGGAAAAAGATATACGTTTCTTCCCTGTTCCGAAACCAAAATCAAACCCTGAAAAGTGTAGGATTAGCTAGCTAGCTACTGAAGATATAGCCTACTGAATGTATACACATGCTGCTTTTGCTTTTTAATGATTATAACAGTGAAACAAAGACTGACCCTGCTGTACAGGAACCAGTGAAGGGAAGCAGGGAAACTTTGCTGATATTCAACCAGCTGTGTGGCATCGCAGTGTGTGCAGATGAAGGTTGTTTAACTTCCCCTGGAGATCTCTGCCCGTCCAGGGGCAAAGGTCCGGGTGCTGGCAGATGCACATGGGCGAATTCAAACACCATTCATCTGCACACACTACGATGCCACACAGCTGGTTCAATATCAGAAAGGTATAGTAAATTCAGGGCTAAAAATATGTTGCATTTATGTAATACTGTGCAGAATAACACCTCCTTCAGTTCAGCCTCATAATCATTCAGCTTATTCCAATTCCATCATTGCTGGCAGTTACACAAAGAAAATCTAATCTTAACACCAATACAGTTGATTCATCTAATTAAAAGGAACTTACACACTATTTGTTCAAGGTTTTACTTAATGAAATGCTACAAAAAAAGGAGCACAAAGCAAGTGACAGTTGCTGAGAGTAACGTAAACATTGGACTGTCCCAGTAAAGTTTAAATTTAAACCATATATAATAAAGATGGAGGACATGACAGATACCCAAAAATGTAGCCAAGAAGCCAAAACATGACGATCGCCCCTTGGTGGCTGGCTGCAGTATAGGTCATAAACCTGGCCCTCTCCATGTTAGTGGGTGGGGATGGGACTACAAAATCAAAGTACACATCAAATAATTTTTTTCCAAAGATGGTTTGTGTCATTTCAGGTAGTTCTTATCACGCTGCTGTATGCTCAAGCATTCACTTTTCTGATAAGTTTAGTTTTAATTAATTATTTGATGCTGTAAAAAGGGGGTTTAACGTCATGATTGACAGCCGTGTTTGCGAGTCGAGTGCCTGCAATCAACGCCACGGATACCAGGAACTTGACACCGCAGCCTCTGGCTCCAAATGATGTCACCAGCATACAGTGGCAGTGGCTGTATGTGGGATGTTTTGGGTTCATTTTTGTACAATGGGAGGAAGTGGAGATACATTGTCCATCTTTATATTATACATTATACAGTCATGGGTCAAACACAAAATTAGATTACATCACTCTTAAATGCCAATATATCATGGTCACATGAATTCTGATAATGATAACATAAGCACCATAAATGGTTGAGAACATTAAAAGGTTCTGTTTAAGCCTAACGTCACTGTTTGTTCCTTTGCTTTAAGATCACATTTCAAACCTCAGTCACGTCTCTAGCTTGCCTCAGTTTCAAGTTTCACTTTATTAAAGCATAAATGTGCTAAAAGTGACCATTCGTCCACTCTTCAGGGAATCTCAGAAACCTCTTTGCTCTTTTTACAACACGCTCTCTTCCTGTTTTGTGACAAACAAATCTGCCGTTGCACAGTAAACAATCAGAGGGATTTCTAGTGTAATCTGAGCGGTTGTGTTGACAGTTTAGAGTGCAGTGTTAAGACCTGGAGAGGCTGCCAAACTTCCCAAGAAGTCATTATGATATCCCATTAGGATGTCTCTGATATACAGATGAGAAGCACTGAGAATATGACTTACTGATTTATGGATATTAAACATTAGTAAAAACAGAAATTTTTACACTCACGAAAAATAGACGTGAGTAGGAGGGAAAGCCTACGCTTTGTCAATACCAGCTGTGAGAAGATACTTCTTGCTATATGAAGGTACAGTTCTAAATTTTTAAGTTGACCTAACTTTACCTCTCCTGAAATAGCCATTCATCGTGCATGTATACGGAAGATGAGAAGACTAACATAAAGAGAGAGACTGTAAGACTGTTGTTTATATCTATAGGGTGTTTGGCAGGAAGTTGAGTGTTACATGGCTGAATATTGCATTCCAAATTTTTCATCATTAGGAGCTTAGTGGGCATGTGAGTGCTGAGCAAATGGCGTTGTGCAGGCAATAGAAAAAAGACAGGCGAAGGGGAATTGAATTGTGAAATGGGGAGAGAAAAGTGGATGGGGAGAAAGAAGGTGAACGATCCTCGGGTGAGAGATGAAGGGGGGGTAAAAACACCTGGTAGCAAACAGACAGAGTGATTGGGTCTATCTATCAACAGCAACACTTTGATGCAGACCCTTTAGTGATGAGGAGATTAATACCTTATATCTGTATGTTAAGCATTAGGCAACAACCAGCCACCAGTTAGCTTAGATTAGCATAAAGACTGGAAACAAGGGGGCACATCTAGCCGGTATCTGTCCAAATGCAACAAATTCCACCTTCCAAATTCCAGTAAAAATTTACTTGGCAGTCATGTGCCAAACTATTTTTTGGACGGACACAGTGACTTCCTGAAGTCTTGTTGTCATTGTTTTTGTGTGGATTAAGCCGGGCATACACTGTATGATCTGAGCCCATTTTAGAAATGTTTTTAATCCCAACTTCCACTCAACAAGTAAATATTCTGTGATGTAAAGCTAAAGCTCAAATTTTTGGAGTGCTCACACTGCACGGTCTAATCCTCAAGCCTCAAGGGGGGTGAATGTGAGCGCAAATGGTTCTCATCCAATGTCAGCTGGGATAGGCTCCAGCACCCTAGTGACTCCTAACAGGATAGGCAGTTACAGAAAATGAATTAATTAATGAATGAATAACTGAGCTTTTGAGGTGCTACCTGGTGGATCTTACCACCTTCTGGCAAAGCTAGGCTAGCTGTTTCTGGTCTTCATGCTAAGCTAAGCTAATGGATATCAATCTTCTCGTCCAACTCAGCAAATGAGCACATTCCCCAAAATGGTGATGCTTTCAAAGTTCTTGCATTGATGACTATGTGATTGATGTTTTTCAACACAGAAGTCACAGGGAAAAGTCAGTTTAGCTTGCTTTACTATATGATATGTAACTAATCCTGTTCTGATATATTCCTGTTCTGATGTAGTAAACCCATTTTACTGAATCTGGTTCTCTCAGCAGGATAAAGCATTATGCTGAAATATTTTGCAAAACAGTGTTTGACCCAGGCATGCTTGGATAGATGGGAGGAGAGGGAGAGTTTCCCAGGCAGGCAGTGAAAAGATGGTATAAGGGGTTTAGGGAGGTCACTTGGTCCATTGCTGTGGCCCAGTTCCTCACATGAAACCCTTGTTCCTTGTTTTGGGAGAAATGTGCTAATCCCCATGGGCCCACTCTGGGCCCCAGCCAGCCTTTGAAGACAAAAAGAGCCAAAAAAATCGGCTTTTGTTCTTCAAACAAGCTTTTGTACTCCTAACCTCTCTGTGAGCTTGTATTTTACAGAGCAGTTATGATCCATTGTATAATGGTTGCTGTTATGACACAGTTTCCTCTGGATGTATTGTATAGTAGATGATATACACACAGTGGCCTTCTCAAACCATGTGGTCTCTGAGCTCCTCGGTATGATGCCGTTTGCCTTCAGTGTTTTTTATTAGACATGCGGCGTGATAAATAGAGGAAGGATCCAACCCTGCGTGGGCCTCCTGACACCTGATACCAAAGCCTGTGTGCGTCAAGCTGCGGGATTTGGAAAAAGAGCACATGATGTAGGCAGTCAGATGATAAAGCTATACCTTACATAAGAGACCCTTTCAGTCAGTCAGTAAATAGCATCAAGTGAGGGAAGGCCGTGGAGTTAAAGTGCTCTGAAGCCCTGCTGTCTCTAATTTCATCTTTCTGATGTCCGTCAAGTTTTTCATTGCCTTGTCCTTCATTGAACTTTGGCTTGGCACCATTTGCAATTCAAGTTGTAATCCTTACGATTTCACCCCTGGTTGATTTGGGGACACCTGTGGTTCCTGACCAAGTGCAAACACTCATTGAGCAGCTACTTTAGCAGAAGAGCAGCTGGTGCCTATACTCGAAGAATAAATTAATGAACATTATTTCACCTGAAGACAGAGTGCCTTGTGCTTTTTTCATGGTTGTCTGCATTAATTTGAGACTTCCCAGATCTTGTTTTTTGTTCTACTACCTGCCTTACCAAAGAGCACCTGTTGGACCAGACATCAGATCCAAGCAGCGCTTCCTTTTCTCATTGTGACCTCTTGTATTGTTTCCAGTGCAGCCAAACAAACACATCGTTTAATACAAAAGCCTGTCAATAATCTGCTTTTTCCATTATGTCAGGAGCAGCAGTGATGATTTCATGCTGTGCACAGTATAAGTAGTTTTCCACACAACAGCAGGACACAGTAAAAGGATTTGGTTACTTGCTGAGGAGTTGGAAGTGTGCAGCCTGTCGCATACAGACCTATTTAAAACTGAGTTGCTGTTAAAAATACAGAAAATGACATGTCTTGTTTGGTGGTTACATGTTTGATGAATGATCATGATAAGCACTAATAGAGGTGACATACATTGTTTTTCCTGTGGCTTCTACACAATAAAAGTCACCCTATGTTTTGCGAGTTGAATGCTTTTAATGTGAAGCAGCAGCAGTAGGATGTTCAGTTTGAATTATCAGTAATTTAATACAAGTCCGACAGCGAGGCTGATGATCAATGAGGTAAAATTACGCTGGATTACATGCTGCAGTGTTTCTTGTGAATCACTCGTGGAAATGGCGGACTCCGCCACTACGATAAGGCTCTGCTGAATGTAGACAGATTAAATGTTTATTGCCAACTCGGGCTGAGCAGTATACCGATATTGTATCAATATCGTAATATGAGACTAGACATAGTTTAAAATTTTGGATATTGTACTATGGTAATGTGTGTTGTCTTTTACTGGTTTTAAAGGCTGGATTATAGAAAAGTGGTGTAATTTTCTGAACTTACCAGACTGCTCTCGCTATTTTGTTTTTTGCTGTTACCCATTTAGTCATTATATACATATTACTGATTATTATTTATCAAAAATCTCATTGTGTATATATTTTGTGGATGCACTAATAGCCAACCCTACAATACATTGCAACATTGATATTGAGGTATTTGGTTAAAAATATTGTGATACTTGAGACACCACTGTTATTTATGATACACTTTCATGTTTAGATTGTACTGCCTCCCTAGATTACTTTAAAGTAGCCTGGGCAGATTATTTGGGGGTTACTATTTTGGAAGAGACGTGGACAAAAGCCCAATTACTGGTACATTCTTCCTCAGTTTGTGCTAGACATGGACTTTTGCAATTTAAAGTATTGCATACACTTCTCTTATCAAAAAATACGCTCTGTAAAATGTATCCAAATATTATTTCATGAGCTTTAAATTAAGTTGGATGGAGTTGATTTATTGTACTGTGTTGCCTTTGTGTCATTTTTCTTACACCTGTCTTTCGCTCCTCTTCCCTCAGACCTGCAACTCATCATCACAAATAGAACATTTGTGTGATAACAAGAGAAAGGATGGTGACCATGGAAACCCCAGAGGCTCCTGTACCTCTCACGGCGCTGTCACGCTGGTATCTCTACGCCATCCATGGCTACTTCTGCGAGGTCATGTTCACAGCCGCCTGGGAGTTTGTGGTGAACTGCAACTGGAAATTCCCGGGGGTGACCAGCGTGTGGGCGCTCTTCATCTACGGCACCTGCATCCTGATCGTGGAGCGGATGTACCTGAAGCTGCGCGGCCGCTGCCCCGTGCTGCTGCGCTGCATCATCTACACTTTATGGACGTACCTGTGGGAGTTCGGCACGGGGCTGCTGCTGCGCCAGTTCAACGCCTGCCCCTGGGACTACTCTGAGTTCCGCTACAACTTCATGGGACTGATCACGGCCGAGTATGCCGTGCCCTGGTTCTGCGCCTCCTTCATCGTGGAGCGCTTGGTCATCCGCAAAACGCTGCGGCTGCGCTTCCACGAGGGGCCGGAGGACGGTTGGTCAAACCATCGGTTAGATGGCGGGGGCGGAAGAGGGACAGGAGGACCTGTGGGTGGTGGGAGGAGGAGAGAAAGAAGCAGAGGGATGAGAAATGATGCTAACGGCTACCTTAAAGGAGAATGAAGGAAGGAAGAACACAATCTGAAACCAGCCCAATCGCCCTGCTACACCTCCTCTACCCTCCTCAGTCACTTTTCATAAGCAGTCCTCCCCCATTAACTGTTCAGGGGGGAGACAAACTGACAGCCATGTACACTGGGCTGGTGTGCAGAGGTGTACAGAGTATCAGAACAGCCAGAAAACAAAATCTAACTGAGGCTTCAAACGCCTAAAATCACTCACTGTGCTCTCTACTGACAACAGAGGCACAATAACTCCATGCTGCTGTGTTTGCTGCATCTCATAACACACCCACCCATCTCCATGTGGGGTTGACCTTAAGGAGACCAAGGTCTTGAATGGCCAGGATGACACCTTCAGTATCTCCTGTCCCACAGACTGCACAGACCTCGGGATGATTAAAAAAAAAACTACTGTTGCAAAGATTAGTGTTATCGTCCCGCGAAGGAACAAATTCAAAAACAATATTTCTGTTTTTCAAGGGCACATCAGTCTATCTGAAAGCAGAAGGCTTGCTGCATACAAATCCTAATAACAAGTAGCTACAGCTGTTCTTTTTAAAATGTACATACTGTCCTTTAGTATTATTCAAAGTACTGTAGTAATGTAGCTACAAAAAGCTCTTTAAGAACATACCGTCCACCCTGAGGCTCTGTGTGTCCGCTTACATCATGAAGAATGTTTTTAGTGAATACCCACAATGCCTGGAAAAAAATGCATGAAAAAGTTGTCTTCCAATATAATATACATTTTTACAAAGTTCATTTAGCAGTCATTCTGTCCGTCAGTCTGCTGCTTGTGTGTGTGGGGAACGAGAGTAGCTCAGGCAGTGGAGCCGCTCGACCAGTTATCACGGTCGATTGGCGGTCGTCTCCTCCTGACAGCATGTTGAAGTGTCCTTGAGCAAGACACCGAACCCCAAACTGCTCCTGGCGAGCAGGTACACGGCCTTGCATGGCAGCTTCCCCACCATCCGTGTATGAATGGTCGTGTGTGTCAGCTAATGTGAGGGATTTTAAGGCGCTAAATAGATGCAGTCCATTTGCTATAATAGCAGGGGCGCTTTTCTGTTAATGACAATGATTATGAGTCATGAGCAGCATAAAGCACCAAATCTCTGGCTAATTTTTTTCAGTTTTTCAGAAAAGCTTTTCATGTTTGCATGTCCATTGTGTGCGCTTTAATGTCATCTCGATTCTGCTGCTGTCACAAAGGCCTCATTTCTTAATTTTCATTCACTGAAAATCAATCAGTCAATTCATACAATTTTCTTGTGAGAAGTTTTTTTTCGTCACGCCAGCTGCCACACGATCAAAGAAGTTTGTCCATTGATAAAGTAGCAATAGTCAAATTTGAGTGACACAGAATGACAAGTGGTTCAGGTGTAACGTCAGGTTTTCAGATTTGAGGATGACCTGTAAAGAACAAACGGTACATTCACAGGTTTTGCCCATTGGAGCGTTTGTTCAAAGTGTTGTGGCTCGTCACGTTTTCATGACCTCTTTCCTTATTTGTGTTACAGTTTGACAAGTGTGTGAAGTGAAGAGCAGGAAATATGCAGCAGATATAATGAAATGATTAATTAAAGGAAACCCTCACATTTGCTGCTCATCTCTTTCCAGCATTAACGATCTGTGAGTCACAATTGATTTGGTTTCCTTGGTGAATAATGACCTCTGTGGCGTTGCACAAGACTTAGAACAGTTCAGGTAGCATTAGATTAACTGTCACTGGATTCTGAATGGTCTTAACTTCACAGCTACATGGCAACATCCAGACATCTGGTACTCCGAGCAGGTGAAAACATGCTTTTTGCGAATAATCCTCTGGTGTTGTTACTCTTACTGTTGATCCTGACACTTCCTGTGCTCTGTGAGTGAAAAGATCAAGGACTGTGCGCTCACCTTAATGCACACGGGAGCTGACGGTAACGTTTTTAGCTTGAGTCGGTGGATCTGGTGCTACTGCGTGAAACAGTTGTGACACTTCAAGGTGCCAGGGGACTCACAATATACATGAAATGGAAACATGGTTGCTGATTCCTCAGGAGGACCATTCATGTTATTGACTCTATCACAACATTTTGTGCTGACAATAGCTGAACTTCCACATTTTGACCAAAAAAAAATGCAAAAAACAAATCCATGTTTCCACGACACTACTGGACTATGTAGAGGTGTGACCTTCATCATTGTGGCTGCAATGGCATGCAGTGTTTCCCCCTCACTGTCTCCCCTGTGAGTCCATAGGGTGGATGGCAGGAAGCTGTGCCACATGAGGTACACTGCTGCCACCCGGTGGATGAATTGAAAACTGCAGCTGGAAAATGTTTTTTAAAGCTTGGACAAGAACATGAAGGTCACAAATCTGTATTAGGATCAAAAACAAAATGATGTTTTTTTGTTTTTATTATTATTATTATTATTATTATTTTATGTCATTCATGAATCAACAGGCTTAAAAGCAATAGAGGCTTCTGACCCAGCAATGATTACCCAGCTCAAGGCCGTTAACTTTTTCTCTTTAAAAAATTTACTAAACTACATTATGAGAACTGGTATGCAGCTAATGTCTTTATCCAATTCTACTGCTTCGACGAGACAAATCACACAACAACATGCAAAATGAAGTGTATTTGTTCTCTGCAATATGTGAATGAAGGAGTATTAGGTGAGTGTGTATAGTGTGTGTTACAGAGGCTAAATCTCTGTATGTGTATGTGCATGTACAGTATGTTAAAACTGAACTGACTTTCTGGTATTTTTATCTCGAGGTTGCATGTGTCCAAAAGTTTTCAATCTCTCCTCCAAACAGATTTTATCCAAGTGATTATTAGCCCCATGTGCTGTATATTATTTTTTCATTGAAATGTGCAGGTTTTTAGTGAAATGACTACTGTATATCACTCACTTTGATTATGTTACATGTATGATTTATCAAACTTTGGGATTAAATGTATTTATTTGATCATAAAACCTGTTTGATTTGGAAAACATTTCTCTTCTGACTGCTAACAAAAGATTTTTCAATGACCCTTAAATTCATAGGTTGATAAAATATTCCTGCATTTGCATTGTCATTGAATTTGGTACAGACACAATGAATCCTACTGCCTTTTGTGGTTCCCTAAATTTTCCTCTAGCCCAGTGGTTCCCAACTGGTTCAGCCACAAGGTCCAGATTTCTCCTTAGTCATTAGTTCAAGGTCACAGTTTAATACATTCAGCGTTATACTTGTGTTTGACCATGTCTCAAGCTAATTTGCCGTCTCTGTTAAGTAGCTGTTTGTAATTCATTTGCGCTACAGCAGGAAACGGCACTTCAAAATAAAAGCTCTGTGCTGGAAATTCACTGTACATAAAAATAACCTGTGTTTTTTTTTACAAAGTTGGTACATTAGAAAGTCACTTGTGGTTCATTCAGAGTGGACCTGCGACCCACTTTTAGAGCCACTTCTGGACTAGTTGGGAACCACTGCTCTAGCACATTTTCAGGTCAGACATTTAATTTGGTTCAGTCTGGTTTACGACCAAATACCTGCAAAACTATTGTCATACCCATCAGCCTTAGCCGACAACTTTTATCATACTAACATGTTTAGTTAAGATGGTGAACGTGGAACAAGTTTACACCTGTTTAGCACCAGCATGTTAGCACCATAGATACAGTTAGCATTCTGATGTTAGCATTTAGCTCAAAGCAGCATTGTGCTTACAGCCTTACAGAGCTGCTAGCATGACTCTAGTTGCTTAGTGATTTATGCCTTTTAACTTTTAAGAAAATCAAGTTTTTGTATTATTACCCCAATTTTTCCCAAGTGTGCCCTTTCCTCCATCACCACTTACCTACATTTTTATTTTATTTTATTTTTTTTTTTACATTAAGACACTTTTATATTTGGTACGTGCAAATGTTAACCCCTGAAAAAATGTTATCACTGAACTGATAGCTATTTTACAATACATTTATATTTATGTTGGAGGGTATCTGCTTTTATGATTAAATTACCAAGCTCTGGTTTGTGGCTCTTGGTTATTAGCTTACATTTGAGTTTTACAAGTAACCATTAGTTTATCTAAAATATATTTTAAAGAACTTTTAAACTAACTTACAGACTGTTTGGTATTTATGAGGAGGAAAGGGCGGGTGTTAAAAGAGGGAAGTATGTCAAATACTTTTTTAAGCACTGAGGAGGGACTTAAATTTTTATTTTTTAATTTTTTTGTCATAGAGGAGGTTCATACAAGTTTAAATAGTTGTATTTTAGATTTTTTGTACTACAAGTTTTTAGGTTTTTTTTTTTTTTTTTTTTTTTTAAAAACATCACTGAAGATGTGTCCAGGTTGCACCACAAGGTGTATCCAAGTACTAAAGAAAACATGCCTTCCAAGACTGGGGGTTTGGAAGAAATATTTTCTTTAAAAATAAAAATTACAACATTGATCATGGTGAGAAACTGTAAAAAATTTTCATTGGATTTTCAAATTTCTGACAGTCCTTGGACACAACATAAGGGACTTAGCTTCCATCAGGAAAACAAAAATAAACGAATGAATAAATAAAAATGTGAGCTTGAAAGAAGTAATATTTCCTAAAAATCACTTTATTCTACATGTCTCATTTAAAATTTGGCCAACAGTAAACTGTTTGTGCTAATTAAGCAGCATGCAGGATGAGTGAAAAAGAGAGCTTTTTTCAACTCCAGGATTACATCCTCAACTTTTGACTTTCAAACATCAAATAGTAAGTTTTAAAATCTTTTAACTAATCTATGGTGTCATTCAGGGAGGCTCAAGGGAAATATTTGTAGCTTTGGGGAGTGTCAAATTAAACAAGAGTCACACTCCAGCCACCTCCTTCCTCTGATGAGTACAGAACAGTCCTTTACTTAAAAGATTTAACCTGTTTGCGAAGTTGCACTTCCGTTTACGACAAGGAATCTATAAAGGTATTTTATCCTAGTTTTCTTGATGTAGCCCTGCGTTCCAATACCCATACTACCATACTATTTAGTATGCCAGAAAAAGAATTAGTGTGTCCCAATACATAGTATGTCAGATGCAGTATGCCAAAAGTACCAGGATGTTCTACTACATCCGGTCATATTTCGCAGTATGCATGTCAGCATGCTTCTTTGGCCATTCTGACCCACAATCCTTTGCGCAGCGGAAGTTACGTCACACTGACTGAGCTGCGTGTACAACCAACGCCCACACTTCCTTTCATACATGGTTTATTTAATTTGAGATACTAAGACACTACATATTAGGACTGCAATGATCTGATTATATACTGTTACATATCATACAGTTTTGCAAGAACACAGTTACAACATTCAACTTTATTGTGATTATAGTATAATCAGTGTTAGGGTTCAACTATGACTACAATATAGAAGATTCTACCAGTATAGGCAGTGGGGTAAGTGTGGTATAAATAATGAATGCATATGACTAAATATGAATACACTATGGGCCAGGTATGAGCAGTATAGACTAGTAAATATATAAATAGTAAAAGTCAAATACATATTCAGTAATGTAGTAAGAATGTGCAAGTATGTTACACTACAAATAAAAGTAATGTGAATGTAAGGCTGCTTCACGTGCAGACAGAATATAGTGCCAGCAGCTGCACAGCTGTAAATATATTTAACATCAAACATCTGCCAGCAACAGAGAGCTATGTGTGAAGGGGGTTAATGTGCCTACTGGTGACTAGTTCAGCAGACAGGTCACTAATAATAGGCTTGGGACTGTTTACGTGAACACATCAGTTTATTAGAAACAACAACATATATTACGACATAACAGCAACAGAGCTCTCCGGCACCTCCGACGGTATGCACGACTCTGGCGGGCTCGAGGAGAGGAGATTGGCTGCATCTCCGAAGTACAACAAAACAAAATATTCAAATGTGGCGCTACGGACGGCGGCGGAGGTGAGCAAGAGGGTCGGAGTTCAGGGTGGATGTGATGGCGGATGTAGTGTGTCCCAATAGTATGCATACTGCATCCATACTGCATACTACGCTACATACTTTTTAAGGGCAGCTGCAGTACATACTAAAAGCATATAGTAGAAGTATGCGATTTGGAACGCAGGGTAGGAATCAAAATAAAGATGGCGGACAACCTGTAAAGTAAGGAATCCTACAAGGCGTTGCCAAGCAACCCTACTCTGTAATCCAAACGGTTAGAAAAGTCTTCAAGGTTTCGAGAAATACCATCAGAGAAGCGGTAAGTGTTTTTACAAACGACCTTCTTTGTTATCTTTTAGAGAAACCGATAGTTAGTTATCTCTGTAAGCGAAATTTATGAGGCACAAACGGCTGGAAATATCTAACCTGCTTTATAGCGAGCTAACATTAGCTTGATAGCTAACACCTGTGGTTGTGGATGAACTGTTGACCCGGTAGCTTTGTTAGTTTGGTAGCTAAGTAACTTAGCATATTACCTGGAGAAATAGACATTAATATTTACAGTTTTAATAATTTGGCGATGAAAATGAAAAAAAAAAAACACACTTAACAGCAAAAGTATGAGAGTGGTATTTAATAATAACCAACAAGACATATATGCTAATAAGGCTAATGGCCAAGTGTGTGTCATGGCTAACGATCATTGTGGCTCTGTGAGGTTGTACTTGAGCTAAATGCTAACCTCAATGTTAGCATGCTAGTGTTATATCATAGATGTACAGTAGTACATAGTGTCAAGCAGGTATGGTTTACTATTGTAACCGGATTTTAGTGCTTCTTCTGTTTTATATAGGCTATATATTTTTAATGGATTTTTTCACCAAAATAGCATCTATAAAACGTGACTCAGAGACTCAGAATCAATACCAGATATTATCACTGTACATGACACATCTCTTCAAATTTTATTTAAGTGTGTCTTTAATGGTTGAGCAATGTTTTTCATTTGTTTGTTTGTTTTTAATAGCTTCCATGTAATGTGAACCAGACTCAAAATGGATACCAGATATTATTGCGACACAAAAGGCACATCCTTGTATTCGATTTTAGTGTTTCTTCTATTTTTTATGAATATATTAATAGTTAAGTATTGTTTTTTTTTTCAGTAGCTTCCATGTAATGTGAGCCAGTGACAGACATTATCAGTACACAGAGCACACCTTCTTATATTGAATTTAAGTGCTTCTTATCTAAATATTTTAGGGGAAAGTAATGCTTTTTATTTGTTTGTTTGTTTTTTAATAGCTTCTGTGTAATGTGAGCCAGGGACACAAAATCAATACCAGATATTGTCACTACACAGGACACATCTTTTTATAATCCATTTCAGTGCTTCTTCTATTTTATCTAAGTATTTTAATGGTTAAGTAATATTTTTAATAGCTTTCATGTAATGTGAACCAGACTCAAAATCGATACCAGATATTATTGCGACACAAGAGACACATCTTTATAATTGATTTAGTGCTTTCTCTATTTTATATAATGTTTTAATGGTTAAAAAATGTTGTTTTTTTAGCAGCTTCCATGTGATGTGAACCAGTTACTCAAAATCAATACCAGATATTACAGCTACACTGAACACACAAGATACACATCTTCATATTGTATTTTAGTGCTACTTCTATCTTATATAAAATATTTTTTATGGAAAATTAATGTTGTTGTTTATTTTCTTATAGCCTCCATGTAATGTGAAACAGAGAATCAAAATCAATACCAGATATTATTGCTACACAGGACACACATCTTTATAATCGGTTTTAGTGCATCTTCTGTTCTATAAAGATATGAATATTTTAATGGTTACGTAATGTTTTTTTCAGTATCTTTCATGGAATGTGAACCAGAGATTAAAAATCAATACCAGATATTATTGCAACACAGGAAGCAAATCTTGATGATTGATTGTAGTGCTTCTGCTATTTTATATAAATATTTTAATGGTTAAATAGCTTTTTTTTCAGTAGCTTCCATGTGATGTGATCCAGTGACTCAAAATCAATACCAGTTCTTACAACTACACTGGATACACAAGATACATATCTTCATATTGGATTTTAGTGTTTCTTCTATTTTATATAAATATTTTTATTGAAAAGTAATGTTTTTTCTAAAAGCCTCCATGTCATGTGAACCAGAGACTCGAAATCAATACCAGATATTACTGCTACTCAGGACACACATCTTTCTTATAGATTTTAGTGCTTCTTCTATTTTATATAAATATTTTAATGGTGAAGTAATGATTTTTTTTCAGTAGCTTCCATGTAATGTGAACCAGAGGCTTAAAATCAATACCAGATATTATTGCTACACAGGACAGAAATCTTCATATTGGATTTTAGTGATTCTGCTTCTTTTTTTTTTAAATAAATATTTTAATGGTGAAGTAATATTTTTTTTCCCTGTAGCTTCCATGTAACGTGACCCAGTGACTCAAAATCAATACTCCTGCAGAGAAACAAACAGGCAGTAATATCTAAAGCTGCAGGACCTTCTTTTGGCCACTTGATGGCTCTTTTTCACTAATAAACACAACCCAGCTGTGTTCATTCAGCGTGAGGGCACAGGTTGATCCTGAGTCATCAGTTTGCATTTACAGATTTGTTTGTTAAGTAAGCTGTTTTTATGACTAGGCTTTCCAAGCAATAGAACAACGATTGGCTTAAAATATAACTTGGTAAGTAGGACAGTTGTATGGTTTTATTTATAACATTTCACTCAATATTTAAAGCTTATTTCTTTTTTTATTTTAGCCTGTCATGCATTAAAAACAGGTTAGGAGTTCACTACTATGAAAATTTATTATATAATAAAAAATAAAAAAAGCAACTGATGTATTTCAACTAATTCTGCAATGACAGATTTGCCTTTGTTTTCAGAAGAAGTCTTAAGCAAAACTTTCCACCTCCTCCCTGTCTTGCTGCCACACCTTGTGTCAGGTAGTGAGAATCTGGGCCATTTACGTGTCTTGGCAAATCCTTTAATTGGCTGCAAGTCCACTGTGGCCCCAGGGCCCTCCGCCAAAGCCATGCCTACCTACTGTACCTGCCTGCCTGTATGAGGGTGTGCTCACTTCACACACTCAGCTGCACTAATGGCATGAACCTGCTGTGGACCTGCCTCATTTGGCACTGTCAACATGTGGCTTCATCGCGCCTCCTCCAATCAGTCACTTGCACTCCAAATAAGGAGATTCACAACCTGTAATCTGTGCTGTGGAGATGACAAGTGTCCTCCCCGAGGCAGATTTAAGTGCAGATTTTAGGGCTTGTTTTGTGAGTTTCTTGTGTGCGTGCTGTCATGTGTCTTAAGCTTAAATTTCACCAGGCTTTTTTTTTGTGTGACTTCATTGTTCTCAGTGCCAGGTTATGAGATTGGTTAACAGGAAGTACAGATGGATAAATGTTTAGAGATTAATATAAAATGCTGTCTCCAGTTTGTGCTCTGACCTCATTGACACTACACATTGAGGCAAAAGCAAAACACTTTGAACAGACTAACAATCTTTTAAGCATTTAGCAGCACATGCTTTAATGAGAAAGAAAAACGTGCAAAGAATTTGCTGGGTTAAGTGCAGATCGTTTAGTTAAGTAAAAGTTCCGTATCAAAAAATGCAGCATTCAAACTCTTACTTGATTAAAAGTATACTTAAGTATTATCAGCAAAATGTACGTTAAGTGTTAAAAGTAAAAGTATGTAAAAGTACTTGTTATGTCCGTTGTGAATGGCAAATTTTTATTTATTACAATATATGATTGTTAATGAAGCATTTTATTGTTGCAGATAGTCAAGGTGGAGCTAGTGTTGATGCTGGGGTAGGCAGAAATCTGGCAAGAAGGCAAACAAACAAACAAAATGGCAGAATTTTAAAATACTCCCTTCTCCTTCCACTTTGTTCTAAGCCCCTTCCACCTTAGGACCATAGATGTATGTATTCTTATTTCATTGCACAGTTGCACGCAGGACATTCTCTCAGCCCCTCCATACTGTCTTTTCTTTCTCTGTTTTTCAGACCACAAATCGAGAAAAGCAATACTTAGCTAGCCACCTCACGGTCTCTCCACCTCGCCCTCTGCCACTGTGAATGGCTTTCCCTGGGAGGAGAGTGGGCAGCAGCTCAGAAAATGGACCTTTGGTACTTGGCAGTGCACAGTGGCTCGAATTTGGCAGGAACGAACCCCCTCTATGCCGGGCCACAGTGATGGTCTTATTTATCTTTTGCATCTTTTACTTTCATTTTTCAGTCTCTCTTTCAAACTTGGTACAAACTAATTTGGATCGATGTTTGTGTGCTGCTCAGGCAGAGACTGGCGGTATTTTATGTTGGCGCGTCACTGCATCTCACTAGTAAAGGGACTCAAATTAGCATGTTCACCCAACTGTTGTGTTAGCATCAATGCTGATCGGAGCCAGAGCAGATAAATACCTGTGACTACTGCAGAGTCATTCGACCTGGGTGTGAATGCTGATTTTAACCTTTCCCATTATATTAAATAGCCAGATGTTAGCAGGTGTGTACGGGTTTTTTGCGCAGTGGAAAAAGAGACAGAAGTTAGCCGATTTGGCGGGGAGTCTGAGCTGTCTGGCTTGATTCAGGTTGCTGTGGCTGCTGACTGGGGGTTCGTTTCTGGAGCTACTCCCTGCTCTCCTGATAGGTGTTATGTTGCGGTGGGGAGTGAGGTGATTCGAGGATCTAGTTAACATTAGCTATATATATATGAGAACTTTGAGCCTTTTGCTTCTGTTCGTAGAAGGCAAGTTGATAAGCAACATATTCTCTCCATCTCTGAAATGCTTTGCAGATATTAACACATGTTTTTTTGGTTATTGTCTCTTTAAGACTTTCTTTTATAAAAGGTCTGCCTTTCTTTTTTGGGTTGCAGTGCAGCGTAGGCAGTTGCAGCCAATGCTGGAATAGCAATTCTCTCTACAGTATTCTCCGACATTGAATTAGGCCTTCACTGAAAGGACAAGAACATACATCTGCATTTGTAAAACAGCCAGTAGGAACCCCTCTCTCTGAAAAGACCTGTGATTGCTCCCATCTCAAGCTAGATTTTCTAAAGCCTGAAAACTGAGCAAAGAGGTTGTGCTGAAGTCTAGTATTCACTCAGTCCAGTTGAATTACAATAGGCTTGAAGTTTACTGTGGGAGTTTTGCTCAGTAAATTAAACTGCCTACCCCAGCTTTAACTACTTCAGCATGAGGCTCTGCTACAAAAATTCTCAGGTCTTGTGAAATATTAGATATTTGGGCCTCAAACTGTATTTTATTTTAGGAGTTTACACTAGTTACTTCATCTGGTTAAGAGAGATGATAAGAAAGAGTAGGAGTAAAAGAGGGAAGCAAATGTAAGTCATATTGTGAACTAAATGTGAATCAGTTGAGCATTTGCTGCATGGAAATAGTACACTCTGCAGTGAGAATGACATTTTCACGGTTCCAGCTATCATCAGACATGTTGCTTATTGAACCACCATAAGGAGATGGAGTCGTACACCACCCGAACAACGCCTGTACACACGTGGCACTGGCACACAGAATGAGAGACATGTTCTATTATGTCCTCAGAGTCAAGAAAAGTTTAATATGTTCGTACTGTGACATTTAAGCGTGCAGGTGTGAGGGCATGATAGTGTGTTTCTAAGCCTGTTGGATAGCTGAATGTCAGGTTGGCAGCGGAGAGTGGTGGGGCGAGTGACAGCGTCATGGTGCATTTGTTGAGCGTCAGTGAGGGTGTGGTGGTTGTGGGGGGTGGGGGTGCAGAGGTTGGGAGGTGGAGGGCGGGCTGACAAAATGAATAGTTCCATCAAATCAGAGCAAGACCTTAACATTTGCATTTCCACTGAATCAGAGCCGGCGAAGAAAGAGCCCTCCATTGAGGGGAAACTTGTTTGACGTGTGAATGAGCGAATGCGTCAGGCCTTTCGCCGAAACACATTCATGCCTTCACAGGTTTGGACAGAGTCTGGGTCTTTCGCTCAGATCCTGCTGGAAAACTCGGGCCTTTTTTAGTCACTTTTTCCCCCATGTAGGCTGCTTGGCAGTCAGGCCCTCCTGCAGTCAGGGTTGGACTAGCAGCGGAGGGAGAATGGCTCGTTGATCACGCTCTCTTCTTCCTCTTGACCTTGCTGTACTGTGTGTCTTTGCATGGTTTTGATGAGGCCAAAAAAATCTTCCGCATTAGCCACCAAACAGGTCATTGACACTGCTTTGAATTGGTGATGTCAAAGACGTTACACCCGTCCAAATCTGCGTTTAGCCAACTATCTTTCCAGAATGGAGTTTGCTCACATATTTTCTTGCCTAAATTCATACCAGGCCTACACATCAAGTAAAGCAGCATCAAAACATTAGAAGTTTAATTCTACATGACTAATTAAAGTCCCCTTGCTTGCACTCAAAAATGTGTTTTGCTTTTGGTTACTTCACTGTGATGTTTGACTTTTACTGTGCAGAATATAGTATGAGGAGAGTTATGAGGCTGTTTTTAAATAAAAAATATGCTGAAGGGGTACAATTTCTCTGACCTCACCTTAAATCTGAGATTAAGACATGTATGTATGAGCATGCTGTTGTGTCATTACAAGTCCAACTGATCCAATGTACATCTTACACAAGTAGTGATGTATTGTGCAAACTTCAAACCTCCTTTTTGACAACTTGTATCAGTAACTAAACTTTCTCGAAACTAAAAATATTTGTGTATTAATGCATTTCTAGATGCCTGAATGAAGCAAAGAGTCGGTATAATTAATTTAAATAAATATTTTGAAATGGCTTCATGTGAGTCTGACACATGGATGTTAGCTGTAACTACAACTTGACCCATTTACAGAGGCATACATTGACGAGACGGTAATTCTGGGTTGACCAGCATTGAAACATGTTCTTGTAGAAGCCTTAAATACAAGTATGCACCTGAAATGAGCATACTAGGTCCTCTTTGAGGTAATTTTAACAGGTCATGGATCATTTTTGTGAAAAAAAAGGTATCGGGCATAAATAATTAGTCCATGCAAAGTATTTGTATGTGTCTTGAAACATGTCTTGAAGGGGGTCTTTAATTGTTTTTTTTTTAAATGTTTCTAATGGTGATATTCAGGTTTTAAAATTGTAATTTTTGTGTATTTTTGTGTATCTTTCTTTTTGACAGTGACAGTAGAGAAATGATGAGGAATAACATCTCCAGCCCAGCAGAGTGCCCCATGATGAGCTTCACGTTTTATATGCTGGTAAGTCCTTTTATGTGACACACATTAATTATTTATTTTATTCTGATTTAATTTCATCTTATCAGAATATATTCAGAATTTGTCCTGCATCCTAAGATGTCAACTGTTTTACATAAATACACAATAAATACAAAAATACTGAACAACATTCAGCCAAACATAACCATACTAAAAGCGCGACAAGTCACATCAGACAGAAGTTGATACAGTGCAATAAATTAGGGTGCTTTCAGACCTAGAGTTGATTTAGCGCTGCTCATCGTGGACTATATTGCTTGTATTGTTCATTTTAGTCAAACCATACAGTTTGAAAACGAGGCGCGGCTCCAACTAGAAAACAATGTTCTGATGCATTGGTGCTGAATGTGCATATTAAGGCAGTACAGGAGGAGGCGCACATTAATAATCCTCCAGGACTGTAACATGCTCATGCTTGTGTAACCCAGACAATGCATAATGCTGTGTTCACACCTACCCACATGAACCGCACTTAGGGGGAAACGAACTTGAGTTTGATTGAACTGAACCGAACAGGGCAGGTGTGAAAGCACCCTTAATCATTCCTGTTACATTCAGTGTTTGACCCAGGTACACTGAGTGTGACACATACAGGAATACATGTCAGTACCTGAGGATTCAACTGGAACAACACATACAGTACAAAAGAAACCAGCAGTAAATATTTCCGCTGTTACGACTGATTTATAGATTTTCTACACACAGAGAGCAGCCTTTGCTCTGCCCAGGTTTCTGCCCTGAGGTAACTGTTAATTATCCATGTCCTCCCTTGAGGCATGTGAAATGAGACAATTAAATACAATGAGATGATAGATCCTTCATGGAAAGTGTCCATATTTGGGAGATAGCCCACTCTGCCTTGTAACCGTGCCAGTTTGTAAAATTGCACACCATGTCTGGCAGGGCTCCGCTGTAAAGCCACAACAGTAGGCAGCAGGTTTGCGCTCACTTGATGTTGACAGTTTGAACCTGTGGCCAGCTGTGGCGCTCCAGAAAACCTGCCGTTCTATTAACGGTCACGGCTTATCTCCTGCCAGGCTTTGCATAACGAGAAGGAGCAGCACTTTCCCATGCTGCTTTACATGTATTTCATTTCAGGAGTAATTGTTTGAAATAGACGAGTGTTGAGGAGGAGCTATCACAGCTGCCTCTAATGTAATATAAATCAGTTAAGTAGTTAACCACTGCAGATATAGTGTCATTACCAAACCCTTGATTGAGGTATTATTGAATATTAAGTTAAACTCTAGTGCTGGGATCTAAAACATAAACAGCTCCATGACCTGCAAAGCCCCTTTTTTTCCAATACCAGTTCAGAGCTCTGCTGAAAAGTGCTTTCATAATCAGGCAGCATTCAAGCACAACAGATCTAGGCCTGAGGTCAATATGAAGAACCTGCCAAGAAGAACAAATGCTCACCCCCGCCCTGCCTATTTTTGTGCTCACTGTTTTCCATATTCAAACTTTGTTTGCACTGTAGATACTGTATTTAATTAAAAGTATCCTGGATTTCAGTATATCAGATAATAGGCAAATGATCTGATACTTTCTTTGTGTGTTTTTTAGTGGTGCTAGCTGTTTGTCTCGATGCACCCAAATTGTATTCAATACAGAACTGGAGGGAAACATTGTGCATTCACTTTCATTTTCTTAAACAGATTTTCTAGTGATTTGGTTAAAATTTGATCTGAATTTGTGCAATATTCAGATGGAAACTTGGCTTGTGAGTTGTCAGCAGTTCCACTTAAGAATTCCACTCTAAACCTCTCACGTGGTTTTATTTAAAAACATGTATGAGGCCCAAAGAAGATAAATGATCCAGTATCTCACAAAAATAGTAAAAGTAGACAAACTGTGCTGCCTGCCTTTAAAACTAGCACCACCTCAGTAAAATGCTGCTTACACCTTCATGCCTCAGTAACAGTCTAATGTAAAACAGGATGATACTGTAGCAGATACTTTACTGCAGATATTTTTCTGCAGTAAAATATCTGCTGTAGTCAGAGCAGTCACATTGTGGCTGAGTCTTGTTCTGAAAACTCGTGAGACGTGACTTGTTGCAGGAAAAAATTGCTGGAAACATAAGCATGATGTGTTGAAGTACAGTGTCATGGCTGAATATTAAGCTGATTTTGACAATATGCAGAAGTCCACGAGATATCAGAACAAGATTTCTCTTTGAGCAAGACTTGGTTACACATGCAAACAAACAGATCAGATCAGATTAATCTAAGGAAAAGTGATTCATTGCTGTATAGGGATCCTTTCCATAATGTTGTCAGACTCTTTTAGTAACAACATGACCCTGTCAGTGGCAAAAACAGGCACTTTAAGTGGATGTAAATTGAGTCACTTAGACACAAAAACATGGGGAAAAACCAAGTCCAGGTTCAAAAATACTGACGTTTCCCTTTGAGTTGGAATTGCATGCACACACTGCAGGACTTTTAGTTGTACCAGAGTGTTTTTACATAATGATAGTTTTAGTTAGAGATCTAGGTACTTCTTCCTCCGCTGATTATCCTTCCTGTCCCCTCTCCTGAGCTGATTCTCTGCCCGATGTGTCCCGGACTATTAACAGCAGCTCTGCTCTCGAGGTACGCAGCAGAGCATGAATTATGGTAATAGCTGCTGGCAGGAGACAAAATAAGAGCAGTTATTAAAATGAATTTGCTGCTGCTTCTCCTGCGGTCCTGGGGCTACAGGAGGAGCTTGAACGGGGTCTTGGTGCACCAGGCCTATTCGACATCCATCCTTCCTCTCCCTCAGAGACCTTCAGTGTGCATGTGTCTGTGTGCACATGTGTCATCCCTGCTTAATCTCAAGTCCAGCCTCCTTTCCATTTGGCCTTTTCAGATGCAAGTTTTTGGGCACTGATCAGAGTGTCTTATTTGTCCAACGTAGCTGATGCCAGCTTCCCCTCAGTCCATCAGGCCCAAGGGCCCCAGTCTGCGTTGTGTCTTAACATGGTCCGCTAAGCTTCAGACAGACGCCACACTGTACTGGAGCCTCGTTCCCTACTTTGAAGTGGGAATCCTTGCACTTAGCACATTCTAACGTCATCATAGTTTGGTTTTGATGGGATCCAAATGCCGCGGCTGGCTCTGTTATACAGGCTCCTTCTGAACTACACATTTTACTCTGGCTGTTTCCCCCCCAGTGAACATGACCTTAGACACTCATCTGACCACCTAAGCTGCTGTAACTGGCTTGTGATGCTACCAATGTGTCTGTATGTCTGTTCACATTAAAAGCAATTAGTCCCAGTTAATTATCTGCTGGCTTAGGTAGGAAGTAAACATTCAACAGCATAACACAGACCTCAGTGGCATTTACTGGCAAATTATATATAAATAAAATGTATAAAGATCAAAAAGAAGGAAAGTATGAAAATAATGAGTCATGTTTGTGTTTAGTCTTCTGTCACTTTTTGTGTATGTGTTTGTTTTGATGTCAGCTTGTCTGTAAAAGGTAATTGCCATATTTTCAAACCATTTTAAAAACATAAAGCTTTCACTTACTCATTGGAACATCTAAACATCTACAGAATGGATTGGCACAGAATTTGGTGCAGACATTCATAGTTCGAAAAACAGTTTATTCTACACTACTGAAGCTGCTCCTCTTTTTGGAACCACTGTGGAGTCTGTAATAATTTCGCTTTCAGCCATGCTTGTTGTTGCCATGGGTAACAGCATGACGTCAGTATACCAACAAGTCGAAATATTGTGAGTATCACGATATAATTTTTCATGTGATATTACAAATTATACTGGTATTATCATGAACAAGATGATATGGCACACCTCTAACAGAAATGCTACTGAATTATACCAACGTTTCCTCTAGCGCCACCATGAGGTTGGCAAACTATTGGACAACCATTGCCTTGTTTAATCTGCATTTAGGGAAGCTTTATCCCAAAAATTAAAAATACATATTTTTCCTCTTACCTGTGGTGCTGTTTATCAATCAGGATTGTTTTGGTGTGAGTTGTGAATGTTGGAGATTTTGGTCGTAGAGATGTCTGCCTTCTCCCAAATATAATGAAACTATAGGGCACTTGGCAAATAAATAGATAAATAAATACGTCTGAATAACTCAACAGCAGTATATCTTTTCACAAATCATGACCCAGTTACTCAAGGTAATCCACCTTATGTGGGAACTAATTTATTTTTACGCAACTGTAACCGCTAACCATTTCTCAGCACAGAAGGAAGAGTGTCTCTAATCATGGCTTTTGAATGCGCAAAAGATAAACATTAATAGTGTCCTCTTCGGCTGAGCTGAGTTGATACATGCTTCCCTCTGCACGGTGATACGGTTGGTTGGTGTAATTTGGTAGAAAGAAAATAGTTCCTACATGAAACTGCTCACAACAAGGTCTGTGGATTAGCTTTCGTTACCAGGTCATGACTTCAGGAAAGAGACATTGATGTTTCAGTATTTTTTTGGTGCTTCGAGCACTGCAAGCCGAGTGCCATCTAGTTTCATTATATTAGAGAGAAGGCAGACATCTCTACTCTTGATATCTCCAGCACTCTGCAATTCACAGCAGAACAATTTAGACTGATTCAAAGCATTACAAGTAAGAGGAAAAATACGTATTTTTTGTTCCTGTGTGAAAACCTACTTTTAGATTAATTAACATTAGAGGAAAAGAAAAGACACAATCACATATTGTGGATGTGGACTGTTTGGGTCTATACACAGGTGCCAATAAAATCTGTTTGAAAGGTCCTGACAAGTCTGTGATGTAAGATCTGTCATGACTATATGTGATTGAACTTATAGACTGAACAGTGTGTAACTAATCATTGCAGGGAGTGCTGGATAGCTTGTTTTTTCCCGCTCATTTCTGCCTCTGTGTAACTATGCTCATTCAGGAGCACTTGAAACAAAATAGCTTCAGGTACAAACAAACTGTCATCTCCATGTTATTGCCTAACTGTATTTAACGGCATCGCCGTCACATCGGCTGTCTGTTGACACTGCGGACAGCTGCGGGTGCACAAACACCCTCCACGTGTGTGACTGCACACACAATATTTCATAATTTAAACATGCAAAGATAAGAATCTAACAGTAATCCTCGCCCCCTTGAGCTAAACTGCTCTTGTTGCATAAGCCTCCCTGGTCATCATCATGTTTTCCGACTGTGGGAGAACGACTCTCCTGTAAAGGGAAGTGTTTGTGTTTTCCATGTGAAGCTTCCAAGCCGCCGGCAGTAGCGGTGGTGGCCGAGTCTCACACAGGCCTCTTGAGGAACTCCAGGATGCCATTAGGATGAGTGACTGGCTGTGGCTGTGTGTGTGTGTGTGTGTGTGTGTGTGTGTGTGTGTTTGGGTCTCTGTTTGCTCTCATTGGCTCATTGCCTTTTTACCTACCACCCTGAGCAGCCATTTTTAACCCAGGTGTAGCAACACCTGATGGGGCTTTTGATATAGAAAGAGACCCACATCTGTGTTGCTTAAGTTGTGGAGACAATATGGGCACAGTGGTGGAGGGTAATGAAGTACATTTTCTTAAGCACTGTAATGACACCTGCAATAACAGATTTTTTGGCCACTTGGGGGAGCAGTGGAAACAAAGTTGTGAGCACCACATTGACTTGACTAAGTTTACATGCACAGAATATGCCAGTTTTAGCCCACAATATTCCTACTAAGCTGTTTATATGGTAAATGAAAATGAGTTTTCCACTAATATTCTGTTAAGCCCAGTTCTGACCAAAGATTCCCGACCAGACTATTTGAAATAGGCAACTACTTCCTTCAATGTGCCATTCTGCAACGCTGTAAAAACCTGCCGGTTCACACCAAAGCAACTACATGAGACAGTGTATTATCTCTACGCAACAACTCTCTGTATTTACGTTCTGATTTCCAGCTTTTCAGGCTTATTTTGTGGCTGAATATAATTTGTAGCTTCTTAAAATATGAATGAGGATAGTGATAGTGATAATAAATACGCCACAATAATATAAATAACCAGCGCCAATTAATCCATCAGTGAGAATGTGTGTGTGTGAGCAGGGCATAGGCACATACAACCCAACATCTGACACTGGCACACCATGAGGACGGAAAGTAGGCTCAATGGGGACAGAGCACCTGCCGCAGCAAGAAAACATGCCGTCTTCGGTCATTTTGACTTGACCAGCAGACTTCACTACAAGCTGATTAAATAGTAGATCAGGTTCTCGCAATGTTGTGAACACAATAATTTGCAAAAGTCAGCCAATCCTTGTAAATTCTGTGCAACCTTGCAATTTTGACCAGTGGTCTGCGTGTGATATCTGTATATAACCATGTTCAAGGCCTTCATATTGTTTAACCTTTTTGTGCAGGAGTGGTGTAATGTTTAATTATATAGGATTTATTTTTGATTATATATCAATCACAGCTGCTGATTCTCTTGACTTAAAGTACAGCTAATGACACGTTTGTACTTTTACTTAAGTAAGATTTTAAAGAAGGACTTTCTGTTGCAATGGAGTGCTTTTTCAGTGTTGCTGTGGTGCTTTTCCCTCAGTGAAGGGCCTGAATTTGTCTTTCACCACTGAGCACAGGCACACGTTTCGTCTTATTTCTGAGACTTTATATCAACATCTTAACCGCACCACTCCAGCCATTTCAGCTCATACCTTTATCTTGGTGGGTGAGCACTGCAGCTTGTAGCCTGGCCGACTGCTTCTTCTGGTTTTCAGTGTTTAAACTTCAGTTTTATATGCAAAACGTGCGTTAGCCCAAACACGGTGCGGCCTGCTATATGAACCACCGAGGGGCTTGTTGCTGTGTGCATGGAGAAGTGCTGTACAGGAGGCTACAGTGCGGCTGCTGTTTGTGCAGGTGTGCTGCAGTATGACGTCTTATTATGAAATATGCTGGACCTTCATAGCCTTTGTTTTTTCAACCATTTGGCGTGTTCAAAAAAGCCCCCATTTGAGAGTCAAGCAAAACAGTGTGATTTCCGGCTCGGGTCTATTCTGCGGTTTAGCCCCCCGACCATTCCACCTCCTTCACCCTCTCAACCCAGTGAGGCTGAAAGCAGAGGGGGCACAGTCAGCGTTTATTTATAGAGAGGCTACTTTGATGTGTGGACTGACAGCTGATATTTCCAACATTAAGCTGTGGGCAACCTCTGAACTCTGCAGAGAGCCACCTGTGAGCTCTGCCCGCTTACTTCTCTCACAGCGATGGAGAGAGCTTGTACTGTAGCTGGCAACAGGCCAGAGCTGAGCTGTCACTCTTTATGTTCATCATAGAGAGACACGTCTTTATTTGGCCTGTAACTCTGTGGGATAAAATGCTTTGCATGATTACAGGTACTGATTAACCAATAATGACTGGTGACACTGTTCTGCTTTGTTCTTTAATTGTAAATAAAAGGGGAACAGAGATGTAACCACATATAGAGCCCATATACAATAATAATTACAGTAGAAAATATGAAAAATAAAAACAAGAAATAAATGATGTGAAATAACAAAATTAAGTGTAAAATTAGTTAAAAGCTGATCTGTAAGAATTATTCGTAAAGGGACAGTTGTGGACAGGTGTAGTTTGGTAGAGAGGAAAATAGTTCCTGCATGAAACTGCTCACAACAAGGTCTGTGGATTATCTTGAGTAACTGGGTCATGATTTATGGGAAGAATTCATGTATTTTTAATTTTTTTGACACTTTAAGCACCACAAACTGAGTGCCATCTAGTTCCATTCTATATGAGAAAAGGCAGACATCTCTATAGCCGATATCTAACATTTGGCAACTCACATTAAGACAATCTAGATTCATAAATAGCACTACAGGTTAGAAGAAAAATATGTAGTTTTGGTTTGGGGTGAACTGCGCTGTCCTTTAATAGAGATTTGTGATACTCTATTAACTGTCATTGTCATTTTTAAGAAACAAATACAAAAACAAAACAAACATCCAAAACTGGCATATGAGAATTTGCTGCTTTTTCTTGTTGTAAATTCTCCTTGTGAAGTGAATACGTCCGGGTGTTGAATTGTTGGTCGATTAATCCAGAAAATAATTGATAAAATACTTGATTATTAAAATAACTGTTAGTTGTAGCCTGAGTTGTAATAATATCAAATATGTCCTTATTATATTTAATTATGAAATTTCAAGTATTTCTGTATAAATCTCTGATGACAACTGAGCAAGCCCTGCCAGTGAATGAAGGCCATGAGATGCAGCTGCAATCTAGGAAGTGGACATCAAGTTGTTGAGAATGAACCAGGTCCCTGGAAATGCTTCCAATTTTCCCAGTGGCCATGCATGGTATTGCAGTAAAAAAAATCCCATGTGGCCCAAAAAGCGTTTTCCCCATAAACCAGCATAATAAAAGAGATGTCTGTAAAACTGTTGATAGGACACCTTGAACTGCAAACAAGGTTAATTATGACTCTTTCTATTACACATTTTTGATCCATGGAGTTGTTATATTTTTAAAAACGTTGCTCACACCAAGAAAAACAGTTTAAAAATCTGTGATGTCATCATAATTTGAAATCTATGAGCTGATCGGGAACTAGCAGGCGGGGTCAGCGAGAGAAACAGTACTGCGCATATTCATAAACTTTTGTGGTGTTAAGCCATCTGAGCAATTCTCACTGGTCTGAATAGGCACTATCTTTGCATCCGGTAGCTAGTCACTGTTATTAATCCATGAAATTAACCCTTAAGTTTGTTGTTGTTGTTGTTGTTGTTTTTTAAACATATTTATGGTCACAGTAAAATCCCTGTAAATGATTTGCTCACGTTTAATCATATATCATCATTTAGAATTACACTAATGTTATACTTTAATCAGTCATTCACTGTTTATAGGATAGTTAATGAATCATTATATCCTAAACACTTAAAGATCTCATACCTGTTTACAGTTGCATTATAATGTCTTATAAACCATTTATTAAATATTTTCATATTGCTTATAAATGCTAAATGGGGGGTTAACGTAGATAATTACCAAGAGCAACAACACCAGAGTACAAATGCATGTTTGCTCGTCTACAAAAAGGGTCAAGTAGCAAAGAAGCGTAATTTGGCAGCAACAAAAACAACATCTGCTCGGTTCAGTCATGTTGATTTTGGCGCAGAGCTCTGCGTGGTTTGTGTAGTCAGACTGTGGTCCTCAGCTCGCCTGTTTGCCTCATGGGAGCTTCTCCTTCCTCCTACCCCCTTCCTCGCCTGCCTCCCTCCTCCCCTGTTGCACTTTATGAAGCAGTTAAGTTATTTTACATCATGTCTACTCCCCACAACAACCCTCCCCCCTTTCTACAAATCTCTCTTGTCATTATGAAAATAGTGCTCTGCTGCAGCCTTGCACGCCAGCGTCTGGCGATAGAATGGCCCCTCTGTGGACGTGGAGTTTGGTGCAGTGTGTTTAAAAGCGTGTGTTAAGGTGTGTGTTTCATGGAACAGGAGAAGGGAGATGAGTGATTGCTCGCAGGTGACTGCAGCGCAAGTGGCTGGATAGGAGTCGTTTTGAGTGTGACGAGAGAAGTTTCCAACGTCAGGTGTAATTATGACAAACGGCCGGGGTCATAGCTCAGGTGTCTGCGTAAAAGCCCTGAAAGGGGAGTACAAATCAATACAAATACAAGTACAGATTGTATAACATATACTGCTCTTTCATACCCTAGTAGTACCAAAACATCGACACACTTCGCTGTAATGTACTTGCCAGTTTTTTACTCACTGAACACCGATGTTGGCTTTGATATTTTGTGTAATTCCCCCTCTTAACAAACAGCACTGAAGCAAAACTTAAGAAATATAAGATTGCAACAGTGAACTAAATATTGTCCAGCTGTTTCTCAAACATATTATTTCTCTACTACAATGGAACAAGGAGGAATATGACAGAGTCTGCAGCCATGCTGTTGGCTCTGTGAGACACTTTCATCATGTACTCAGTCCCACAGTACTCAGTGCTTGTTAGCCTGTCAGTATTATTTCACGTTGCTTGCAGAGTTTGTCAGAACTTTTACTGCCTGTTAGCACAGATATTTTGTTTGCATATTAATTGGAATAACTTTATTGTCTCTATGTCATTTCTGATTTCTGCTACTGTCATGATACAACATACATACGAGTTGATACAGTAAGAACAGTAAAACATTTATTGGTTTAATACATTATCAGCTTTATGTAGCCCATAGCTTAAAGCAGGGGTAGACAGCAACCTGGAAAAGGCCTCCTGCAGCTTTCCCCTTTCTTTCCTAAGCAGTTTCCACTAAACAAATACAGGCATATACATGTGCTTTTAAGTGTTTTCCATACATTGAAGTATTTAATTTTATTTCATTGTACGTTTGCACGCAGCGCATTCACTCAGCCCCTCCTTGCCCCGCTCTCTCTGTTTATCAGACTTAGCTTATCAGATTTATCAGAATTAACTGTCTAGCTACCCCATCGCTCTCCACCTCATTCCAGCTGCTGTAGACTGCCCCCATGAAGGAGAGCGGTCAGCAGCTTGGGAATAAGACCTTTGGACGGTGGCTATAGTGGCTCGAATTCACCCAGCACTGAGTGTCACCGCAGGCTGGTGACCAGCAGCAGTGCTGGGTCTAACCTGTGTTATGGCAGCAACAGAAATTTTGCTGATCCGGTAGGGAGTTGGAGCTGTCTGATCCCCCTATGCTGGGTTTTACACCGGCTGGATTTGGATTGCTGCATCTGCTGAGTGGGGGTCTAGTCCATCTGTGGAGCTGCTGCCCACTCTCCTCCCTATGGGAAGTGAGGCAGAGGACACACTGTGATTTGACGCTCTAGCTCATATTCTCTATGTCATCTTGAAGCCGCAGCCTTAAGCCTTTGGCTTCGGTTAGCAGAAGGTTTTCCTCTCTGAAGGGCTCTGCTGATTTTGTGTATCGTCAGACCCTCTTTTAGACTCTTTCTGATTGGCAGTTGTTGCCAATGCTGGAATAGCAACTTTCCCTACAGGAATTTCCGCCATTGAATTGGGTTTTCACTGAAGGGATGTACATCTGCATTTGTGGAACCACCAACAGAAATGCCCTCTCTCTGAAATTATCTGTTTGCCATCACAGCCTAGAGTTTCTAAAGCCTGACAACAGAGCAAAAAGAGGAGGTGCAGAAGTCTAGTTCTCTCTTGGACCCCTTGAATTATGATATGCTCAAATTTTATGAAGGGATTTTATCCTCATGAAAGCAAAACTACTTACCCCAGCTTAAATAGCTTCTACTTGCTACCCACACATCCTGTCAGAATTCCCTCTACTCTTGTAGTGCAAAGTTTTAAACACAAAAACCTGAAAAACTTGAAAGTTTGATATATTTGGTGGTTCAGATTTGGGTACACCGAGGCAACATAACATGTGATGTGAAACATACTTAAACAGAAGGACACTCTTTACTATAACTGCTGCTGCCTGTAAATCATTAAAAGCTTATTTTAGTACTTTTATCTGTCACATTTTATCTGTCACCTCCTCATGCTGCGCAGTACAACGTGGAAAATGCCACAAAATTTGGCAGTGAACAGAAATAGCAGAGGCATGATCTGACCTGTTAGGTGAGCATGTGGGTTGTGCTTTTTCTTTTTCTAAATCGATGCCAGCTCCTAATAGTCTTTAATCCTCATCCATCATCTTGGCAGGCCCTTCCCTTCATCCAGCTCACTGATTGGCCGAGAGCCAGTGGCCAGACAGTACACAGAGTTCACAGCCATTGTGATGTAACAGTGGGAACTCCACCTGAGGGCTCCCCTTTTGTCTCACCTGAGCTCCTTTTGACCTGGTTTAGTGATTGATATCGTCTGTACACACACAAACACACACCCTTCAACCTTTCATTAGCACTTACAAACCTCCTTTAATGTTTGCTCTGGCTGTTCTGACATGTCAGTCACACCAGCAGGCAGACACGTACACACAGACAAACACCACACACACACACACACACACACACACACACACACACAGAGTTTGACAAGTGACAGAGGTGGAAAATAGGTTGTGCAAACTGGAAATGCAGGTTTTGGGGCTTTCAGCAGAAGCAGCAGTGAGCTGTGTGAATAGCTGTCCAAGGGCAGGATGAGTAAGCAGGCCTGTCTCATTGTCTGTGAGTTCATCACTGACCTCATTCTTTAATTTCCCTGAAAAACAACTTGGTCAGGCTCACATGGAGCCAAGATTACCGGGTCTAGACAATGACTGTGAAACCAGAAGAACGTGGGGATGCTGATTGTAGGGAATCTTGTTCACGTGTCAGCCACTAAGTTTGATTTAAAGTTCCTGTATTCAGCATTCAGAGCATTAATATAGCTGCAAACAACTAATTGCTATGTAAAGATCCTGAGCAGAGAATGAAGTCATGCTACCTCTGTGTGCATTGTAATTTCAGGTGGTCTGTTCTTTGTTGCGGTAAGCTGATGTGGTTGCATGTGCATGTTAGTGCATGTATGTTTCCCACTAGCTAGCTCATCATGTCCTAATAATCATGATGGCATTGTTGCGGAAGCGTAACGTCCACCCTCTGGTTCCCCCTTGGTTAATACTGTTAGCTCTGCTAGGTGGTGGCTCAGCCACCTCCATGTTGAGAAATGTGTGTAAACAACTCATATGCTCTAAATTTTGTATGGAGTGCCTTTAAAGAAATAAAGAATGAATTGGAATTTCAGTGGAATACAAAGTTCCACTACAAGTAAGCTCCCAAATCATCCTACGTCTGCTTCATAATTACTTCTTTAGAGCATTCATTTCTTAGCTGTTAAAGATAATTGGGGCATCTAAACACCTAAAATGTTTAACAGATGTTGATAAATTAAAAATAAAATAAAATAAAATAATATAACATTTGATTTCACTGATTGAATAAAAAGAGGAAAAGCTAAGATGGAATTATGGTGACTTAGATGCATTTGGTGATTTTTAGGACTTTTCTTTTATTTTGAGTTCATCATTACTCGTTTGGTGGCACCTATATTAAGTAGTTAATGCTGATAATGCTGGTCCTTGATTTCATGTGGAATTTGACAGAATTAGGTGTCTCATTTCTAGCCAGCAACTGTTGATTTTACCTGCTAAAAGGACAACTGTCATTGGCAGATTTTAGCAGCTATAGCTAGCCTGCTATTTCATTGCAGGAAAGATGGTCCTTTCATAAAACTAGGCTGTCTATGCAGTAGAAAGATGCAAATACTTTGGACATTGTTACTACATGACCAGAGAAAACAGAGAGAAAGAGCTGAGGCATTCATTTTTGCGTAACGGGTATGAAACCTGCATCCAGCAGAATGTACTGCGCCGCATCGGACCAATAAATGCTCCTCTGATGGGTGATGTAATGCAAGTTGCCTGTCAAAAAACAATATATCGCTCGGCTGGTAACGAATGCTCTAAAATATCTGAAAACATTTTAGGTGTAAAATAGGCAATACAGACACAACCAGGACAATTTATTTGTTTTAATTATTAAAAATTGCTCTTGTTTTCTATTTTCCCCATAATGTGTCATCCTGGAGGAGAGGGAAAGTGGTTTGGTGGGTTGTTTGGGAACTCAGACCTAACCAGTTTTACCTTTACTTGATATATGCTAGTGGAGTTTTGGTTTCAATATTTGTTGATTGAGGACTCTAGAGAGGAAACACAGCAGATGTGGCTGAACAAAATATTTGGAAATGTTATGATGGATTAGATGGGACTTGTTGCTATGTGAGAATATTCTGTATCTCTGTGGACAAATCAATAAAAGGGATAAGTGAGGGGGGGGGGGGGGGGGGGGCGAAGAAATACAGGAACAGAATCTTGGTTTATATTTGATCTTCACTGCCTAGTTTTACTGTTTGATCTGAGTTTTTTTCAGCCTCCATTTTTACAATACAGGAAACAGTATGGAGCCCACTTCCTGTTTGCAAACGCTTGTATTTTAGCGAAACAGAACTGTGTAATTTTACCATTCCATCTGAGTGTGGTCTGAGTTTGAGAGGAGCAGGTTTCTGTCTCGATCTGCTTCTATACTCTTTGTGTCTGTGGTGGCAGCGGGCATTCTAAAATGAGGAAGTACAATCTGTAGCTCGAGCAACGGCCAAAAGCCCAGCAAAACTCCACAGAAAATTTTGCTGGGTCTTGAGCAACGAGATCTTGGCACTGTCAAGATGGAGGGAATTTTACTATAGATCTTTCACACACACTGTTCACATTGTTATGATACAAAGCTGGTTGAAAATCAGCAACATATCCATTTAAGCTAACGTTAGTTTCCATTTGACACTTTTTTTTAAAGATAAACCACCTTTAACACTTTATCACTGACGGTAAGAGATTCTTTCCTAACGTAACTCCAGTGTAAGTTAACAGAATCAAGGGTATCTTTATAATTAGAGTCTGTTTAGGACAAAATTGGGTATTTGTGTTTCTACCACTGAAGCTCAGAAAGGGAACACAAAGACAGAACTTTAAGACTAAGTTTGGAAGATACCAACTTGTTTTGGCTGTCAAGGTCTGTTTGAGCCTCAATTTTATTTTACAATTTCAGCAACCAAAAATATTCACATGTGCTTTTACGCATTATTTTAAAGGTAGACATGAAAACATATGAACCTATCCCTTAACTAGCTATATATTTGCTATAACATTGAACTAAAGCTTTAGTTTTTGAGACCTTTTAGGTGGACATGGCTGCTGGTCTGTAACTTGTTGAGGGACATGGCCAGACTGGTGCGACAGAGGTCATGGGGTCACAAGGTTAGGGGTTCACACAATCCCAACTGCTCCTTTCCGTCCCTCCGAGTCCTGTCCAGCAGGTCCCACTATGTGACCGCGACTGGGGAATCTGGGATGCTGGGAATGTGAGTGTACAAGATCTCATCCTATGGGAAAACACGAGGCAGATCTGTGACAGCGCGGCTGTGATCTCAACAGGCCGGGGGGTACTGAGGGTGACAGACTGAGCCTGGATGGACTGCGGGTCACTTTCCACTGCACGCCCGACGCCTTTGATGTCTGCTCATCGCTGTTCGCTGACAGTTGGTGCCCTTTCTACATCCTCGCCTATCCCACATTACGGTGGCAGACCACCCATATCTGAAAAAATGTCCTGCCAGGTTTAAGTTTTCTCAAGAATGTGGCCCATCTGAGCATCTCCCAGCCCATCTGGACCCCTCTGAACCTGGGAAACCCTGCGATGACTGCAGTCTGTATGTGTTTTGCGGTGTGTGGCCTCGTCATTGGGGACAATTGAGAGCCTCTGTAAGCTAATTCCAGAGTCTCAGTATCTTCTAAAGAAATTCACATGTGCTCACTTGGATGAAGTCAATAAAAGCCTCAGAGACTGATTTACACTCATCTGGTATGACAAGGTTAGAAATTCTTGCTTGCTTGAATGCTAAGATCTTTTCCTTTGTCTCATATTTGGCACAGACCTACAACAAAGATTAGGGGAATAGAGGGTGATAGATGAGCTGGTTGGAGGTACTTTCCTGATACTTAGTTTGGCGTACTTTAACCCCAGTTCGCCGTTACTCACTCAGACCAAAGTCTTCTTGCACTGTTGTTTATTCAGACCAACGGCAGGTGATTATCTTTGATATGGAAAGCATTTGATAGTGTTTATGGGAGTTTGTCGGAGCAGATGTGAAATGTTAAGAGCTGTTAAAGACGTAGATAAAAGCTAAAGTGCCTGTTTGAGCAGATAAGAAAGAAGAGGGCGGGATGGTGGTAAGTAGGTTGTGTGACACAACCAGCCTGACTGTTTGGCTCATGCACCTGTCTGTGTCAGTGTGTCGTGTGTCTGTGTGTGTGTGTGTGTGTGTGTGTGTGTGTGTACTGTATGTGTGTTTTTGTGTAGATGATTACTAGCAGGACGTGACATGACAATTTTGCATGGTTGACTGATTGGCAGTTTAGCAAAGTCAATTGATTTCAGTATCTGCATCTCACAGAGCACATTATGTCCCTTATAACATAACACACTATGACAAAGTAAAAAGGAGGCGGTGTTGAATAAATATAAATATAATAAATCTAGTGGCCTGGCTAAAGTTTCATGAAATTTTGTGCGAAAATTCATGTTCCCAGAAGACGAATCCTGATTTCTAATGAAAGCTTGATCCTCTAGTGCAACCCAGTCGCCAGGACAAATGTTGGTACTGTACTTTTCTACAAACCACGGATACGTTATATTTGTATGTTATCATATAGCTGATATGTTGAAACTTTCTGTTTCAACAACACTGTGGTTAACATGTGTTTAAGTTTAGGCACCAAAACCATTTAGTTATGGTTAAGAAAATACTTTTTTTTTTTTGGTTTGAGATGCGTTGTTTTGGTGGCACAATCCCAGCTCAAAAGGCAGCAATGTCCTAGTAAACAACAACCACTTTGGGGTTTGCTGGTCTTGAACTGTAGTAGTCTGCTGCTTGGCAGCCATCTTACCTAAGTGTCACACCATCTACCTCCAGATGACAAAGTCAGCTTATGTACATGTGATCAGAACTACATCACTTTAGAATAGTGTTGTACCGATACCGATGGGGAGAGACTGTCTGGGCTTCTTTGCTGAGGCTGCTGCCCCCGCGACCCGGACCCGGATAAGCGGAGGACGACGAGTACGAGTACGACGATACCGATACCAGTATCGGAAATGCCTCCGATACTGCCTAAAATGCGGTATTGGGTATCGACAAGTACAGCCAATCCAATACCACGTAATGCCTCATGTCATTACGCATACGCACGCTACAGGCAAATGAAACGGAAATGGAGCGGAGTTTAAATAGCATTCTACTGTAGCCTTTAAAATGTCTTTTTACCAAATTGTGTGGCTGCACTTTAACTTGTGTCTTGATCTGTGTCAACACTGGATAATAATAATTTAAAAAAAAAAGTTTTATGGCATTCATTCTACTATTATCTATGTATTTCTTAATATTTTACATAGAGTTTAAAGAATGAGACATACAACAATTCATATCCCATCCATTTTTTTTTAACGCGCTGGTATCAGATCGGTACTCTAAGGTTCAGGGATCGGAATCGGTATGGGGAAGGAGAAAGTGGTATCGGTACATCTCTACTTTAGCAACATTGATTTAACACCTGAGGTGTAACATTTGGAGTGAAAAGCTTTAACTAGTTTAGTTTAGTTTCTTTTATTCCCGTGCCATGCACCTAAAAGTGCCCAACCCTCATGGGTTTATAAGACACCATGGATTTTTGCACTCACATTCCCGTCCACACCAAGACGAACTGTAACAACTTTACTGACCCCTCAAATTTTTATCATTCAGTATGGTGACTTATGAACAAATACCCACCCAACTAATGACTACTCCATCATAGTATGGTACTTGATGAATTAAGATCAGTTTCCGATTCAGATACAGCAGTGTTTCATAACAGATCTATAAAGCATCAGTAAATGATTGTTTAACCACTAAAAAACAAGGAGTTACATCATGTGAACCCTTCACAGGGTGACTCATTTGAAGTGGTAATGTTTGATGTGTGTCAATGTGCTATAAAATTTTATTTCACACCTTTCACACGCCAGTCAGAAACACATGATTTTCCTGACCATAATATAAAAACATATCACTATATACTCACACAGTTTCAATTAATTGAAGCATCTTTGTTATAAGCTCCCTTTGATGGGTATGAATGTCTCTGTATGTCTTGAATTAAATTTGGCTTTGTTTTTGTGAGGCTTCTTCTTTTTCATTACATATAAACATGGCCTATTTAAGTAAATGAAATGTCACAAAATACTTTAAGAATATCACTTTTGGTTTTGTTTCGTCGTTTCTCTGATCTTCATCAGCTTATATTTGGCGAGCTCTGCTGCCAAACACAATCATGTCAGTTCCAGGAAGAACAATAATTGAGTGTATTATCTCACTCATATAAACTACTGTACTAGACATTTGTGTGTGATGACATGAGTCAGAGGTCAATGTCTGTGAGACTCTGAGACACTGTGTCTGTCACTGGTGTTTTGTTGTGGCTGTGCTCTTGAGTCCTCATGTTTGTGTCATCTGGTAAAGATTGTTTTGGTGGTATCACTGGTACTTGTTGGCCTTTTACTGGGGGCTCAGACTGAGAGTTGCACTAGTGGGGGCATGTTGTTTCAGGTGCTGATGATACAATCCAGGATACTGATTACCAGATCCATGAGTTTGAAGACCTGAAGACACCAAAACACTGCAGTGGTTTATACTATTATGAGACAGGATTTTACAACTCTGGAAAGTTATCATGATGACAATCACTCTATCTTTCATTTAGGTGATTGCCAGGTAAACATGTAAACAGCATCCATGTAACAAAGTAATCTACTGTACCAGGAATGCTTAGTTGGGTGTATTTTATTGACCAGTGCTGCTGTTTGCCAGGAGACTTTGTACTCCATAACGTCAAAAGTCAAGCCAGGTTACTGGGTGTGCTGACCGCAAAAAACACCTTGTGTTAAAAAAGAGGCTGATGTTTGTGGAGGTGTGTTGATTCAGGTACTTGTGAAACAGCTAAAAATATGAACCATGCAGGAAGTCCAGTTTGAGTTATGTAGTTTAAAGGCTTATCAGATGGGAAAACACTGAACAGCTGTTTGTAATTCTACAAGGAAGGATTTTACAATTGTGGAGAATTATCAGGACCATCATTTTATCTGTCTTTGATGAATGCGAGCTGAACAGGAGAGATAACAGCATTCACATTACAAAGAATTAGTGTACCAGGAATGTGCACAGACACATATATTGTTGGCCACTATAAGGCCTTACTAAATGATGTCTCGTTGCATTGTGGCCAAAGTTAAGCAAGATTTTTGCCAGATGAGCGTGCAGATTTTTTGCCAAAGGCCTCTGCCTTGGCAACTCCATTTTGTCAATGGAGTGACCACATTTAAATGAATTGGAAGTCTACATTTTTGTATACATAAGGCTGATGTCTTAGCCTAGCAAATCATTGCTTTCACCAAATTTGTTTGCTCTTTCCGCTTGCCTCTTCTTCTCTTGTTGCACTTACCACACTTCACCACTAGGAGGGTAACAGCCAAAATAAGTTGAGCTGGAAGAGTAATGGGTAGGCCTCTTACAATAATTATGCTATTGACTTATTATACAATATAAAGACATGGCTGTGATCATTTGCTGACCTCGAATTTGCTCTTTGTGTTTGCATGGATGCTTTTTTTGCACAAAATGCCACCAACATTTTAGCCAGCCTGATGTCAGAATAAACAGCAGGGTTTCGCGACCATAATAAGACTTGGGCGCAGCAATCCTCCCTTTTTTCTCTCCAAACCCGCCTACTTCTGCAAGTCCAAAGAAAAATAAAACAACACTTAAAAGATGACAGTGGATAAATCCTGAAACATGAATCCCCAATGGATAAATCACACACAAGACTTAAAATGCTATTTTTGTGGAGGATTTGTCTGTGAAATTAAAGTAAATAAAAGCTTCCTCGCCACTGAGGGAAATGGTTTCAGCTTACAAAAATAGACAGGAGGTCTGCATCGCCGCGACGTGTAGTTATATTTCTGGGGAGGTGCACGCCAGGCTACAGCGTAGGGTATGGTGTCGATTTGATGCAGCAGTATAACTCCCGAATTACCGGTACCCTGCAGCTGCACTTTTAGAGAGGGAGAGGCACAGTCCTAGTAGTCGTTAGCTTGCCAACCCCTGGCAATGAGCCAAAAAGTCTGTGGTTTGTAGTTTTACGCTCCAACAGCTTCATCCTCTACTCAGTAAATCCACCAAAAACCACCCGGCTCCTGGGTTGTCCACCTGTGGCAGCACGTCGGCTTGTCGATAGGCATCGCTTGGTTATGTTTTTGTTGGTCAACTTTGTAACAAGTCACAAACTGAGTACTTTGGGGCTACTCTTATACATGTACTGTAATTTTATATATACATATATAAAATGCCAGTATATAAAAACCTTTTTCATATTCTACTATCTGAATATTCTTAAGAATTAAAGGTGAATTCAAGGGTGTACTTTCAAAACTATAATATCAGTGGCATAAAATAGTTTCAAAATGACAATAATGTCATTTATCGCAGTGTTTTCTAGGACAATATATCGTCAAACAAAAGTACTTAGCGTGACAGGCCAGGCATTACCCGTTTATTGGGAATACAGAGTACATGCATATTGGCCTTCACATGGCTGGCAGCTGTTGTCTTTGTGTTGTGTTCAAGGCGGCCTTTAATAGAAAACGTTCGTTGCTCTCTTGGCTTGGTGCATCAGGGTGTGGTGTGCCCTCCTGATAAATACTGCAGCGACATTAAGTCACATATAAAGATACTTAATTAATTTGCTTTCTGACTCTCATTGCAATTATCCAAACCACACCTATGATTACAACCAGCTATTACAGATTTACTGCACCGGCCGTTATTGAACATTATTTGCTTTTCAGTGTTTATGCATTGCACATACACATTAACAACACGCCCAACATGTGACCGTGAAGCAACAGAATCAAAACATTGATCTGCATAGCAGGGAATGTATTTTTCCTCTGACCTCCACATAGTTCTGAGAGTTACATCAGCAGCAATCAACCAAGCGACCAACCACACAGAGAATAAAAACTGTGATTCATCATTTCTTTTTCCATTAAGCCTGTCAGCAAAATTGTTCTTTTGTCTTGGTTTATAAAACAAGTGAATTACCCCACAATATATTCCAAGCTTTTTCCAGTGTTTTTCTCTAAGAAAAGGTGTAAAAACAACCACCCTTCTGTACAAATCCCCCATCACCACACACACACACACACCTAATGTGGCTTAATAGCGGTTTTAAAAGCCTTTTTACAATAATGCTCACTCCGCAGCTTGCTCACAAAGCTGGCAGGCTGGCAGGTCAGAGCTTGTGATTGAGTCAATGAGGCCATTATGTTCCCCCGATTGCAGCCAGAGCCCATAACCTGCTAAACCCACAGTGCTTATGGACACATAGGAAAAGCAGAGGAAGCACACACATTCGTTAAAGCGCACCAGCATTGGCATCTACGAGGTACACTTACGTAGACAGGCACACTTTATATCTAGACAGGGACACAGTACACACCAGGTGTCAGGGTTCAGTGTGAAAAAGTGTACCGTCTGTGCCGGAGGCCTTGTGAGGTTGTTGCTGCAGACCAGAAAAATGTCGGTTGGATGAAAAATAAAAAGATAATTTACTGTTATAAGTTAGATTGTGACAACTAGTGGGGCAACAAATGTAAAGTCTGGCCTGAGGATGGCTCCAGAGGGAAATAAAGGGGTTTATCCTTGGTGTCGTGGCCATTTTTGGGCATCTGGGACTCAGCTCTTCATTTACACACTTGTCTCAGCTTTCATCCATCTACACTGGACTCAGTCAACCTCAGCTTAGCCATCTTTGGGACCGTCCCTGGTGGAGTCTGATGGAAAACCCTCCACAGTCATTTTATATATGTTTATTAGCACGTTCATTTCGAGCACACTAGCACAGTGGCATTCAGCGCAAAGCACAGCTGGGCTAAGAACAGTGTAGTTTTATCCCCATCTCAGAGTGTCTCATTCACCGTATGGAAGATTTTCTTTAAATGGTTAAAAAGAAAGTGACTGTGCTTTTTATCTACGGCGTGAGAAAGCTGACCAGATGCACATTTTGCCAAACCAACCAGTTTGTCCTCATTTCATCAGGGCTGTTCACACCCAGATCGAAAACTGTAACGATAAGTGTAACGATAATGATGGGAAGATCCACACTGATGATTGATGATGTTCTGTTAACGGTGGCGCACTCCAGCTGTGCTGCCCAGTAAATTTGGATGGATTCTAATTGGCTGTCAATGGTTAGTTAAAGTTACTTTGAAAGTGATCCCAATGATGTCATTCGTCACTGATGTTGAGGTTATAGTTGTGTTGTGGATTCCGCCATCCATTTGAGTTAAAGCAATATATTTACAGTTATTATTTATGGGTGCAACATAACTCATATGTTCTTTTGAACCCTTTGGTACGAGGCTTTTGGTTGAATGCAATACAAACCAAACGATACCTTGAACTATCCTATTACATTTGAAGAATAAAATATGCAGCTTAAGCTATGTTTTTATAATGTTCTCAGTGCTTCTGGGCTCAACAAAGCAGCCCACACAACAGAACAGGCAACATGCTATCTGCATCCCCAAACTAAAACGGTCTACTCCAGTGAGACACATTGGGAACCATGCTACGGTAAGCTAGCTCGTTACAAGATGTTTAGTAATGCTATTGCCAGACAAGAAATAGAAGATCCACTTCGTTTTCACTATGAATTATGAGGGCGATGGAGATAAGAGTAGTGGATAAAAACACGCTAAGCTAAAGAACGAGTCACAGCGTGGTGACAGACTTTCTCTAGCAGCCAAGCCATCAGCACACATATCTGGTTGCATCGGAAGTGTACTGAACCATGACACCACTGTACCATATCGAACTGAAATGTGAATTTTGTGAACGTTACACTCCTATTGTTGAAGTTATTGTTGTCAGTGTGGACAACCCTTTACTATACTTAGACAGGCCACACAAAGATGACCACCATGCTTTACTGGAAGGGTTTTCAGTCAGTGTGTTTTGGTTTTACAAGAGAAAAGGCTTTAATGATGAAGACCATCTGTTTTTTTTTTTTTTTGGGCAATAACACATCTGGTTGACTTGTCCACCTCACATAAAGGGCAGTGCACACTCACTTTCCTCAGCTTTTCAATGGGCTACATTCGGGGCTGTTTTCCAAAACAGGGCTAAGCCTCAGAGATGGATTTATCCCTGATGCAGATTGTAGGCTCTGATTTATAGTTCAGCTTCAGATTTCACCTGTTGATAGGACTGACATATCATACATGATCAGACAGTATCATGCTACATTCCTCACAGTCTCTATGTTTACATTCTTTTATTTAGTTTGTGATACGAGCGACGGTGGGAAGATTTGCCTTGTCTCATTGTTGAGTATGAGAACTCTGTACAGTAGCATTGTTTATGTTTGTTCATTCACTGTGATGGGGATCAGCAAATGCACTGATGTTTATAGATGACTTTACTTTAATATGATACAGAAAAGAAACAATTAAATTAGTTTTTAATGTGATTCCTGTTGTATTCACTTCGAAAAATTTCTACCAGTACCAGAAACTTGTAGGAGGAAACACAAGCGGCTCAAACTGACCAAAAACTGATCTTAAGGCTCATGTGGTAACTCTGAAGCTACGCTGTAATCCCTCATAGCAAATATGTAAATCTAGCTTCACCTGTACTGGGGCTCCTGAGTTACAGCTGGGATAGAAGGGGCATGAACACAATGTGCCATGTAGGTGGTGCAGAAGGGTTTTTTTTTTTTTACCTGCTGCACTGACTCTGTCTCTGTCTCTGTAGCGTGTGGTTGCTGCCAGCTTCTGTGTGCATATTGAGTTTTGCTAAGTGATAATGTATTTGGTTATGGAGGGTTTGGAGGCGTAGGCAACATTAACTGGTACTGAGTTAATTAACTGGATCTGTTTAAATACAGGATGCACTGATTTGATTGATTCATTTTAATGTGAAATGTTAGAGAAAAGATGTGTCACCTTGCACCCACTATTGCTAATGTGCTAATATTCTTACAGCTTCCACATGAAATATTTTACATTTAAGACTTAAGGTATATGTTAAATTTGTCAGCATGCTACCATGCTAATGCTAGCTAGGGATGCATGATGTTGGATTTTTTACCGATATCCCATATGCCGATATGTAACAACTCATTTGACTGATACTTATATTGATATAGCCACTTTTTTCCCCACCTGATTTGAGTGATCATCAAGTCTCTTCTGTAGTGGACTTTACATCATATATGCATGCATACTCTTATCATGATGGCCCACCAGCAGATGGAGACATGAAATACAATACTTTTCAATGTCTGTAACATTCATTTATTGTGCAAAATAAGAAAAACCACATTGGCCGATTCTGATATTTTATTTTAAAGCCAATATCAACCAATACTGATGATGTGCGGATATTATCGTACATCTCTAATGTTAGCTTGTTAACTTAGACACGGCAGGAGATAAGCAAAAATTCATCCACTTGGCATAAATGTCTGCACCAAATTTTAATGGCAATCAATCCAATAGAGATATAAAAATATTTTCCTCAGACCAGAAGTGTTGTAGTCTCGCCACCAGACAATCAGAGATCTCCGCCTTCTGATAGTCTGGGGACACTCCTTTCTAAAGTGTGTTTAACACACCAGCGAAAACGGCCGGCAACAAAGCAGCGCCTCTTGCATTTTTGAAAAAGACACGCCTTCTCGGAAATGTGCGCTCCCCCTTTTCTCGTCTGCAAGGAAACAAACACACAGAGAGCTTGAAAATGGATGCTGAGAGATTTAACTCCGTTTTATGAAACGTGTGCTCATCCGTGAAGAAAATATTTTTTCCAGCGGATGTCTTAGTTACAACATGATTGAGCTAACTGGAGTAGTGTCATGTCGTATCTGACAACGGGAGGCTTTTAACAGATGACGTCCTGATGTTAGCTTTGCTGCTAGTGTTAGCTGTCCCTGTCAGCTGCAGCCACTGATGCTTTCTAGACATCGTGATTTCCCAAAACTGAATAAATAATGTTACCACACACAAAACTGCTTTGCTAGCTCAATCATGTTGTAACTAAGATATCCGCTGGAAAAAATATTTTTTTCACGGACCGTTTAATGAGTTATTACCTATTACAGACACCGCTAACGGCTAAGAAATAGTAATGTTTGTTCAATCATTGTGTTTATAGACTTTACAAACATTGGATTAGTCTAAACGGTGATACAGTGATGTGAAAAATGTGATATATATATACAGTACAGGCCAAAAGTTTGGACACACCTTCTCATTCAATGCGTTTTCTTTATTTTCATGACTATTTACATTGTAGATTCTCACTGAAGGCATCAAAACTATGAATGAACACATGTGGAGTTATGTACTTAACAAAAAAAGGTGAAATAACTGAAAACATGTTTGATATTCTAGTTTCTTCAAAATAGCCACCCTTTGCTCTGATTACTGCTTTGCACACTCTTGGCATTCTCTCCATGAGCTTCAAGAGGAGTCACCTGAAATGGTTTTCCAACAGTCTTGAAGGAGTTCCCAGAGGTGTTTAGCACTTGCTGGCCCCTTTGCCTTCACTCTGCGGTCCAGCTCACCCCAAACCATCTGGATTGGGTTCAGGTCCGGTGACTGTGGAGGCCAGGTCATCTGCCGCAGCACTCCATCACTCTCCTTCTTGGTCAAATAGCCCTTACACAGCCTGGAGGTGTGTTTGGGGTCATTGTCCTGTTGAAAAATAAATGATGGTCCAACTAAACGCAAACCGGATGGGATGGCATGTCGCTGCAGGATGCTGTGGTAGCCATGCTGGTTCAGTGTACCTTCAATTTTGAATAAATCCCCAACAGTGTCACCAGCAAAACACCCCCACACCATCACACCTCCTCCTCCATGCTTCACAGTGGGAACCAGGCATGTGGAATCCATCCGTTCACCTTTTCTGCGTCTCACAAAGACACGGCGGTTGGAACCAAAGATCTCAAATTTGGACTCATCAGACCAAAGCACAGATTTCCACTGGTCTAATGTCCATTCCTTGTGTTTCTTGGCCCAAACAAATCTCTTCTGCTTGTTGCCTCTCCTTAGCAGTGGTTTCCTAGCAGCTATTTGACCATGAAGGCCTGATTCGCACAGTCTCCTCTTAACAGTTGTTCTAGAGATGGGTCTGCTGCTAGAACTCTGTGTGGCATTCATCTGGTCTCTGATCTGAGCTGCTGTTAACTTGCCATTTCTGAGGCTGGTGACTCGGATGAACTTATCCTCAGAAGCAGAGGTGACTCTTGGTCTTCCTTTCCTGGGTTGGTCCTCATGTGTGCCAGTTTGGTTGTAGCGCTTGATGGTTTTTGCGACTCCACTTGGGGACACATTTAAAGTTTTTGCAATTTTCCGGACTGACTGACCTTCATTTCTTAAAATAATGATGGCCACTCGTTTTTCTTTAGTTAACTGATTGGTTCTTGCCATAATATGAATTTTAACAGTTGTCCAATAGGGCTGTCAGCTGTGTATGAACCTGACTTCTGCACAACACAACTGATGGTCCCAACCCCATTGATAAAGCAAGAAATTCCACTAATTAACCCTGATAAGGCACACCTGTGAAGTGGAAACCATTTCAGGTGACTACCTCTTGAAGCTCATGGAGAGAATGCCAAGAGTGTGCAAAGCAGTAATCAGAGCAAAGGGTGGCTATTTTGAAGAAACTAGAATATCAAACATGTTTTCAGTTATTTCACCTTTTTTTGTTAAGTACATAACTCCACATGTGTTCATTCATAGTTTTGATGCCTTCAGTGAGAATCTACAATGTAAATAGTCATGAAAATAAAGAAAACGCATTGAATGAGAAGGTGTGTCCAAACTTTTGGCCTGTACTGTATATATATATATATATATATATATATATATATATATTATATATATATATATATATATAGCTAAAAGCTCTGCTGGTTTTCTACCCAGAAGTATTTGTAAACAACAAGGCGATTCCCTCTATCGTCCTGCCAGACGGATGAGTCATGGCCTTGTAAAAGATTATGTTTGTTTCTTTTAGTTGGTGAGAATGTGTCGCCGCAAATGCGACAAACATCCACTAACTTTGACGGTGTTTTCTGCGAGCATGGCTGAGCCATTTTGTACCACTACACGTGTTTCTAGTGGGACTATGTTTACAAGCACAAGAGTTCAGCGAGCCACTGAAGGACCGCCCTGCGGATTTACTATTGGTTCTGCAACGTAGGGAGTTTTTTTAAACTCTGAAATTGTATCTGCCCGTCTAAACACAAAATCAGGGAGAAAGTCATCAGTCTTTAGTTAAGCAAAGCGTCTAAAGACTGACTTTTGAGTCTAAAAGTGTTGTACCTCTTCTCTACATCGCTACCTCTACAGCTACACCTCTAGCCTATAGCTAATGAATTAGCTAGCCAAAAGGAACAGTTGTATGTTTGCTGAGCATTTATGGTTTCAGGTACAGTATAGCCATGTGCAAAGTATTCTAATGTTACCCTGGCTCTTGAGCATTAGGATGGATTAAACATCTTGTAACACTGTACATACTGTTAAATCAGGTTTGGGTGTGATTCTTCAAGTGATAATCCTATTCATAATTTTAGGTCAAGTTTTGAGATACATGACCATTTTTACCCCATTTAGAATACATCACTGTGAATAATTCTCACATATTTACATCCCAGACACACACTCAAATGACTGTACAACACTCCCACCCATGGCACAATGGCAGGCCCCAGGGTGGGGGAACAGTCTCAGGTAGACTGGGTGTCGTTTTTCTTTGCCTCCACATTCACTGCATTTTATAATCAGGTCGTAACCTAGCTGATGTCTTTATGAAATAATCTGCTGCACTGCAGGTGAGTACATGTGAGGAGTATAGAGTGGCAGGGTGTGGAAACCTGTTGTCGTCACGCAGGGGGGACACTGCAGCTCCTCTGAGTCAAACCTGAGCGTAGGCGAGCTGCCTTTTTGTGTAAAGTATACACATTAGGGTCTATGTAATTACAGAACGAGTGTGGTGTATAATTTGAGTCATCACAGGGAGAGTGAATGAAGAGTGCATGGTGTTACTGTAGTGTGGGAAAGAGGTGTGTGTGTGTGTGTGTGTGTGTGTGTGTGTGTAAGGGGTCATTGTTGGGAGGATTGTGTTGAACGCCACCAGGGGGCAGTAGAATAGTTCCCACAGGGACTGGGGGGCTTCTCTGTCAGGATGCAGGTCACACTCTAGTTATCTCCCCTGTTTCCTTCTCTTTCTTCGTCTATCTTTGCTTTTCTTCCTCTTATCTTGTCCCCTCTGCTCACCCTCCCTCTTTCTCTTCTCTATCAGCTTTCTAATTTTTAATCTGAAAGTTCAGGCAGTTATTTCAGCACACACACCTCCAGAGTTCTCCACTGCTAACCAAATTACTGTTCATGTTTGTAGGCCCACTCGTGAGAGAGTTGTGAGGTTGGTGTGTCAGAGGTGGAGGATGGAAGAAGTGAGTTGAGTACAGCAAAGGTGGGAGGGATAAATCAAACGAGGAGGTGAAAGATGCACCAGAGAGAGGATATGCTGTACTTGGTGGGAGAGAGTGTGGGTTGAAGGTGAAGTGAAGTGGTCTTCACATTGTGTTGACTTTGAAATATAAGATCCCGTGCTGAAGGAGTGAACGGCCAGAACGAAATGTCTGGCCAAAGCTGTCATTTTTCTCCATGAGCACTGTTGCGGTTTAGGGAAGCTGAAAAGTGTGATGGGGGAGGAATTTGTCTCTGTTCAGTTGTGGTCATTTATGAGGAGAAGGGTGTGAGTGTTTGTGGCTCTTTGTATGTGTGTGTGCAATGTGCACTATTAAACCCAGAGATTTGGTGTCAGCAGTATAGTGGAAGAAGTACTCAGTAATTTAAGTGAAAGTACCAAACCAACAAAAGTCCTCAATTTAAAAATCCTTCTTAAGGAAAAGTACAAAAGTGTAATCAGCAAAATTTATTTAAAGTGTCAAAAGCATTGGCTGGGCCCTGTGATTGATATATATATATTATTTTATATTACATTGTTAGATTGTTAACACTGATGCAACAATTGGTAAGCAGCATTTTACTGCTGTAGGAAGTCAAGTTAGAGCTAGTTTTTAACTACTTGCGTACAGTTAGTTTAGTGGTTCCCAAACTAGGGGTCAGGCCCATCCAAAGGGTCACAAGGTACACCTGAAGGGTGAGGATTAGATGATTAATCAGTAGTGCTGGGTATCGGTACTTGACCAAAATAACCCGGTGCCAAGGAGCATCGAAACATCTCCAGTCAAACAATACCTGCATTTGATCCTTTTGCGCTGGGGAGATCTGATTCTGGTCCTTCCTGAAGTCTCTAGAGCCGCTCTCTTGCCCAGGAACGATCAGTTCAACTTCTGCATCCTCCCGGGCTGAAAATGAAGCCAACACGGAAGTGCCAAAAACTGCAGTTCTTTGAATGGCCACTTGAGGCTGGCTACAGAAGCCAGTTGAGTTCCCTTAGACCTCCATGTTAAATTGCCCAACTTTTCAGCAGAAATAAACATGTTTACAGCCCAGTACAAAAACATTTTTGGTCTCCATAGCTAAATTTGCCTTTCATAACAACAGTACGGGGTGCAAATTTTTATGTAACTCACCTGTTTACATTTTATTAAGGCTTAAAGTTACACTTTAAGTGACAGGCTGTCTGCCAATAGTGTCCAAGGCTTCTCAGTCAGATCCACCTATCAGCCTCTTGCCTAAATATGATCACTTCTGGTGCCAAAAAAAACAAGAAGGCAACGGTTGAAATGCTCATCTCAAGGCCTCAGATCAGTAGTCCACAAACATGCCACAAAAATGTTCAAAAGTATGGCTATACTAAATGCCACTCAAATAAGGAACTTTATTGGTATCGATATTACTTTAAGGATACTGGTATTGGTACTGGTATCGTAATTTTTTAAACAATACCCAGCCCTATTAGTGAGACAAGAAAGAAGTAAAATCAAGGTTCTGCAACATCTCCTGTATGTGACATTCAGAGCATTAATATAACAGCAAACCACTATTTGCTGCATGAAGATATAGTGGAGTAATCGGGTCTTCGATGAACATTAAGTCATGCTACCTCTATGTGTTGAAATCTGAGTTTCTCTCTTTATTGTTGTGGTAAGCCAATCCAGCCACTTGTGCATGTTAGTGCATGTGTCTCGCTGATTGCCACTGCTGTACACTATGCATACAGCGTTTACCACTGATGCTAGGATGTAGCACCCATCCTCCAGTTGCTCCCTTGTTAACACAGTTGGATCTGTCAGCACTGTTGCCATTGTTTAGCACAGTTTATGGAGTTAGCACCATTCGTGGCTAGCCGCCGGCTCAGCCACCTCCGTGTTAAGAACCATGTTCAGACGACTCATATGCTCTCAATTTTGCATAGAGTGCCTTTAAAAAAAATCATAAAAAAAGTTTAGTGTGGAAATTCTTTATCGGTGGAACTGCTAAAGACGGCTAAAACGACTAAACAAAGCTTTTTTGTAAGAAGACACAAGCCAACGGTTGGAAACCACTGGTTTAATCCTTAACAATATATTGATTTTATATAATCATTGTGTTTTTTTCTCATTACTAGTAATTACAGCTGTCAGAAAGATGTAGCTGAGTGTCATACAAAGGCAATACTCAAGTGAAGTACAGCACTTGAGTAAATGTACTTGCTTACTTTAGTCAGTTTGTGTAGGCACGTACTGAAGACCCAACAAGGTTTAGAGGGCAGTTGCTCAAAAGCAAGTGGTGGTGTGTTTGTGTCTGAGTGAGTGGGTGGGTGCGGGTGGTTTTTTTTGGGGGGGGGTGTTTGCATCCATTCCCTACTGGATGGTGAAAAGTGCAGCGCAGCAGAAATGCATTCCAAGGTGGGGGGAGAGCTGCATGGGTTCCACGACTATCAGGTTCTTTGGCTGGGCTGCGGGTTTGGCTCCATCGCAGCTTAATGGCAGGAAAAGAGGGGAGAGTGTATAGATGATTAGTAGTGAAGGGGCCAAACCAGAGAAAAATGTTTTAGCCCCAACCTTTTATTGTTTATAGATAAAACGCTCTGCCAGAGCCGTTAAAAAGGCGAGTGCAGGGGAGAAAAATCACAGCCTTGGACCATTAAGAACAAAAACTGATTCACTTTAGGAAGAAAAAGCTGCTTGTTATGTGATGTTCAGTGAGTCTTTGCATGCTGATACATGTGTGTGTGTGTGTCATGTGTAGCGGGGAGAAGCCTGCAGCAGGCCCTGTAGCCAATCTGACTGCTAATGAACTTGGATCGGCGTCCATGAGCGTTGGGGCTGAAAGAGCTCTTTCTCCCGCTCGGCCACAGCCACTCAGCTGTCACTAGCTGACCTACAGCTCTCTGATTATGTCACTGTCGCTTAGAAGGCTCTGCATTCATCCATCATTAGGCTACAAGTCTGGACACCCCAATCAAACGCCCTATTAAAACCTTCGACTGGTCTCTTTCAGTTTGTTCGCTGGTTGCAGCTGCTGCTCTGCACCAAGAAAACCAGTGTGCCAAAATAATTCAGTTTCTTTCTTACCCTTGGATCAAATAAAGGTGAAATGTAGAAATGGGCACAACAACTGTTCATACATGATACAAGTAGAAGTTGAGTGTCACATTTTTACTCTTCTACTGACATACAGTTTGCCAGAGATCAGCACCCGGCATGTCGTTGAATGCCATCTATATCGTACATATATTTGTAGTGTACTTATTACATATGCTCACTTCATTTAACTTTTTTTTTTTCACTTTTCTCCATTTAGAGGGAAATACTGTACTACTTAACTGACAACTGTAGTTACAGGTTACTTTGTGGAATCAGATTTACCATAAAGAAGCATTTGATAAACTTTTAAAATACAGTAGTACATTTTCAAAAAGTGTAACCAGTGGTTCTGAGTGATGTTATGCTTTGAACCTTTACAAAAAAAATACTGTGTTAACTATAGTAGTCTTGGCCAGTGTCTACTTTTTCATACCTTTATAACTTCCTGACATTTCACTGAGATATGGTATATGATGGTATTTGTATAAAAAAAACAAGACGGAAAAGCTGAGCTGCTGCTGATAGAATTCAATGTCGTGTGTATGGCATACATGCGATATGTTAAAAATTTCCAGCCACCATCAGCTGACAATGTTCTTACACCTGTTTTCCTTATTAAACAGAAAAATACAACCACAGACCTTTTGAATTCAAGTTTCTCTCATTCACTGAACTACGACTAGCTTAATTGCCTTGTTAACTTATCATAAAACTTCAATCAAATGTGACAGAAACTGAATGAAACTCATTCAAACCATCTTGGTTAGTATTTCCTCTATTCCAACAATCACCAGTTTTAGTTTGGTCGAAATAAACCCTTAATTCATCGAGTTAAATGTCTAAACATTACGTTTTTCGCCACTGTCTCTTTCTGCTAGCTGTCTTTTTACTAGGCCTGTAACATTATTCCAACCACTTGTAGTCGCCATCTTTCTCAGCTCAGTGGCCTGCTCCACCAGTAGAGACTGACCTCTGGTAGTGCATGCTGAGCACCACAATACATTGCCTCAATACAGCATCTCCACATCAGTTTAATAGAAAGAGAAGCGTCTGTATTTCTGACAGTATACTTTGGATACCAATGAGCTTTCTAAATACCCTGCCCAAACCTAAACTGTACCCGGCATCAGTTTTTTTTTTTAACCAGGGTTAGTTTTACTTTTGTATTACTTTTGGGTTGTTTACCTTATAACTAAGGTTTAAGGTTAAGTTTTCATGAGGGTACAAGATTTCCAACCCCATTAATCATCTCACAGCACCCCAGATTTACCTTGTGACCCTTTTCCAGGTGGGTACAACCCCTAATATGGCAACCACTAAACTATACCCGACCAGCTGAAACAGTAAATTGCTGCTCAGGCATTAATACATCAGTTAATAGGCTAATAATGTAATGTATAATTTAATAATAATAATAATAATAATAATAATACATCACTCACAGCAGCCATTATTCTGCAGAACTTACTTGAGTAGTTACTTTTGACACTTAAAGTACATTTTGCTGATAATGATACTAATGTACTTTTACTCGTAAGTAAGATTTTGCGGACAGAGCTCGGCCTTTTTAAATTGTTGTATCAGAACTTTTGGTTCAGAAAAGAATCTTAATACTTCTTCCAGCACCGCATGCTGTGCGTGTTCGGCTTCTTGGATCTGGAGGAATCCATTGAGCGCCGGTTGCCAGGAGCAACGGGCCTTTTGGGAGGAGGAGGGGTCTGGTGTCCACCCGTCCACACCTCCCTCTCCCTCTCCCTCTTGCTCTCTGCCATCCTCTCCTCCCTCCCCTCACATGGGCTTTGCCTTTGGCTGAACGCTGGGATTCTTTCACAGAGGCTGCCGGTTGCCAAGAGAGAGCGAGCCCCAGAAAAGCTGGGCAAATGTATGTGGGTCACTGCGAGTCAGAAGGGGGCTTTTCATTCTCCTCTTCCCTCCTTTTTTCTCCTCCTTTTTGTTCCTTTGTCCTTTTTTGGCTCTTTGGCTCGCTCCTTCCACCCCCATGAGTGAAAAGATAACATTGATTTGTGTCAGTCCCGTTTATTATTTTCCCGGACGAGCCGCTAAGACAAGGCCCAATAAGATATGGAGCTGTGTCCTATTGACTTATTAACTTCTCTCTGGGTGTGCACACATCTCTGAGCGTCTCTTTCTGTGTGTGTGTGTGTGTGTGTGTGTTTGGCTTGAGTTCCTGACCCATGGACAAACAAACGTTCTGTGAGAAGGGGACGGACTCCACTAAAAAGGATCTGGAGCAGATGTTGCGTTGGCCTCAGTCTCACTTCCTTTCACCAGCTCTCGACTTCTTCTTTCCCTTCCTCTTTTTCTGTGATGGATGCTGAGTGGTTTGTGCTGTTTTTGTGGAAGCCTGTTGGTCTGGCTGACAGCGGGGACGCGGGAAAGTAATCCAGTCTGTTGACATTACAGGGACGGATCAGGAGGACAGCTTGTGCTGTTGGCTTTACCTTATATGTTTGTCTCTGCCTGCCATATGTGCTGTTTATCTCTGTCTCTCTTTGGCTGTTTACGTCTCTATTAGTTATCAGCAGACAATCAGAAAAACAACCCCTAGAGAGAGTGGCATTTAGGATCATAAGGTTCATCAGTGCCACTTGAATCAGACCTTTGAAACCTCTATCTGTGGTCATATCTACAGGAGTTTCAGGTTGAGGGGATTTCTGTTTTTTATTTGACATGTGTCACGTCCTGTTTGAGGCAGTGAAAGTGAGTGTGCATATAAGAGTTCACTGCATCGTTTCACTGTTTCACCCCCTTTGTGTCTGTGCGCTTCCCAAAGTCGAGAAAGACTTTGTCAATGGGGTATAAAGTCTAGATATCCCCAGATATCCACATCAGAGCGCTCGCTATTATTTCATTAGATTGATATCAGGTTGTCTGACACCGCCTCTTTCTCCCCCGTTCGCCCTTCTGCGGCAGAGGTTCTCATTTCAGCAAAGACAATGGCCTGTCTATCCTGTGGTACTAAGTAAATGTCAGGTACTGTCTACCCTCCTCCTCATCTATTCACTGAAATGCTCTAGGGGCTCAGGGGTAGATATCCATCTACCAGGGTCTGTATACATGTGTGCTACATGGTACAGCTCCAGTCAAGTTACTGGATCGAGTTTCCCTACATGTATATAGTTTACAAGAACCTAAACAGGCTCTAGAACAGATTTCAGCCATCTTTTATTTAATTATTAGTGATTTTTTCAGCTTGTGTTAGCTAAATTAGCAGGAATGTAGCTAGGACTCTTGGAGGTTTTTCTCAGGCCAGATATTTCTTTATTGGTCAGTTATCTGACAAACTCCTGATTGAAATTATGAGACTGGGGCAATGACATGAATCAGTTGTCCTTTTACACAGAAGCCCATTCCCACTCCACCAAAAACCCACTAATAGCCGCTAACATCTGGCTTTGTAATGCAATGGGATTGGTTTTAATCGGCATTCACACCCGGGTCAAATGACTCTGCAGTAGTCACAAGTATTTATCACCTCCAGCTCCATTTGGCATTGATGGGAACACAACATGCGGATGAAATTGCTAATTTTAGCCCCTTAAATGGTGAGATACAATAATGCACCATCACAAAGCAGCGTCCGTCTTCGGACAAGTGAAGACGGATGGTCAAATCTTAGATGGACTCTATAAATCTTGGATGAATTTGGTTCACACATTCATACTCCCTACAGAATTAATTGAAATGTCTCTGGTCAATATTTTTGACATTTTAATTCATCCAATAATTTGGATTAAGACCACATACCAGGAAAATTAATAAAATCCCTGACTTCATTTTCTCTCTCCAGTTTGAGGACATTTTTGGTTGTTGTTCTTCTTCTTTGAGTTAGCTTCTAACTGCTGCTAAATGTTTTTTAAAATGTCATGCCAGTGGGTCACACACGTCATCAAAACGTCAAATGCCTTGTACTACCTGCTGCTCCTTTTGCATAGACGTCATTTTGGTGCGTTAACTACCTCCATTGCTGGTTTAAAGGTGAGACAGCTCTGTCCCCAGAATTCCATGATCGTACCTTTTATACAGAACTGCAAGGTGGAATAACGGCGCAATATTCCCACCTTGAACAGGCTTCCGAGAAGGAGCTAGTGATATGGCTGCCACGAGTAAACATTTCCAGACGCCACCTTAGACTGTAATGGCCATTTATGTCTGATTTATGTTCTATCTATCTATCTATCTATCTATCTGTCTATCTGTCTGTCTATCTGTCTGTCAACTTATTGTTGAACATACTACTTTGGAGATGTTATAATAAGATAAAGATTTGATCTCTTTGTACTTTCGGGTACAGACTAAAGGTGTATTAGTCCTGGATGGAAAAGGAAAATCCTCGTCATCATCTTCCTCCTCTGGCTTTCTCAAAAAGGTCAGCTAAATGAAAGGGACGTGTCTCTAATATAGATCGGGGTTTGTTACTCCTGAAGGGACTGACGGCATGTGTTATGTTATATCATTAGGATAATAATTCCTCCGATATAAGACACCTCTGGCAGTCTTCAGCCCTTTCATATCCCCCCTCTTTGCTTTGGACATCTGGCAGACATACGCCTCAGGCTCATGGTGAAGGGAGGATGTGGGGGCAGGGATCAATTCCATAACTCTATGGACTGTTGACTGAGAACTTCAGTGTATAGAAATATGGCTCTTTCAGGTGTGAGCATTTTTGTGCCGTTTTGTTTGGCGCTAATAACCTATTTCCAAGCCAGAGTCTTTTTCTACTGTACTGAGGGAGGGAAAAAAAAACAATAAAACTCGAGTCACCTGATTTCCTGTCTCTCATCTGAGGGTTTTTCTTCTCACTTCCTGTTCGGCTGGTTTCCACCAGATATTTCTAGAAGCTGTCTTAGTGGTGATGACAACAACATGTGTGCTGCAAACTTGTTTTAGGCTTCAGTGTGATGTGAACAATAGGTCATATGTATTGTGACTGACTTGTTTATAAAGTCCTTCGAAGCCTAATTGCTATCAGATTTTATCCGGGGCCTGTTTGCAGAGACTACGGAGATAAAGGGGGTTGCATTAGGGAAGAGATATGGGTTTTGGAATTCCTGTATGATGTATAAGATAAGATAAATGTTATTGAACCCACCAGGAGGAAACTTTGAGGAGCCACATCACACACAAAATATGGAACAGTGAAAAGATAAAGAGGCATGATAAAATCTCCGCAGCTATGGCAAATAACAGAAACAGCAATACATTATCACAACTTTGCATTATGTTAACCTCCCTCTAAGCATCCCTCTGTGGCCCGCGCAGGAAGCTCGTCCACCTCCAGTCAAGCTCCATTCATCTCCCCGTTTATTTTCTTTCCACTGCGCGTGTCCAGCGAGAGCTTTGCAAATGACCTAGTTTTTGTCAAGACTCAATAGGGATCGTTGTGCCAAGCGCTCCTCATGCCAGACAGGTCTGGGGACAGGCCACAGCAGATAGCATGAGAATGGAGAATCCCTCAGTATCCAGATCCTTTACTTAAATTAAAGTACTATTACTGGACTTTAAAATACTCCTTTACATCTAGAAGTCCTGCATTGACAAAAGCGGCCCCTGTGACTGTTATATCATGACATCATTATGATTCGTGCATTAATGTGGAAGCAAAAATTTACTGTTGTAGTTTGTTAAGGTGGAGATCATTTTAACTACTTCATATATGGCTACAACTAATGACTATTCCCATCATGGATTAATCTGCTTGGTTCGAAAAACTTCAGAAAGTGGTGAGAAATGCACAAAATGACACCCGTCAGTGCTTGTTTTGTCTGACCAGTAGTCAAACTGCAAAATTATTTAGTTTTCGGTAATTTAAGACAAGGAAATCCTTACTTTTGGGAAGCTGGAACCATGATATTTTTGCCATTTTTTGGATGAAAATGACTTAAAGGAGCAGTGTGTAGAGTTTACTTGTATCTATCGGTTAGGATTGCAGATTGCAACCAGGTGAAACTTCTCCCATATGCCAAGCATGAACTCCCAGGTAGGATTTCTTCAGTGGTCATTGTTAAGGAGGTTTTAAGGGGCTGAATTATCCGCAGACATCTCCTCCTCTCCAAAACAAATGGACCAGGGGTCTCATTTAAAGAACAATGCATAGGATCCATACTCCCAGTGATTAAAACCAGTAAAAACACTGAATAAAGAGGTTTCACGTTACAAATCAGTGTTTTCCGCACTGTTTGGCTCATCACAGCTGTTAGCCCAGCCACTGCTAATGTGTGCTGATCGTTTTTGTCTGATCACTTATGATCGAGACGTTCATGAGGTTTGTACCAGGAGCTGTGTTATCTGCAGAGGTCTTTTCCTCTCTGAAACAAACAGACCCAGTGATTTAAACTGGTAAAAACACTAAATAAAGCAGCATTATGCTGAAAATCTATGTTTTTCCGACGCTGTTTGGCTCCTTGCAAAGGGACTGCTAACTATGGTGGCTGACATAAAAACGCGATTGGCCCTATCTGGAGCCAGTGTTTGGTTTGTCCATTCTTGGCCAAATGAAACATGTAAACATGGCGATGCAATATTGCGGATTTCGTGGATGAAGACCTGCTTCATATGTGGGCATAAATGGGTCACTCAAAGGTAACAAAAACACTATGACTTATGTTCAAATGATTATACACTAAAGAAAACAAACTTTCTGCCAGTATATCCCCCTTAATCCTACACACTGGACCTAAAAATGAGTAATCATTCACTTCTAACTTTCTGTCCATTTAATAATCAGTCATTTCAGCTCCAATTTTATGCATTGATAAATTTAATCCATAGCATTACATCATATTTTTTAAGCTCTTCTTGTTTTTTGTTTGCAAAAATTAGCAAACTTACTAGTAACTATCGCTGTCAAATATATGTAGTGGAGAATAAGGTTAGGAGTAGAAATACAGATTGAAGTAACGTCAAATTTGTACTTAAGTTCAGTACTTGAGTAAAGGTAATTCATTATTTTACACTGCTGGAGAAACCTGCACATGATTTGGAAGCATGAGAGTGACTGGAGATCAAGAAATAAAGAAAACCCATGTCTCTATTTGTGTGTGACTGCTCCACTCAGCATCTGTGCTGTAAGAGTTCCAGCTCTGCATCGAGGTCTTTGTTAGTTGAATTAGAATTTTATGGTGCGCAAAAATTGAGGGTGGGAAAAATAAGAAGTGCAGATCATAGCGGGGTCTACTTCTGTCGTTTGGTATTTTAATGTTGCCGTTCTCATCAGTAATGTTCAGTTGGCTGTTCTGGGCTTTAAACGCTGGAGGGTACACAGCAACCTACCTCATGGAAAATGTGCATCATTACCACACTCGGCCTGGCGCACAACAAACATGCCGGCACACAAGGACACACATTCAGGCTAACACACACACAGAGGATTTGTCAGCACAGCCAGACATAACATAAAGTAACTTTGTTGCTAGCATACAATTTTTCAGATGTCTGATCCATCACTTCCTGTTCCAGTAAGGGTGGAGGCAATGGGTGCTGGTGGTGGCGGTGGTGGTGGGGGGAGGTGGGCGTTTTTCTGGGCAGCTCCGTCTAATGAGCAAGTCTTTCACCGATCCAGACAGTTTATGGGGTGGCTGCCAGCCTCATTAAGAGCAGCTCTTAATTGCCCTTTTCTAGCCAAAACCCAAAAGCTGAAACATCTGCTGGTCCATGAACCCCGCTCCTCCTCCCCTGTACCCTTCCGCCCTTCATTCTGCTCTGGCACTTGTTGATCACTCGCTACCACCACCGCTGACTTCCACAACAACAACAGCATCCAGGCTGCAGAACCCCCTACGGCTGAACAATACACTTACAGTGACGTAAGTTGCGGTATTGAACATGTGCAGCAGGTTAGCACTTTTTTATGTCATAAGGAGTCTATGGCTTCTTTAAGTCAAATCAAAAATTAGATTAAGGGAATGAAAACAATAATGTTGAGGGGATTAGAGCCCAATTAAATACCATAGATTTGATTATGTTACCATAATGTGATTATGTTTTTTAGGTTAAAGCAAATGCTCTTAGTTAAACGGATCATGTGGGGAAAGCACAGTTATGTGTACATACACTAAGGGGCCACTTTATTAGGTACACCAGTACAATCTAATGCAGTCTAATACAAGCTCATAATGTTTAGTTTTTGATGACATTGTCTTAAATCTGTAAATTTAAATACATGTTATAACTGAGGTCATAGTTAAAGGTGGTATTGTACTGTCCCTGCCATTTACATACATGACAAGGGCAGGATATTAGAAACACCTCTGAATATAATGCAGCCCAGTAACACACCATCGCAACCCGTATTAACACCTTTATAAGTGTCAACAAAAGCTGAACCTATTAGTTATAAAAGTAGATTTTATGGCTGAACAGTTGTATTGGGTTGTGTTAGATCGCGCAGGTGTACCAAATAAAAATGTTTTCTAATCCTAAAGGCCTAATAAAGCTGATGAATGCATTTCCGCCCTCATAAAACATTTGCAAAACAGTTTTCTAAATATATCGAATCCTCCTCTGTTTACGTCAGTTACCAGCTCTCTGCCTCCCTGCGTGTTGTTGACACTTTGCCACATTTCTTGATGTGTTTTCGTCAGCAAAGTGTTGATCAGTGGAGTAGTTGTTTTCAGCACAAAAGCTCAGAAAAATACGCTTTACACTTCCTGCACAGCAGCAGTCAGACAGAGTTAGTGAACACAGTGGAGCATTTAGCTGCTAAAAGCCAGATATTTCAGTCAGGGGTTGGTGAGACCAAAATAAAGGTAAACTACCAGATTTCACTCCCAAATCATCAAATATCGTCGCTTGGTCAGTGGCTCTCGGAGTCAAATACCAAGGCACTCGGAATGAGACGTACCAGTGGGCTGTATTTTTTAGGCGCAGAGCAACTAGTGTAGTATAAAGAGCAAATAAATCCACAGTGGGTGGGTGGGAGATGACCCCGCCCCAAAGTTGCCAAAAAATCTGTAAATGCAGGTTTAAACTATAGGCTTGTGCCAATGGGCGATTGGATAGTATTTCAACGATTGAAGGTATGATTGATGATTGTTTATTTCTGCGCCGATATGTAGGTGATTTTAACTAACGTTCAGAAGTGAGATGTTGTAAAAAATCATCTCTAGAATCTGCGCCCTACTACTGTGCCCACTGAGCCACATTAATCAGCAAGAGTGATGACTGAATTTTAGAAAATTAAAAAGGGTTGTGATAAAGAGAGTCATTGCTGTTCCCAGCAGCTTTTTAGCTACCAAACATGGGTGTTTTGTGGCCACCCATTGGGTATGAAAAGCAGTTGTTTTTTTTTACAGAGACATCGCTGCTTTTCTTGCTGGGATTGTGCCTCCCAAACGGGATATTTTAAGCCAGAACATGATCTTTTACTAATCATAACCAAGTGTTTTTGTGCCTAAACCTAACCACACATTAACCACAGTGTCACATTTCAACTTATCTGCTTCATGTGCAAATGTAACGGATCTGTGGTTTGCAGAAAAGTTCAGTGCCAACATTTTTCTGGAGATTGGGTTTGATCTCCATATGCCTACTCACCAAAACTTTACTCTGCGCTCCATACTGAGTAGTTAACATTATGGATATGATTTGGACTGTGATATTAAGATAAGATAATAATGTTGAATGGAACATTATGCTGCGATATTGTTGCACCAAGCACACACACACACAGACTTTTAGAAGGACCTGTACACAGGAGACATTGCAATTAAGTAGATATATTTTTTGATGTTGTAAGATTTTAAATAAAATGTTCATACTCTTCAAATCACCTCATAACCTGGTGACCACAGCTGGACGATATGAAAATAGGAACGATCACCCCATCCTAGTTCAAATTCATTTGTCATGTTCACATTCATTAACAAGCTGCACGTGTCCCGCACCTCTGTAATGTTTAGTTTACAGGAAAGTACAGACTGTACTCATCCAGACCAAAATACCATCTGTATTTACAAGAACAAAAATCAGCTGTGAAATGAGAAAGAGTGAGTGCATACAGATGTGTGATAGATTTAGGCGACTCTTTTTCGTATGTGGAAGATAAAGTAACACAACTTTAAGAGCCTATTTGATTTCATCTACAGTGCCATGAATTCAAGATCCCGGATCACTGACTCACCACGTTGCCATGGTAACTCATATTTATTCTTGTCTGTGAGCTGAGGACAGTAGGAGGCTGTGGGAGAGTTTGCCTGAGAAGACCTGTTGATAAGTGTCCCAGATACAGACTACGAGACTGCCAAAGGAGACTGATAAGACAAGCGAGTTGAGACAACTCCTCATTGTCCGGTGCCCAAGGTCACTAATTCCCTGTGTGTGACAGAGGCATTGATAATGAGTCACTGTGCGGTCAGAGTGGCCTTCCTTCCTTCCGTGCTAGATACAGAAAAGAAAAGAAAAAGAGTTTCTGGGCCAGCAGACTGATCATTACCTTAAACAAAGCAGAGGAAGTCATTTTTGAAATTGTGCAAAAGACCAAACTTTAGACAGCAACATACAGAGGAGCCATAGCCTTCACTAGCTTAGTTAGACTTGTTTATGAAGACATGACACCTGACCTGACCCTGCTCTACATTCATTCAAGGGTGTGTACATGGGCGAATTGTGAGACAGTGGGCTCCTGGGCACAGATATGCAAAAGGCCCCTCCACCTCTCCTACACAGGAGCAAGACACACTAACTCTGTGGTGGTTTTGCATCATTTCGTATGCATCTTTATGTGGTTAAGTGTGTTTTTGTGTACATTTTGTGTCTCTTTGTGGTTGTTCTGTCTCTTGGGGAAATTTTGTGTTTTTTTTTTGTCATTTTGTGTCTCATGTTAGTAATTCTGTGTATCTTTGTAGTCGTTTTTGTCTTTGTGGTAGTTTCACTCATTATTTAAGTTATTTTGTTTCTCTTTCTAGTTCCTTTTTGTCTCTTTTTGGTCGTTTTGTGTCTTTGGGTGGTTTAGTGTCTTTTCGTCTCCTTGTGGTTGTTCTGTGTCTCTTTGGGGTACTTTTGTTATTTTTTTGGTCATGTTGTGTCTTCCTTTAAGTTCTTTTGCATCTCCTTGTGGTCTTTTTGTGTCTCATTGTGGTCATTTCGAGTCTTGGCCTTGTCAGTACGTGTTATTCTAAGTGCCATTTTGCAAGTGAAGGCCAAGGGGTCCCCTGACACTTCGGGTCCCTGGGCCTGTGCCCAGTAGGCCTGTTCAGTAATCCATCCATGGGTGTGTCCGACTAAAAACAAAAGTACTGAAATATATGTTTCACAAAAACAATTTGAAATCACTTTCTTCATTTAGGCCTGAACTGTTCAGTCAGTCAATTCATTTGTCAAATTAAATCTTATGAGATACAATTCCAGTGAAATGTAATATAATCAGTTCCTTCAGTTTGACTGTAATAATAAGTATATGTGTATGATTGAGGGGGCAGTCTTATAGTGTCCTCATTTAGGATCCATGTGGCCTGAGGATAAAAGGTCCTTCTGAGCTTCTAAATGCTGGCCTATTGTATCCAGGACCTTCTTTCCGACCTCAGCAGAGAGAAAAGTCTGTTATGCGTGTGGTTGGGATCTTTACCGATTCTCCTGGCCTTACTCTTGTAGTGCCTGGTGTAAACAACTTTTGGGCAGGGTAGAGTAGTGCCTGCAGTATATTCAGCCAATGGATGGATTACTGAACAGACCTACCGGGCACAGGCCCAGAGGTCCAAAGTGTCAGGAGCCTTCATCTGCAAAATGTCTCTTAAAATAAAGACATATCTACCAAGAATAAACTCAAATTGGCCAAAAAGAGATGCAAAGGAACTGCAAAAAGACACACAATAACTACAAAAAGAGGTAAAACAACCACAAAGAGACACAAAACCACCAAAAAAGAAATAAAAATATCCCTCAGAGACTCAAAAGTTGCTTAAAAGCTATAAAGAGATGCAAATCAACAACAAAAGAAGAGGCAAAACCCCCACAATGTCTGCTTCTTGTTCATATGTAGAAGAAGTGCTGGGGCCTTTTGCATATCTATGCCCAGGTTCTCATTGTCTTATAATCTGCCCATGATTTAGTAAAATAAACCACTCTCTGTGGGGCCTTGCAGTCCTGTTTGGTGCCGTTTCCTTACCAGGCTGTGATGGTCCTTGTCAGGACGTTCACGATAGGACAGGAGTAGAAATTCGTCAGTATTTGAGGGGATACCTGGAATTTCCACAAGCATCTCCCTTGCCTGTCTCACCACTGACTCAGTAGAGAGCACCCAGGTCAGGCCCTCAGTGATGTGGACACTGGGGCACTTGAAACTGTCCACCCTCGCCACCAAGGACCTAATGGGGGCGTAATTTCCTCCCTGCTTTTTTCCAAAGTCCACTATCATCTCCTTTGTTTTGCTGGCATTCAGGAATAGGTTGTTGTCCTGACACCAAGTCCTCTACTTCCTTCAGGTAGGCCTGTTGCAAGTTTGAAAACCCCCTAAGTCTTCTTCTGGACAAGCGTGCAAAGATGGTTGTCCCCTTAACAGATGGTTTGACCCATTTTTGGGCATATTTTGTTTTCAGACTGAGTCTCCTTATGGTGTCTTTTTGTGCGTCATATGTAAGAACAATTACTCAGGAAAGCAAGATGATATATCATCATTTGATGAACTGAGAAATGTTCTTATTTCAATGACACTGGAGCAATGATTACACTGGAGGAACTTGAAGGTACCCTAGGGCTTCTTCAGTCACGTATCCCCTGAAAAACAATTGTTTTTAAGCTTTTTTAAATGTTTGACCTCCTGTCTGTGTTTTCTAGCTGTGGGGAGGGAACAAGCAAAGGAACATAAAACATACAACTGGGAACATGGTCATCCAGCCAAGTGACAGATTTGTTTGTGGGGCCTACATGTCACAACAACTCGTCCTGATCTGTCTCGCAGCCATGTTGTGTTTGGGTGTGCGTTTCCCATTGATTACCTGGCTGGGAGAGATGAGACAGGATGGGAAGGGTGGGAGAGCGGGTCTGGGAGAACGTGTGCGGTGGAGGTTTTCTCGACTCTGGCAGGCTGTGGACAGCTGGACCACCGGTTCGAGTTTCTCCTCACAGCAAGGCTGAAATTTCAGCCCCTGAAAATCGAGGGTAATAAACGATTGGGGCTCTCAAAACAACCTCTCCTTGTGGTTTCTTTTCCTGCCCTTTCCTTATTTTTCCTGTCCCAGTTCCTTCGCCCCGGCCTCAGCTCGGCTTGACAGGCGCTGGTATGATAGCAAATGTGATTATGTCAAAATATTTTACTCCAAACATAGTCAAATGGTAAAAAAATCCCTCACACCGTTAGTATTATGTTGAATCAGCAGGGCTCACAGCTGTTCTGAACACAGCGTGGTTCACGTGGTTGGGATTATTCCTTGACCGCAGAAGCTGTGTTCTTCCTGATATGAAGTCAGCCATCCAGCCATGTTTTTCAAAGCTTTTGAGGAAGTGAGAAGTGCTGATGAGACAGTTGTGTGTAGCAGAGCTGGTGCAACTGGAGTGAGTAACAACAGGATGAAGCAAGGCTCTGCCATGGCCTTGGACATGACTGGGGAAGTGGGAGCAGAGTGGAGATGCATCTCAGGTTGAATCACTGTGACAGTAAAGATACAGTCAGCAGGGTTTAGTCATCCCCCACTTAAGTACATTGTCAGTTTGTTTTGTGTGCTCTGGTTGCCCTATAGCAACCTGATGTATTTGGTTGGTTCTGCTTTCAACAAACCGTAAAGAAACCATGACTTCTTTGGGCTGATAACAGCTGCAAGAGAGACTGTAAAGAAAACTATATGTTTCCTAACAGTACCCAGAATTTCCACGTACAGTATGTCCTCACATTAGCATGACTCCACAACCAGACGTTACTGATGCCTCACAGGTTCCTGTTTCTGTTAATGCAGGTACAATCTTAACGAAAGCTGAAGACATTTTCTTAAACACATAAGCTTTAGATAGTGCTGAAGAGATTAGTTTCTTTATTGACTAGGAATGTGGGATTAATCTTCTTATCTTAGTCTTAAAGCGTAATTCAGACCAAAGATTCGCGATAAGACGAAACTATTTCAGAACGTTGCAGAGAAAAGTTGCAGTGGTGTGAAAAGGGCATTCTCACCTCAACCAAAGTCTGCTGATGGTATCACCTGCAACTTGGCTTGTCAAGTCGCCAGCCACTGGTTTCAGAATGGAAAGCACATCAGCTGTTTTCAACAACCAGTTGGTTTGTAGCTGGCAGCTGTGGCTCAGAGGTAGAACGGGTCATCTATTAATCGGAAGATTGGCGGTTTGCATGTCAAAGCATCCTTGGGTAAGGTAGCCAAAATTGCTCCTGATGACTGTTCCATCAGTGTGTGAATGGTTACTGAGTAGCAGGTCGCTGAGTAGCAGGTTGCACCATGTATGGTAGCTTCAGCCACCAATAGTGTGCTTTGTGGTGCTTTGAGTGGTCGGTAGACGGGCGCTATACAAGAGCAGTCCATCATCAGTTACAAATTTATTGCTGCCAGGCAACCACCCCATCATGCCCTTACACTAACATTCCTGTGTAATCAATCTACCGTTTATTTATTTTTTCACAGTAACTAGTATCTAGTACCTAAAATGTTGAAGCAAAGGGTACTTGCTGTAGCTCTGGTTTAGGGTGCGAGGCTGTCAGTAAATAGTTTGTTGGGCATAGATAAACAGAGATCTGTGTGGGTACATGAGACCCTAAAAAAGAGGGTGGATCACAGGGAGTACCATCAGTTGATCCAGAAGTTTCGCCTCCATGATGGCCGTTTCCAGGCATATTTTAGGATGACCCGGGGCAGTTTGTCAACCTGTATAGCTCTGGGTATCCAACAATCGCTACCACCAGTTTCTCCTCCATTGTTTACCAACTGTAAACTTGTTGTCATGACCCTCAAATCATCCAATCGGACAATGGGAAAAAAGAGATGGCATTGGGTGCTTTTCCGCCCTGAGTTCAGAGCGCTCCGGCAAAAAACGGCAGGTGCCTAAAGGGCAGAAATACCAGGTGCGTTGCAACACAAAAAATGTCAGCAAAAATCTTCATTCTTATTAAAAACCATTACAAAAAGGCACCTACAGCTGCTAAAATACTTTCTGTGTGAACAGGGCCTAACTCACTATCACTATCTTCATTCATATTTTGAGAAGCAACAAATAATATTCACCTAGAAAACCATATGGAAGTAAAGAGAGTCATTGCACTGGAGACAGTACACTGTTTTTGTCAAGTCACATTGGTGCGAAAACTGAAACTTGCACTTTTCTTAATGTTGTTCTTGTTTTGAGACAGTCTATTCAAGTTGTTGATAGCAAGTAATAAAAAGAGAATATTTATCAATGAATCTGTCAGTTCTCCCATTTACAGTAATCCATTACTTGTTTTTCTATAAAATATCCAATTACTCCAATTTCCGAGACCCCTAAGGTGATAATTGCTCATTACTTTGTTCAAAAGTTGGAAATAGAAAAACTTGAGCATTGTTTCTTGATAAAGGACCATTAAACTAGTTTAATTTTCTGTCAGTCACCTATCCTTGTGTTAAAGGTATCCTGTTCCTGTTTTTTTTTTAGATTCTGACCACTAGTAGCGTTACGTATCTGTGTTTTTATGACTGTCTGTGTCCTCATTTTACCTGTTTGTAATCTAAGTGTGTGATGAGGCACATGAATGCACCTGGGTATAGGGGTAAAACGATATGCACACCTGCCAATGGTTTCACACTGGATAGAATTGTAATTGAACCTGGATTGTAAACAATGCAGGTTTTGCATTTGGTGAGTAACACTTGATGTATGCTGAACTTTCTTTTTTTGTTTGAGCTTGGAGGAAATTACGAGACCGGCTTTGGCTATGCGCTGGTTTCCTGGAAACCTCCCCGTAATGACAAAACTCCAGGAAGTGATCGCAGCCCAAATTGTTCCAGTATGTGACACCTCCTAAAACCACAAAATGTTTATGTTTTTCTGTATATGAATTACCAAAGAACACTAATAATGTGGTTATAAGAAAGTGTAAAGGTGTTGGCACCGAGCCTCAGGGTACAGTGTCGGGCCTTAAAACCAATTTTACAGTGGCTTAACTGTGGAATTACAACTTCTGGGTCCATCATGTCATGCTGTTGGGCCCAAAAGGTCTGTTTCCCATAGACTTAGTGAAATAGACATATGTAAGTCAGTGGAAACATTTTTGTGAGTGTCAAAACCCCTGCGGCATGACTCATTTCACTATCAAAATTTGATCTAGTCAGTCTGATAACATTTCAAATGTCTAGGCGAGCTACACAGTTGAATCATTTTATCTTCATTCAAGTTAGCGGAGGGCTAAACCGGTAGTTAGCTGCTCAGTCTGTGGAAGTCTCTAGTGCGCTTGTTGTATGGGCCCCACAATGCAGAAGATCTGAGTAATTTTATTTCTGGGATTCAAACTTTTTTGGCTTCATCTGCCACTGAGCAACAGGAATAAACAGGGCCCCACCTCCAACGTTGTATCCAGTTCTTTTCTACATCCATGGTCAGTACACACATTATTTGACTGAGCAAGGCTAGTTGTTTCACCCTGTTTCCAGTCAGCTGTTAGTTAAGCTAAGCTAATTGCTTTCCAGTTCCAGCTCTGTACTTTGTGCACTGACATGAGACAGGTATTGCTCTTCTAATATTATTTATTTTTTTATTTAACCAGGTTAGGCCCCATTGAGATTAAAAATCTCTTTTTCAAGGGAGTCCTGGCCAAGATAGGCAGCAGCATTAGATAAATACAACTGTGCACAGACACAGAGAAGAAGATCAGAAAATATTTCAGCATAAAACATCCTAAAGAGGACAGTGTAGTACAAACCACGTATCCAAAATATCAGTTTAAGAACCGACACCCCAACAATTCTCTTTATGGGTCTTTTGAAGTGGATTTAAAAGCATTTAAGAGAAATGAAATCATGGCATTTTAAGACTTTCTACATTCCAGTCCAAAGGTGCAGAATACCTAAAAGCCCTTCCTTCACTGTCAGTATGAACATTTGCTGCAGACAACGTACAAAAGTCCTGTGACCGCAAAGAGCAGCATGCTGTCCTGCACCCTATGAAAGCATACTTCACAAAATTTCGTATTCAGAAGAACCAAATTGTTGCATGCACAACGTGAATCTCGCTAAATAGTATCCCAAAAAATGAAAACGACACATCCTCAGTGAGAGCGTAGAACTGAAATGACTCTAAACCGGCCTGCTGAAAATCTAAGGTGATTTGTTGAAAAGGGTCACATGAATGAGGCATGAGCAGTCAATCAGTCGAGCAGAGGTTTCACAGCCCAGCTGTCAGAAAGCTGAGCTTACCTCTCTCCTTACTCAGCAGAGCAGAAAAAAACACACACTCTTGTCTCTTCATTTCCTCGCTCTTTCTTTGCCCTCCTCCTCCCCCTCCTCCTCCAACCCGCTCCCTCTCCTCTGTGATGAATGGAAGGTATGAATTCTCCGTGGCCTCCCCGGGTTTCTCTCTGAGGCCCTCGGCAGCTGAACAAACAACACGCTCTCAAACTTAAAGGCGCAATCAGGAATTTATTTGAACCATGTACATTTCGGGTATATTTGTGTATGGCCCTGAAGTGCCCGAGAAGGAACATGGAAAATAGATTTTTGTAGAGTTGTCATAACTCAAAACCTGGGTATTTTTTTTAAACTCTGCAACTGTAAACAAACCTTTTACGAGCTCAGACTGAGCAGTTACACGGTCATTTATCAAAACTCAGGTAATGAATTTTAATGAATTAAAACCCTAAATAAATCATTATGTAAACAAAGCCAGTAATGGGGAAAACGTCTCTCAGCTCTCTAAAACATGTGGACACAGACTCAGAGAGGTGGGGTTGGTGGGGAAGGAGAGGGAGTGTTGTTGGTCAGGTCTGGAGGGGTGGTCCTGGTCAGGAGTCAGACCCAGCTGTTGTGGCCTATTTATCCATGCCACAGCAGCAGAGGTTGTGGTGGAGGGTTGGATGGGTTAGCGAGGCAGAGCATGAAACAGAGAGAAAGAGTTTGTATGACAGGGGTTGGGGGTGGTGGTGGAAGAGGAGATGGATGTGGATGATGAGAAGCAGATGGAGGGCGTATTTTTTTCTTACTATCTGCCTGTGACGCAGGTTTAGCTCTCCAGGTGCATTGTGGGTAGCTTGTATGAATGCATGCCCAGCTTCTTGCGGCTCCAGATTGATCAAGGAGGTACTGGCTGCGGTGATGCAGCTGTCTGCAGAAGTATTCAGATCAGTAACAAAGTTCTACTTCAGGACAGATGGATTATCAACATGTACTTAAAATAAAAGTACTCTGTCTGCAGAAAAATGTCCCCTGGAAAGAGATATATTACTATTTATGACATTTTTAGATTGATGCATCAATGTGTAAGAAGCCTTTTATTGTTGTGGCTGCTCGAGATGGTGCTAGTTTGAACGTCTTTATATACAGCTCAGTAGTTTAGTCTAGTGGTTCCTAATCTAGGGGTCGTGCCTTTTCCAGAGGGTCACAAGATAAATCTAAGGGGTCGTGAGATGATTAATGAATTAGAAATTAAGGAAAAACAAAGTTCTTCTGCGCAAATTTGTATTATTTTTTGACATGTGACTGCAACTAGGCCTCAATCAGACACAGCATGTTTTAGCAGCCTGCGGTGGCTTTTCGTAATCGTTGTGCTGCTTTTGTGTGGCTGAGTGCCTTGCTTTGTTTTGCTCTATGCACCTCATGTTTTTGCAGTTTTGTAAAAAAAAAAAAAAAAAAAAAAGCGCCAGGTGTCGTGGCTATTTTTTCCATAGTCCAATCAGATTAATTGCGATGCGAGCCTTCTGTAGTGGCGATGACAACAATTGGTAGCGTACGCGGTTTGGGATGTGCTGACGTTAGCTCACTTTCAGCATTGCCCAAGGCAAGCATATCTGACATATCTGAACAAAATATAACCAGCTGTAATTAGGCCCGATGATTGACAGCACACTGTCAAACTGTCCCAGACTCATCCTAAATTAAGCCTTGAACCAACCATCATTCTCCATCGTTCTCCCTTTGATTTCTTCTCTCTTTGGAGGCCAAAACACACTGGAGGTGAACGCAGCGTGTCAAAAAATACGCCCCTATTATTTTTAACGTACAACCCACATCGGCATTGGCTCGACTTGCGTCACCACTTGTGGACATGCTGCCCCAATGCCACTGTCCCATTTCTCCCGGAATTAAATGCACATTTCCCCCACTTGGTTCCTGCTTGTACTTGTTGGCTCCCGTAGCAGCTCTTTTCTCTGCTCCTATGACAGCTCGACTCCTCTCCTCACCACTGATGTATAAAGAGAACTCTGTAGCTGTTGCTGTCTTGTGTGTAATGAAGAATGATTGAGGAGAGATTAGTTGTTGAGGTCGAGAAATATCCTTAGCTAAATGACCCACAATCCCATCATTTTTGTTTAATTAGGGACTGTCCACATGTGAGGAATTACAGATCTTTCAGTGAAAGTAGTAATAACTTTGCTTGATTGTCTGTTGATGAGCTGTAGTGCAGTGCCTCCAGTGTATGCTAGGGGTGGCATTTGACGCGCATCACGCCAGTGTGTTTTCAACTTGGGGGTCTCATGTAACCACACAAATCTTCAATTCCCTGTGACCAGTCCCCAAGTGCTCGCTGTCCATTAATTTTTATGTATCAGATCTGCAGGTTCACTTCACAGCAAAATAGCGATAATGCTAAGGACAGGTAATTCAGTGGTTGCCTAGCAACAATTTTAAAAAAGACAAGCCAAGCTGCAATAGGTGCTCTGTCTGATCAGGGCAGGCTTCAACAACAAAAAAAAAAGGTCCTGCTTTGTGACTCAAGCTTTGCAATGGGCAAAAAAATGCTAAGTCTGATCTGGGCTTTACAATTCATTTTGAAGGGAACATGAATGTGTAAACCAAATGTAAACCATTTCATCATTTCATTAAAAAAAATACAAATTTCAACCTGATGGTGGTGCTAGAAGGAGGCCAAGGGAACACCTAAGTCAGCAGGCTTCATCCTCTTGGGGCCATGAATGTCTGCATAAAATGCTAAGTTAAAACATTTCAGTTTGGACCAAGTGGTGGTCTGACATTGCCCTCCCTAGAGCCACACTGCTAGCACGGCTAATACGTACAATATTCCCTCTAAAATGTGGTAAAGTTGAGTTATAAACTAGTATGAAATGGATACTTAAGTACAGTACTTAAGTAAATGTGCTTAGTGTCTTTCCACTGCTTCCAGGCAGAAAGGTGAGGCTGTAGCGGCTCGGCGAGATGATGTGAAATACACAGTAGAGTGCTGGAGGCTTGACAGCTCTTTAACGATCTGCAGACTGTGTTATTCGACTGGTTTTCACTCCCCCCTCCCACCCATCCATCCACCCACCTCTGCACGCTGCAGCAGCCAGAACATTCCTCACACATCTGGCCCCTGAGTCTTTCCCAAACGCTCCCTCTCCTACCACTCTGCGCCGTAATTACCCACAAGCCCTGTGTTCTCCTTTTCTCTTTTCTTTTTATGATCCTCAGCCCCCTCCTCGGCTGAAATCATAAAAGCATGGAGCACACAAACGTCATTTATAGTCATGATTTAGAAGGAAGGAGGCTTTCTGGTGTCCACAGAGATGTGCCATCCAGAAATATGCTTTTTCCTCAGCCGAGCGTGTGTTGCCAGAACTTATAAAAGCAAGACAAACATAATGAATCAGTTACCCAGTTTGAACCATAATTTCTTTTCGAGATAGTTCTTTGCCCCCTTGAGAGGTTTGTGCTGTTTTGAAGCAGCTGAGTGAAGCAGGATTCAATGAGTGGGAGTGGGAACAATTTCCAATCTAATGATATAGATGTCTTATGGGACTGTGTGTGAGTGCGTGTGTGTTTTCCAGCTGTGGAACGTAACTAAGTACATTTACTTCACAACAGATTTGAGGTACTTGTTCTTAACTTGAGTATGTCCATTTTATGTGACTTTATACTTCCATTCCAGGACATTTCAAAGGCGAATATTGCACTTTTTACTCCACGATATTCATCTGACAGCTACATCTACTTTTCAAATTAAGGTTTTATATTAAAAACATATGAGAGTCTTATAAGCTGCGCCTAACTGGGTCTCCTTGTCACATTTCAGATGTCTATGGGCCCTGACACTCCAAGCAGACAGTCGGCCGTCAGTCAATGTCTGGCCGTCGGTGAGTGTCTGTCGCCCTAGTTTTTGTGGTGTGTTCTGCGCCGTTAGTAGTGGTCGGCTCTTGTCAACTGTTTTTGGCCACTTCAGTATGTTGAATCAGCGTCAGACCCAGCGTAGCCTGTCTGTGAGTGAAATCACTCTGATTGTCTGTTCAGCTCAGTTGACAGGAAGAGAAATGGAAGTGAGGAAAGCAAACAAACAGCTAAAGAGGCATGAGATTGAAACAAACATATTATATTAGGTTACATTATTTCTTAATCCATTGAATTCTTCTGCAGAAACATGTCATAATTCATGTTACTGTTCACTAGCACAAGGTAAATAACATTAAATCTTTCAACATCAGGTTGTGTCGTTAACTTGCTAACTTGCTAACTGGCTTCCTGAATTGGTCCTGTTAGTCTACCAGTTTCCCTTTTTGAATGACAAATACAGACTGCCTTCTGCCATGGAGTTATTTCATCTCATGCAGGTGCAGAACGTTCATACTAGTTGGTCATTGGCTGTAGTCTTTGCAGTGTTTCCATGTGCAACTTTTTGGCCAAGACACAGGTGACGTGAGGAGAGGAGGAGTTCTTTGGTGTCAGTTTGGTGTGTTCGGGCCTTATGAGTTGTTAGTAGCTACAACAAAGACATTTTCTCTCTTAAATTCTCACATGGTTTGGTTTAAATAACTTTTTGAGGCCCAAATGGTTGAAATGATTCAACATTTCACCAATTTCCTTTGAAAAATCCATAAAATCATCAATCAAATGCATCACAGAACGTAGGTCTTAGGACGTAAACCTGTATATAAAGCTAAAATCAGCTCCACCTCGATAAGCTACAACACTAATATGCTATGCATTGATGTATCAGTATGTATGTAATACATAACCCTGTCTTTTAGAAATTCAATTCTTTTGCAAAGTAATTTACAACAACAAATGCTAACCAAATTCCTAACTTTTTAAGAATATATATTTTAGGCACTGGCAGCACGTGGTTTATGTTAGGGAAAGATCAAAACCTGATTTAATACAATTGACTTGAAGCACGAGACAAATTCAGTCAAAACCAGGAACTTTCCCTGACTTTACCCAATGTGCTTCACACTGAAAACGCACCAACCACCAGCATCAAAGTGCGACCTGTGGGGAACTGCCATGCAATGTTTATGGAAAGCCGTGGCAGCCATTTGATTCTGTGACCTAGTGTGGCCAAACTAAAGTTGGGGATAGTTTAGCTTTTGGTTGCAAATTGTGGACAGAGAATACCCTCAGCCAATCAGTAAACAGAGTCATGAGACTCATGTGACATGCTGATCTATGTTACAGAGAATTTCTTCCCGTCTGAAAGACTTACCTCCCAGCCAAAGGAAAATGTCATTATTGTTGTGGGCCGTACTTCCCCACTGCTTGGTGTGTTTTTGGCGTTACCACAGATGGAACTCTGGATGTGAACCTCGGTCTCTGAAGCCCTGCGCTTCGTACCTCCACTCAAAAAAAGTTTTGCCTGTGAACATAATCCAAGCAGAGGTTATGTAATTTAGGAGATGGGTTGAATTTATCATTCATGCAGAATGAGTACTTTTGCTTTTAATTCTTTTGTATATTTTGTTGATAATACTCCTTCTGAGTTGGATCTGAGTGTTTAACTTATTTATAATGGACTATTTTACTGTACTGCTACTATTACTTTAAGGATCTGAAACCTCCTTCCACCACTGTCGTGTGAGAGCGAGCGGCGCAGGGGTCAAAGGTTGATGGCATGTGGGGTCGGTCAGCGCTGACGCGTCTGCGGCGAGCCACATGTCTGAGCGTCCACAGGAAGTGAGGGCGCATGCAAGGGGGCTTGCATACAGGAAGGCGCTTTGTTGTCGCTCCCTGCCAGGAAAGCACTATTGTTAAAGTACCCGGTCGTGTTTTTTATCTGACGGCACTGTTTACTCCTGCTTTGTCTGTAATCTCAGGCCCCTCGCTCCTGTACCTCCCCCCGCTGGCACACTGCCACACATTTGTCTTGCAGCTCTTGTGTTTTCCAGATAGTGGCTTACTTTCACACTGTGGGAACAATTGTTGCGACACTTGAGCGCCTGCTATCTGAATTGGAATTAAAGGTTTGTTTGGAGCTGGATAACACCCACTAGAACTGATACGGTGGGAATACATGCGAGAAAAAGCGGTCTGTGACAATACCTGTGAATTTAAAGGTGGAAAGAGAGGCGGATAATAAAGGGAAGAAGTGAAAGTAAAGGTTCTTTCAAGCATGAGTTCTCAGATCCTCAAAAGCAGTCTTTAAAGCAGTTACCTTGGCATTTACGTTGAACTCACATCTTGTTTTTGTTCTGATTTACTGAATCGTCCCGTGAGGGAAGAAATCAGACACTTTTCATTGTCTTGTGCCGAGAAACACAACCCTCTGTACACTTAAAAAACAAAAGTTCCCTGGCTAACTGGTGCTAAATAGATTTATGACCACTAACTGGAGGACTGGTTCAACACCTACATGGTTGATTTGTTTTATTTGAGGAACATTTCATTGTTCCATGTGGCTCCTGTTAGTCTGAACTTTGTTTTTTTTTTTAACTCCCAGACTTCTTACAGTTTGGTGTTGTAGTGATCCAGTTAAAACACACTTGTAAGAGCTGAATATGATCCTCTAATACACCAAAGTCATGGCATTTGATCTATTTTCCCATAGTGTGTGTCTTAAGAGTTCACTGTGTTTTTAGGCAAAAAAACAAAACAAAAACTAGTTAATATGGCATCACTTTACGAAATAGCTCCAATCCAAAGAACATTTCTTGCTCCCCCCACCCCCCCAGAGATCCTCCCCTATGACATTCTTTCTCTTTACCATCGGACTGTACGCTCAGCGGCCCTGCAGTTCTCCGTGCTCAAATCCCCTCTCAGTCTGCCTTCAATAGAAATGGAAATTTGAGGCCCTCCCCTCCCGTGGCTCCCCCGTCTCCTTGCTCCACTCCCCCAGAATGAGCCAGGATGTTTTGAGAAGTGGGATATTGCTCCTAATGGATTCCAAACACCACAAAAGTTTATTAGGAAGCAGGGCATCGTAAAAGTAGAAGGTGGGGGTGGAGGGTATGTGGATGAGGTGGAGGAGGAGGAGAAGGAGGAGGGGGGGATAATGTGTAGGAGTGTGGATAGTTTCTGTTTTGTTTTTGCAGAACATTCATTTTTACTCCTCTCTGCTGCAGGAAATTAACATTAACCTGCTTCGTCTAAGTGACTGCGGCTGTATTTTTAGTTCAGCCAGGTGCTTTTTTTTTAGGCTTTTTTTTTCCTCTGCTCCGACTCATTGGCATGACGAATGCAAATCAAATGACAACATCTGCCTTGTTATACAAAGATGTAACCTCTGGCTGTTTCTCAGACATTACTAACACAGTGGAGATAGACGGTGTTTCATAGACCACATAATGTAGCAACATCCTTGATTAAAAAATGTGACAGTATTTCTCACCAGATGATCTTAATGCAGCTGTGTGGACTAGAACTCCTTGAAGGATAAGACTGATGATCTGAGAGACTGATCGCTTGTTCCTTTGTGTCATAGAGCTCTATTTTTTCCACATCTATAAAAACACATCAGCGAGCCACACAGTTGCAGTTTGTAGTTCATTCTGATGCTGTAACCACAATAACTCCAAATTTGTATCAATCCTTGGCTGAAAATAGTCCCTAACAAATAAACTAATCAGCCATTTATGAGTAAGGTTTGTTAGAATCTACAGTGCCTGGCTGTTTAAGGAAATTACTGAGCCTTTTATAAATAATTAAACCTTGTATTTGTGGCCATTTTTGAAAGATTTACATCCTCACTACAGAAATCAGAAAGTTTTGAGAGACTGCTGCACTGTTGGATATGAATACTAAACAATGACTGTCCAGCTCAGTTAAAGAAGTATTTCACCACTGGGAAGACTGTTTCATAAAACTGGGTTGTCTATGCCGTAGAAAGATGCATATACTGAGAAAACAGAGAAAATGCGCTGTGGCATTCATTCTTGGTCAAGAGGTCAAAAACCTACAACTACCTGAGTGTACTGTGTTGCACCAGACCAATAAATGAAGCAGCTATGAAAATAATGTGAATGTGTCTGTTCGACACAATGGCAACAAATGTTCTTGTTTGAGTTAAACGGTTGGAACAGCATTTGGTGGGCATATGAAAATGGGGAAGTACAGCCTATCGTCTGAGCAACAGCCCAAGAGCCAGCACAACTCTGCTGGATGACACAAAATGCATCATCTGGTGGAGTTTTGCTGGGAAGGGGGCAGGGAGATCTGGGCACTGGTAAGATGGAGGGAAGTTTACTACGATTCATTTACACAAATTACCCACATTGTTACGATACAAAGCTGGTTGAAAATCGATGAAGTATCCCTTTAGAAGGAGAAGTCCATGATATTAGTTGGCAGTCTGAAAAGCATCTGAGGCACTCTCATTTTAAGTAAAAGTCTTTTATTAATACCTGGAAGACAAATGTGTTTAGACTTAAACTCTCTTCATCAGGGTATATCAATATATATAAATGCAATGATCATCCATGAATAAATAAAAGGTCTTTACTTATAGTCAAACTAACAACTAATACCATGAACTTCTACCTAAAGTAAGCTGGACAGTCATTGTTTTTTATTTTTATTCAACTACTTGCCCTATCTTTGAAGAGGGACAGATATTTTACCACCCACAACATCTAGTTTCTATACCCAGTGCAGCACTTCCTATTTTCTCTGAATATACTGTTGCTTTTGTTCTGTCTCATGGGACTTTTTGACTATAAGAAAAAAATAGAATACTCAGTGACCTTTGCAATGATGATTAATAAGACAGGAAATAAGAAAAAAGTTGTTTTTGTGACAAACATTAAATATTATGACGTTTTTTTTCTCCACAAGCCTCTACAAACTATTCAAATGAGACAATCTGACAAAAGATCATTTCTTTTTGGTCACATCTCAAAGCAGACAGACCATACGGTCCCAAGCCGAAAAGTTTGGGAAACACTGCTAAAACATTTCCCTGAGCAGCATGGTGAAGTTGGTGTTTGTTTCTGCCTCTAAATTCCAAGGTGGACCTCATCACACTGCACACATGGCTGCCATGATCTGAACACAAGTCTCCAGAGAATAATACTTGTTCATCAAAAGTGAACGTTAGAAAACAAAGACAGGCTTGTGTGAAATAAAGAGACAAAGATAAAGGGGTAGTTTGGCATTTTGGACTTGCGCTTATCCCGTTTTTTGCTGAGAGTAAGATGAGAAGATTGATACCTATCTGATATATTTGTCCTTTTAATGTTAGGCTACAGCCAGGCTAGTTTATCTTAGAGCCAGCATAGCCAGGCTAGCTGTTTCCCCCTGTTTTCACTTCATATTCATCAGACAAACGTAAGAGTGGCTTCGATCATTTCATCTAACTCTTAGCTCTCCAAAGAAAGTGTTCCCAAAATGTTGAACTGTTCCTTTAACAGAGGGGTTTATGACTCTATCACCCATCTTTTAGACAGTCAGTATAGATCTGAATTTGAGTATTTGCATGCAGTTTAATGTGTGTGCGCACATTTGCCTCTGCATAGCTGTGTGTGTAGACATCCAATGAAAGCGAACGGAAAATGTGGAATTAGATTGAATGCCTTTGCAGTGTGTTGGCCTGTGTGTTGAAGCAGTTTTCCTTGATGTGTGTGTGTGCGTGTATTCATGGCCGCCTCTTGGCTGGGTCCATCCTTGCGTCAGAGGCCCTAATCTGGTCCTCTCCTCACAAAGCCTCTCTTTGATGTGCTGCTGCTGCTGCTGCTGCTTCCTGCCATGTTCAAATAAAGCTTCACAATCAAATTGAGTCTGCCTCCACTGAATGCATTAGTGTTTAATAGCGTTATTGATCAGGCTAGAATAACTCGACAAGCCCCTCTCTCAATTCTTCCCCTGGCCTCGAGGCTAAACCCCCCGCCTCGGCCTCGCCAGCGCCGCCTCAGAAGTGAAGCAGTGAGTTGAGGAGTCCTGGAAGGAACAAATACCCTCCAATGACTTTCCCTCTCAATGGGTGATACGAGGCTCTTTAGAGCAAGGGTGGGATTGCATTTGTGATTTCCTGCTTAATCCTTTAATCCTTTAGTCTCTTTTCTCAGACAACAAAACATAATTTCACTCCTCAAATCCTTATTTCTCCCAGCCGTTGTTGTGAAGGCACTTGTTGATTTGCAGGAGGCACTTTTTAACTAGGCCGTCAGACTTCGATGTTTTTGGGAATATGCTTGTTTCCTTTCTTGTTGAGAGTTAGGTCAGAATATTCACAGCACTCTCATGTCTGCACAGCAAATATGCAGCTGGAGGCTGCAGCTGGTTAGCTTAGCTTAGCATAAATATTGGAAATGGGAAACAGCTAGCCCGAGTCCATCCAAAGGAAATCATCACCAGCACATCTAAAGCTCACAAATGCTATCTTGTTTGTTTAACACATATCAGAGTGGTTTTAGGGGACTTGTTCCTTGGACTATTTCTTGGCTGGCACCAGTTACTTCCTGAAATCTCTGCCTCACAGTTGATGGCTGTGATAGCAGAGAGCACTAAAGGCCCTGACACACCAAGCTGATGGTTGGCTGTCAGTCAGTGTTGGGCTGTGAGCTTCAGTCGCCCTAGTTTTTGCAGTGGGCCCTGCACCCATAGCTTTTCTTCGGCCTATCCAGCATGTTGAATGGCGCCAAAGATGGGAGTGCCCATTGGTGACTGAAATCACTCTGATTGGCACTTCAGCTCAGACTACAACTCAAACGACTGAAGTCAAAAGGGAGTGAGATCAAATCAGACTTGTCATGCTAGGTAAAAAACATTTTTTAGCCTCCTTATTTTTGGCAAGAGTAAATATCCTTTGTTTTTTTAACATCAGGTTGTTTTGTTAATGTGCTAATTGGCTAAATATCGTCTTGAATCCGTCCTGTCGGTCTTCTGATTTCCCTTTTTTAATGACACTACTGCCACCTGCTGGTTTAGACAGTAATTTTCTCTCACACAGGCACAAAACATGTTAGTGCTAGTTCATCGTTGGCTTCATTTATGCGGTGTGTTTAAGTGCAACATTTTGGCCGAGACACAGGCGACACGAGGCGATGCAACTGTCAGCCTTCGTCACAAATAATTCTTTGATGTCGATTTGTCGTGTCTGACAGTAGTCTGGCAGGTCACAAACTAAGGTATCCTGAAATGAAATTGATTATAGACTGGCACCATGTTTGGTAACAGCTATCAAAATAAATCAATTCAACATTTGCTGGAGATGGTTAGCTTAGCATAGCTTAAAGACTGGAAACAGGAAGTAAAAGCTTGGCTATTTCCAAAAGTTTTTGTAAAGATTAAACAAACAACATAACGTTAGCTAGCTGTTTTCCCATGTACAGTCTTTATTGCTAAGCTAAGATAAGCTAAAGTAAGTTATTGTCTCCTGGCTCCAGCTACATATTTGCCTACATACATGTCAGTATGTTCTCATCTGACTCAAGCAGAAAAGTGAATGAGCAGGTTTCCCAAATTGTAAAACTATTCCTTTAAGCAATTTAGTTCCCCACAGATCATTCGCCATGTGTCTTCAAGATCGTGCGTTGAGAGAGTTGGCGTCTCTGTTCCTCATCAGTGGAGTCCTGACAGACGTGCTCTCCAGCCCCAATAATCAACCCCAAAAAAAAGAGGGGAGATGTTTTCTCTCTGCTGCTCAGTGGGAACAGAAAAGCGCAGTGGGAAGGGAAGAGGAGGGGGGAGTCAGCTGAAGATTGGAATTCTCCGAGATGTGCTCGGCCCCCACCTCCACGGGCCTTCCCGGGCCAAGTTAGCCGTTAAATCCCCCTTTCTTCTTACTGATGACCCGTGAGTGATGTGGGGGAGGGGTCACAGGGTCAGTGGAGAGTGTGGTGGGGAGGAAGGGGAGGGATGATGATGGTGGTGGAGGGGCTGGGGGCAAAAACGAAGACGAGGCAAAGCCAGGCGAGGAGGCGCACTTGTCTTTCCACTCCTGTAATCCCTCCAATTTGGATTATTAAATCTAAATCTGTGTTCCGGATTCATCAGAGCCCACATTGCTTGCAAATTACTCCCAGGTGTGTCGAGGACATTGCTGCGCATGGAGATGAGAACACGAAGCAGCAGCACGGCCGCTTATGGATGCAATCACACACTGCGGTGCAGCCTGAAAGTTTGAGTTAGTTATGAATAATGAGTTATACAATGTTGCTGTCGGGCAAACCTCCAGTTTGACTATTATTTTTGCTCCCATGTGGATTGAGTAAACCTCTGGGTTGGGTTTGTGAAATCTTTTAGATGAGCTGATAAAACAAAGCAAACAGTTATATAAACTCATACATTTGTCATCCAGTTGTCAGGCAGCTGTCAGCACCTGAAAGAGGTGATAGACTGAGAGGGCTTACCGATACTGCTGGTGTTACTGTGGTAGCTCTCACTGGGCACAGTACTGTATGTGCTGTAATGTAATGTGGTCTTTTGGTGAAAAGGTGCCTTGTGAAACTGAGAAATGAGTAAAGGACAAAGCTAAAATGAAAAACGGGTGGGAGTAGTTGTTGTTTCAGTACCTTCTCTGAATGCTGAGGGACTGAATATCATATAAATATAACTTTTATATAATCAGGTAATCTCACCGAGATCAAGATGGCTTTTGCAAGAGGGACTTGAGTACAGCAGAGAGGAAGAAAACAAACATGGTCAGACATAACAAAACGACAAATACATACAATAAACATAACCAGACAAAAATAATAGCTAACTGGCTTTTGAGATAAATGAATTTAAAACTATTTCTAAACATTAATGGCCTTCACAGAGGGTGTGACAAATAATCGACACAACAATGCACCTGCATATATTTCGTATCAAAACTATTTGCAGCAATGTAAGTTTGTTACAGTTGCTTCGCTTGTTTGATGAAAGGTTTTTATGTGAATAGATTTACCGGCAGTGATGCAAATTTGCAACAACTACCGGGATTCTGTTGCCTGGGTTCAGAGCAGCATCTGGTGAGATAAGGTGTTGTTTACCCTAAACTAAGTTACGCCATTTTGTTGAGTTTTCTTTTAGCAAAAAATGTTGAAAGGAGTAATAAAGTTTGTCGTCTTGGTTCTGACTATGGCTTCTCCGTGTTGTTGTTTTATAATCCTCACGAATAGGCACAGTGTGATTGGTTTATGTGTTTGTTTGCACTGAGAAAGCTCCAAAAACTCAACCACGTTCTACATTTTTGCCACATAATATTTGTGTTGTGTCTTAAAGAACTCATGAAAACAACAGTTCAAAAAAATATATTGACGTGCGAGTTAATCGCCCGAGAAACACCCTTGGTGTGTCAAGGCCTTAAACCTGCGTTACAGTTTACTTTGACATGTTATTAGCTATTCACTTTTAGCGCTGTTTTTGGTCTTCTCCACCTCCTCTAAACATCTCCCTGCTTGGCTGCTACATGAGCTGCTATGTTCAGCAGCTAGTTGCTACCTTTGTCTCTCTGTTGTGTTGTGCAGGCTGTGTACACTTTTTTTTTAGAGCCTTTTGCTTTGAACAGCTGACAGTAATGACACTATGAGCCTGTTTACAGCTGATATTAACACGGGTCTTGGTGATCCGATCACATGTGTACAGCTCTAAATACAAGTGTAAACATCCACCAAGACACATTGTGACCTTATCACTCTAACCACTCGTCAAGGTTGTCTGGGACACCTTTGACCTTATATCTTTTGTAGTATAAAAGCTAATATGTCCTGATACGTCCTCGACAAGAACTGCGTCAACAATGCAGACGTTATGGTGATTTTGGTGACTGCGTGCAGTGAGTTGGAGGAGACATTTTGAATTCTACTGACAGTGATATATCTAGGTATACCGACACAACTGCGAACATGACTAACGAGCAGTTAGTGAGAGTGTGGAATTATTAATTGTACACTGGGCCCTTTTACCTCCTAGCGTAAGTGACATAGGCAGTAATGAAATATGAACACAAGTGGTCAGCTGGATAGTCTGGACAGACAGGTGTGAATGTCAATGTGTCTCAGCTGCAGACGACCGAAACACATGTTAATACCAGGTGTAAACAAGCTCTACGATGGTGAACCAAAAAAGCAAAAGTTGCAGACTGTAAAATCAAAACTAGAAGTTAAAACATGCTAAAACACGGCGCGTTTCTGTGTCGTCAGTACAAGCAACACCTTCCGCGAACATGTTGTCACTTGATTACTGTTAATATAAAAATATTGGTTATAGCTTTTGGCCAGTTGGAGGCAGTTTATAAAGTTGTTATGATGAATTTGGTTGCCTATTAAAACATCCAGCAGACACGGAGTATCAATAGGATTCATTTGCAACGTCTTTCTGGCCACCTGTTGAACGTAAGTCCTAGATTCACTCTCCATTTAGCTCTGTTAAAGTTGCACACCGGGAAGTCAAACCAATAATCTAAAAGACACTAAAAGGCTTTGTTTGCTATTGCTGTACTGAAGTACAGAGAGTTGTTACATAGAGATGATACACTGACTCATGTAGTTGCATTAGTGTGAACTGGCAGGTTTTTAGAACGTTGCAGAACAGCGCATTGCAAGTAGTTCTCATTACTCATCAGAGGAACAATAAATCAGTGGTATGTTTGGTGAATTCTAGGTTAATTAGACCTCAGGCACAGCCTTGTCTCAATGTGAATCCACCCTTTGACTTCCTGCCCATCAGTGCTCGTACGATGTGGGGGATTGACACACCTCAGCCAATAGGATCAATGCCAAGGTGAAATGCGGCACACCCCAAATGCCTCCTAGTATTTATAGAGATGAGCATCTATTATTAGAGCTTTCTTAGCACCTGAGCTACTTTACACGTCTCCTTGTTGCTTTGATTTTGTCTCCTTTTATCCCAAATCTCCACAACGAGGTCACACAAGGATCTAACTAGAAAAGATCCATTATTCATTTCCATGTCGCTCAGCTTTTTCCAAAATAAAATGCATGTGGCTCTTTTGTCTTTATTAGAAAAGGACAATTTGTGTTTGGGGCTATAATTACAAGAAAGTAGTAAACAAGAGCTTTGAGTCTTACATTACAAAGACTTTTGGTTTATCTGAGCGTTGGCAATCCTCGTATTCTCTGTTGGTAAATCCTCCGCCACACTTGATTTCTTTTTATCATTAGCGCTGAGATCAGTGTTGTTGTGGTTAATAAACAAAGACTCCAACTGCTGAGTCACCATCAGGCAAATAAACAACAACAATGCAAACGGTTTTTATTGAAGATGCCAGACTTCCATGTAATTTTAAGACGTGTTTAGCCTCCATCAGGCTTGTTGTTGTGGTAAACTGCCCGGGTGGAAACATACCAAGAAGATCTTTTAAATCAGTTATTGCATACAAGGAAACACAGTGAGGTAATTAAACTTTTCCAGCAACTGACAGGCATATAATCATTGGCAAATTAAAACTGCACCTAGATTCATTTGAATAGTGCGTTTTGCCCGGAGCTCTTCCTGAAGCAAAGTCGAAATGATTCCAACAAACACGTTTCGGTGTCAGCAGTGTGAGCAATAGCTGAATGCACTGTAAATACTGAGACAAAGGACAGAAAGGGAAGAGGGGGAAAGAGAGAGACGAATGGGACACAGAAGTCTTGTCCACAGCAGGGTGTTTCATATTTTAGGGCCCTGCTGAATTGAGCCCAGTGTCTTGAGTGGTAGCGCGGCACTGGCGGGGTCAACACTTCTCCGCTGTGACTGAAGGAGCGTGAAATCTGGACGAGTGCACCCACATCTCCCAAATCCTGCTATTGTCTAAACAGAGAAATGGTTGCGGGGGTGTTTGAATGTGTGTGTGTGTGTGTGTGTGTGTGTGTGTGTTGTGTTTTGTAGAGTTTCAAATGTCGGGACATGTGAGGAAGCTTAAGATGATTCATATGTAGAAGTCAAACTGAAACCAAAATAAAATATGAAAAAGGGACTTTCATTTAGGTTTCCCAAACTCTCCTGCCATCGCAACCAGTAAGCTTTATTGCCCACAATGTGGAAAACTGCCTTTCACTTTCACCGCACAGTAAACATTAAAAAGCCAGTTAAGGGCCCAGTATGTAGGATTTAGGAGCATCTGTTGGCAGAAATGGTAAATAATATTCATAACTGTTTTCATTAGTGTATAATCTCCAGAAAATAAGAATCTTTGTGTTTTTGTTACCTGAGAAAGAGCTGTTTATATCTGCATAGCCTACAGAGCCTTTGCTCTTTGGTTCAGGCTGCATTTGTAAATAAGAATTTGTTCTTAATTGCTTGCCTGGGTAAATAAAGGTTAAATAAATAAATAAATAAACATACGGAGCAGGTCCTCTCCCAGGGAGTCCGCCATGTTGTTCCTATAGTAGCCCAGAGCAGACAAACAAAAACTGGCTCTAAATAGGGCCATTTGCATTTTGCATCAGCCACTATAGTTCTCCTACATGCTTGGCACATGGGAGAAGTTTAAGTTTTTCAACCTAGCTGCTAGATGCCACTGAATCCTATACCCTAGATGCTTAATTTAAGATTGGCATTACAGTAGAAAGCATCAACCCAGAGGAAAATATTGCTGCTCAGAAACAAATGAGCTTCTTAAGCCCTGTTTCCACCAAACACTTTCAGTATGGTACCTTTGGAACCAAAAGTAACCCTTCAGACATGGTACCCAGACCCTAGCGTTTCCACTGCAAACAGCACTCTTAAATGTGGGCGGGTATATTGTCACTCACTGCTGTGTCCAGCACTCACTGTATTTCCTCCATTATCAGTCCACACACCTTGTTTATGGTCCGCAGAACGAGGTTGCACACAGACATTTTCAGAACAAAATAAACAGGCTGCAGTGAGAGTCTCTCTCCATGGGAAAGTTGTCACAGTGAAATCGATGTTGATGGATTTACGTTGTCAACTTATGCACTGAGTAACATTACAAGTTAACATTCCACCTTAAAAGTCGCTGGCAGTCGGCCGACTTCAGCTGCTGCGAGAGGCAGCAAACAACTTTCATTTTATAGTTGCAGTTTACTAATTAAAATCTCCACGATATGAACAGAGGTTACATGAGCCTTAAAATTTCAGCCTCCTAGGGCGAAAACTGGCAGCCAGAGGGTGGGGAAATTTTTGTGGACCAACCAACAAACTAGTCAACTGGAAGAGCGAGCCGTGGAGCTAAAAACAAATCTGGGGAATAATTTAAGGTACAGTAAGACTATGCATTTGGCTTTAAAATGTCATCAACAAAGACAATGCAGTAAAGAAGCTAGTTCTGGCTTTCCTTTTAAAGTGGTGCAATGCTCCGTGATCTTGCATCACACTCCGTCAACTAGTTAAATACCTGCCTAATAACATACCATGTGAAAAACCCTGAAGAGTAGCATTGTGCTAATTAGCTGTTTAACTTGCCAGTATCAAGGTGGAGGACAAAAAAATGATTGTAACATGAGGTGTACAATCTGGCATTAAGCCACTGTGTGGTTGTTTGGAATTTTAATTAACATTTTACAGACATTTGCTTTGTCCCAACATATCCACATGACCGTAGCATCTCATGTTAGGTTGCTGCGGTGATGTTTGCAGTGTGTAGCAATTTGAGTTTTATACAAAACATATTTCGATATTAAAGGGATACTTTTCTGCTTTTCAACTAACTTTGTGTCACAACAAAGTGAGTAGTATGAGTAAATGAACTATGATAAACTTCCCTCTGTCTCACCAGTGACCAGATCCCCTGCTCAGAATCTGCATATGATATGTAGTGCATTCTAGTAGTTGTAGATTTTCTAACTCTTGAACTGACATTGAATCAACACCATAGCTATGGCATAGGCTCTGCATCAACATGGAGCGTACGCTGCAACCTATGGTGTTGCCTGACGTGCACTTCCCCGTTAATGTAACTACACGTCGCAGTGATGCTGACCTCCAGTCAACTTTTTTAAGCTGAAACCATTTCCCTCAATGGAAATTAAGCTTTTATTTACTTTAAGTTCACAGATAAGAAACAATAAATTGTGAAGACAGTAAAGTCTCCACAAAAATATCAAGTCTTGTGTGTGATTTATCCTTCAGAGATTTATACCTCGGGATTTATCGTGGCTTCATACGAGCAGAGGAAATCTCCGCTTGTCACTAGTCTAATTTATACAATGTAAATACCATAGGCCTGTGCTAATAATGTAGCATGTTGTATTTGTGTGGAAAACGTGTTTAGTATAAGACAAACGTTTTGTCAGTGAATCTTGTGAGTTGTAATGGAGCCAAATTATGTACTGTTACCTTTGTTAAATGCTGCTGTTTCCCTGGTTTCATATGAGAAGAGGAAAAGATCACTGGACGCTAGGCTAATTTATACAATGTAAAATGCCATAGGCTTGTGCTAAAAACATTAGCATGTTGTATTTGTGGGGAAAATGTATCCGGATAGACAAATGCTTTGTCTGTGAATGCTGTGAGTTATAGTAGAGCTGATTTGTGTACTTGTGTTTGAAATTGTCTCTAATAAGCCATGTTTAATGTGTGTTTAATGTGTGTTTTGAATGAACCAAACTTTACAGCACTTCACAGAAACCTCTGTCGTCGACTAGTGTTTTGGAAGTGTAACTGCAGAGTGACACAGACACACCACCACACAAGTATAAATGCTCACAAAGGTGTAGGCAACATGCGTAGGCTACAGCATAGGTTCTGCCGTATGAGTATAAATTCTGCTTAATAGGCACAGTTGAAATTTCAGATAGGTCGGACCACTGTGTATGACTGTATATCTTTAAACATAACCATTACGACTGAAAATGACAACAGTAATAAACAAGTTTGCCGATTTCACATATCTCCGCAAGTCAAATTAGTTGCCAGTTGTCTACTTGGATGTCGACTGTTGTTGTTAGTGCGGCATCACAGTGATTTGGGCTGTAGCACCAATTGAGTATTTGCATCCAGCTACTGCATAGACAGTCCAGCTTTGTGAAAAGACCGTTTATCCAGATATACCTCTTTAACAATGGCTAAATATGAGTAATGTGAAAGGTGTCGCGTGAATCGTTCATCCAGCTAGATAACTTCATCAACCAGGAAAGGAAACATGTTTATAAATCAGTATGCTGCTACAATACAAAGGTTAAATAAACTTACATTACATTACTTTGATTGGCTAATTCTTTTTTTTTTAAATCACAAAATCTTGAAGTTAGGTTCCTAGATGTTATTCAGCATGGTGATCTGAAACCTGCTTGTTGGCCAACTCATGAACTTTATCTGGCAGTCAACAGTGATTTGGTTTCGACTCTCTTCGATGTCACTATGTCTTGACTCTCTGTACACTTTTCTATCTCTGTTTAATCTTTCACGCTTTCTTTTTTGTCATCTCCCGTGTGTCTCTTTCCGACCACATCACACTAGCTGATCACAGCGCAGGGTACATGCTGCATCATGGCTACTCTGGCCTTTCTCTGAGTCTTCCTGAGGAAGCTCTTTGAAGGTCTGGCTCCGTAGTGGTGGGGATGGAAACCTGCGTGTTTGGCCATGACCGGGTGCCTCTCTGAGACGTTCTCCATTTGTGGTTTGACCTTTTCAGAAGTGCCCGACACGTCTTTTTCCGTCACAGACAACAGGCCAGAGGTTGATGTTGTGTGGAAGGCCCATTACACTTAAAGACAGGTAGTTATATAAAGTGACAGTAGGAGTGTTTCTGTGTATTATGTACCATATAATGTCTATGTAAAGTTAGTAGTACTGAATAGCTGAATGTGAAGGCACATGCCTGACAAACTCAAAAATTCATTGGGGGTTTTAATTGAAGGTTCTGATATTTTCTATTCTTTTTGCAGCAGTTTTAAATTCACTTATTTGTCCCTTGTAAGCCGCTGTAAGTGAATCTGTGGCCAAGAGATTCTTCTGAGAGCGTTGTGACCCAGAATCAATGTGGCAGATTTTGATCAGAAAACCACTGAGTATGCAACGAAACCAGTGGAAGAAGTTGGCACCGAGCAGCCGACAGTGGAACATAATGCTGACCAACACCCACAGAAACCATTGCATCAACAAAAACAAAACAAACAAAAAACAATACTCTCCGGCAGTCGTCAAAACAAATACATTCAGCCTACATTTGCCAATAAACAAGCAAACACATAATTTCATATCCTGATTCTGTTTCCTCAAAGCTCAAATCTGTCAGTTTCTTTTAGATTACCAAACATACTGTTATTATATCCACCTGTACTGAGGTCTATTTATAGTTGTTGCTATTGAGCAATGTTGATCAGGTGTACCGGGTTACGCCCGTCTGTTTGAAAATTCCATCAAATTTCTTTACCGCAATTCATTTGTGATTCATTACTTGGACAGTGGCTGACATTTATACCGTAGCAACAACAACAAAACTATGTTGTCTCTGTTTATTCTATTGAAAATTTAATTTGAAGTTTATTGAGATTCATTGTCTGTTATACAGGAGATAATGGGCCAAAGTGGCAGAGCAATGTGACTAATGCAACATCGCATAATAAGCATAGACAAATGATTTAAAATTCACATACAAAACAGTTACATCCTGCTGTTTGAATGCTTGATGTGAGGGCAGCAGTCGCTAGGCTACTTTATACAATGTAAAATGCCATAGGCTTGTGCTAATTCAATTTCAATTCAATTTTATTTATAAAGCCCAATATCACAAATCACAATTTGCCTCACAGGGCTTTACAGCATACGACATCCCTCTGTCCTTAAGACCCTCACAGCGGATAAGGAAAAACTCCCCAAAAAAAACCCCTTTAACGGGGAAAAAAAAAAACGGTAGAAACCTCAGGAAGAGCAACTGAGGAGGGATCCCTCTTCCAGGACGGACAGACGTGCAATAGATGTCGTACAGAACAGATCAGCATAATAAATTAACAGTAATCCATATGACACAATGAGACAGAGAGAGAGAGAGAGAGAGAGAGATGCAGGTAATGACAGTAGCTTACAACAACATTAATGAAAGTAATAATATTATAGTTATAGTTCTGGCTACTGTGGTACAATATGTTGAAAGTATGTATTAATATCAGACAGTATACTTGTGTGACAATAGTCATATGTGTATAATAACAGTAGAAGTATGACTAATGACTAATGATGGCAGCAGCAGCAGGAGGCATCTGGCAGGACCACGGCAGCAGCACAACCACACACGTCACACTGTCCAGGCACCGCTGCGGTATGAGTTATTCTGAGAGACAGTGGAGCACAAAGGCTCCGGAGAAGAAGCCGAGTTAGTGACATCCAGAATGGCCGAGTTAGCAAGATGCAGTAATAGAATGAGAGTGAGAGAGAGAGAGAGAGAGAGAGAGAGAGAGGGAGAGAGAGGGAGCCCGGTGTATTATAGGGGGTCCTCCGGCAGACTAGGCCTAAGTCAGCCTAACTAGGGGCTGGTACAGGGCAAGCCTGAGCCAGCCCTAACTATAAGCTTTATCAAAGAGGAAAGTCTTAAGTCTAGTCTTAAATGTGGAGACGGTGTCTGCCTCCCGGACCGTAACAGGAAGATGATTCCACAGGAGAGGAGCCTGATAGCTGAAGGCTCTGGCTCCTGATCTGCTTTTGGAGACTTTAGGGACCACGAGTAACCCTGCGTTCTCAGAGCGCAGTGTTCTGGTGGGATAATATGGCACTATGAGCTCTCTAAGATATGACGGAGCTTGACCATTTAGAGCTTTATAAGTTAACAGTAGGATTTTAAATTCAATTCTGGATTTTACCGGGAGCCAGTGCAGAGAAGCTAAAACAGGAGAAATATGATCTCGTTTCTTAGTTCCTGTTAGTATACGTGCTGCTGCATTCTGAATTAGCTGGAGAGTTTTTAAGGACTTACTAGAGCTACCTGATAATAGAGAGTTACAGTAATCCAGCCTTGAGGTAACAAAAGCGTGGACCAATTTTTCTGCATCTTTTCGGGTCAGGATAGGCCTAATTTTCGCAATATTACGCAGATGAAAAAATGCAGTCCGTGAGGTTTGCTTTAAATGAGAATTAAAAGACAAATCTTGATCAAATATTACTCCGAGGTTTCTTACGGTAGTGCTAGAGGCCAGAGCAATGCCATCTGGAGAAACTATGTCATCAGATAAAGAGTCTCTGAGTTGTTTGGGGCCAAGAACAATAACTTCAGTTTTGTCTGAATTTAACATCAGGAAATTGGTGCTCATCCAATTTTTTATGTCTTTAAGGCAGTTATGGAGTTTAGTTAATTGATTACTTTCTTCTGGCTTCATCGATAAATACAACTGTGTATCATCCGCATAACAATGGAAATTTATAGAGTGATTTCTAATGATGTTACCTAAAGGAAGCATATATAGAGTAAATAGGATTGGTCCGAGCACAGAACCTTGCGGAACTCCAAAACAAACTTTGGTACGTAAGGATGATTCATTACGAATGTCAACAAATTGAAAACGATCAGATAAATAAGATTTAAACCAGCTTAGTGCTGAACCTTTTAGGCCAATTAAGTGATCCAGTCTCTGCAGTAGAATTTGATGGTCAATTGTGTCAAACGCCGCACTAAGATCTAATAAAACAAGAACAGAGACGAGTCCTTTGTCTGAAGCAATCAGAAGGTCATTTGTAATTTTAACTAGAGCTGTCTCAGTGCTATGATGCACTCTAAATCCTGACTGAAATTCCTCAAATAAATTATTATCCTGGAGAAAATCACACAGCTGGTCTGCGACTACTTTCTCAAGGATCTTTGACATAAAGGGAAGATTAGATATTGGTCTATAGTTGGCTAACACCTCTGGATCCAGGGTGGGCTTTTTTAGGAGAGGTTTAATTACAGCTACCTTAAAAGACTGTGGTACATAGCCTGTTAATAGGGATATATTGATCATATCTAATATATGAGTGTTAACTAAAGGAAAGACCTCCTTAAGTAGCCTAGTTGGGATGGGGTCTAAGAGACACGTTGATGATTTAGATGAAGAAATCACTGCGGTCAATTCTTGAAGAGAAATTGGGGAGAAGCAATCTAAATATATATTAGATTCTACAGCTGTGTTTGAGGTTAGATAGGTAGGCCTACCATCCGAGGGCAGGAGGTCATGAATTTTGCCTCTAATAGTTAGAATTTTGTCATTAAAAAAGCTCATAAAATCATTACTGCTAAGGGCTAAAGGAATACAAGGCTCAATAGAGCTTTGACTCTCAGTCAGCCTGGCTACAGTGCTGAAAAGAAACCTGGGGTTGTTCTTGTTTTCTTCTATTAATGCTGAGTAATAGTTTGCTCTGGCATTGCGGAGGCCCCTCTTATAAGTTTTGAGACTGTCTGTCCAGATTAAACGAGATTCTTCCAGTTTGGTTAATCGCCAATTCCTTTCAAATTTTCGCGATATTTGTTTTAACCTACGGGTTTGAGAGTTATACCAAGGAGCAAACTTTCTTTGCTTTGTTAACTTCTTTTTAAGAGGAGCTACAGAGTCGAGCGTTGTTCGCCGCAAGCCTACGGCGCTATCAACAAAATGATCAATTTGGGAGAGGTTAAAGTCGGCACGGGAAACCTCTGTTACTGAAGGTATTGGTATTGAATTTAACGACGAAGTAATCTTTTCCTTAAATTTTGTGACAGCACTATCTGATAAACATCTAGTATAGTAACTGTTGCTAAGTGGCGTGTAATCGAGTAAAAAGAAATCAAAAGTAATCAGATAATGATCTGATAGCAAGGGATTCTGTGGAAAGACTTTTAGGTTATCAATTTCAATTCCATACGTCAGAACTAGATCGAGGGTATGGTTAAAACAGTAAGTGGGTTCATGTACACCCTGACTGAAGCCAATGGAGTCTATTAATGAGATAAACGCGGTAGCCAGGGAGTCATTATCAACGTCGACATGAATGTTAAAATCGCCTACAATAATAACTTTATCTGATTTAAGAACTAAACTGGATAAAAACTCTGAGAATTCAGATACAAATTCAGAATACGGGCCAGGAGCACGGTACACTATAACAAATAAAAGTGGCTGCGAGGTTTTCCAGGTTGGATGTAAAACACTAAGAACGAGGCTTTCAAATGAATTATAATCTAGTTTAGGTTTAGGGCTGATTAACAGACTAGAGTTAAAAATGGCTGCAACTCCCCCTCCTCGGCCGCTGCCTCGAGGAATGTGGGTATTATTATGACTGGGAGGAGTGGACTCATTTAGACTAACATATTCATCTTGACACAGCCAGGTTTCAGTGAGACTGAGTAAATCAATATGATTATCTGATATTAATTCGTTTACTAACACTGCTTTAGACGATAGAGACCTGATATTTAACAGTCCGCATTTAATTCTCCTGTTTTGTCTTTCTGTCACAGAAGAGGTTTTAATTTTTATGAGGTTGTTATGCACAACTCCTCTTTGTTTAATTTTAGATTTAAATAATTTAGGTGGTCGGGGGACAGACACCGTTTGTATAAAACTATGAAAACTATGGCTGGGTAACTGAACTAGAAGCTCAGAGAGGCGTTTAGGACTGCAACTCTCTGTCCTGGTCTCAACTCTGGGTTGTCAGGGATTTAAATTACTAATAAAATTTGCCAGGTTCCTAGAAATGAGAGCAGCTCCATCCAAAGTGGGGTGAATGCCGTCTCTCCTAATAAGACCAGGTTTTCCCCAGAAAGTTTGCCAATTATTAACAAAACCCACATCGTTTGCTGGACACCACCTGGACAGCCAGCGGTTAAATGATGACATGCGGCTAAACATGTCATCACTGGTCAGATTTGGGAGGGGTCCAGAGAAAACTACGGAGTCCGACATCGTTTTTGCATATTCACACACCGAGGCAATATTAATTTTAGTGACCTCCGATTGGCGTAACCGGGTGTCATTGCCGCCGACGTGAATAACAATCTTACTGAATCTACGTTTAGCTTTAGCCAGCAGTTTTAAATTTGATTCAATGTCGCCCGCTCTGGCCCCAGGGATACATTTGACTATGGCCGCTGGTGTTGCTAACTTCACGTTCCTCAGAATAGAGCTGCCAATAACCAGAGTTTTATCCTCAGCGGGTGTGTCGCTGAGTGGGGAAAAGCGGTTGGAAACGTGAACAGGCTGGTGGTGAACCGTGGGCTTCTGCTTGGAGCTGTGCTTCTGGCGAACCGTAACCCAACCTCCCGGCTGAACGGGAGTTACCGGAGGACAGTTAGCAGAGGCTAAGGCTATGCTATGTGGCTCCGCACCGGCTACAGGGGGCTGGCTAACTACCGCAGCTACTGAATGGTTTTCCATGGTGCGGAGCCGCGCTTCTAATTCACTAAGCCTCGTCTCCAACGCAGCAAATAAGCTACACTTATTACAATTACCACTATCGCTAAAGGAGGCAGAGGCATAACTGAACATTTGGCACACCGGGCAAGAAAGAGCAGGAGAAGGAGAAGCCATGGCTAAGCTAAAGTAGCTAACAAGGCTAAGAGCGTGCAAACAACAGCTAAGAGATTAGCGAGAAAGTCGTAGAAAGAAGGAGAGCTATAAGTGCTTAAACAGAACCAGTGTGGGTTATGACTTGAAGTAGACGTTAAAGCAGCGTTAAAGCAACTGAGGTGAGAAAGCAGGCTAGCAGAATTCACCAGAGCAGTACAGAGACACTGTCACAGAAACACCGGAAATGACACAACTCGCTTACCGCAATACGTCAGCACGTGAGTGGGGGATAATAATAATGCTAATAACGTTAGCATGAAATATTTGTTTGGAAAACGTGTTTAGTATAAGACAGTTCTTTTGTCGGTTAACCGTGTGAGTTCTAATTGAGCCGAATTTTGTAACGTTACCTTTGTTAAATGTTGCTGTTGTCCCTGGCTTCATATGAGTAGAGAGAAGTCCACTAGCTGCTAAGCTAATTTATACAATGTAAAATGCCATAGGCTTGTGCTAATAATGTTAGCATGTTGTATTTGTGGGGAAAATGTGTCCAGATAAAGACAAGTGCTTTGTCTGTGAATGCTGCGACTTACAGTGAAGCTGATTTGTGCACTTGTGTTTGAAATTTCACAGAAACCTCCACTGCCGACGAGTGTTTTGGAGGTGTCACTGCAGAGTGACACAGACACACCACTGCACAAGTATATTGACTCAGCAACATGGCCAAACAGAAGTGTGACACTGGATGTGTTAAACTGTGGATCATGAACTAATGATAAAGGAGAAATCTGGACCCCGTGGCTGGACCAGATGGGAACGACTGATCTAAAGTACTGGACGAATGAAAATGTTGCCAGAAATAATGACCAAAGACATTTCAGTTCATTATTTGGGGAACTTAATTGCGTGAACCAAATCTATCCAATATATTTAGGGATGTTGTAATCAAGAAAATCCTCCTAAAGATGTATATCTTATATTCATAGACCATTAAATATACACACACAGCATAATGGTTGGTTAGAGAATGGTCTGGATACATTATATGTGTTAGCAAGCTTCTGCCTTGCTGATGTGCTGTTGAGAAAGTCCCCTCTGGACACCAAGATTCTGCGCTGTAGCTGAACTTGACCTCTGATTTTACTGGAGAATGAAATATGCAAAAAAATGCAGTACACATAATTTTTGAATAACATTTGAAGGGTGTCAGAGGAGGTGAAGGTGGAGGTGGAAGGAGATGTGGGGGCAAGCGGTCTGGACAGGGTTACAGTTGAGGGGGGCTATGTGAGTGCATGACAATGGTCCTGCTGTGTGAGTGGAGGAGAAAGGTGTGGGTGGGATGGGAGAGTGGTTGGTGGTTGGCGGAGAGGTTTGGGAGGATAAGGAAGGTGGGGTAGTGGAGGAGGTGGTGGCAGTGGTGGTGGAGGGGGGTGGCAGGCAGGGTCAGGAGGAGCCCATGGAAATGCAGATTGCCTCTTTGAATTGTATTGCAAGGCTCAGCTTTGATGTAAAGTGAAAAAGAGAGGGATTTCATACAGACTAACTTTCACCATGCCTCCCTCCCCTCCCCTCCTGCCTCCTGCCTCCTCCCGCCTTTAGTTCCCCACTGCTCCTCTCTCCGTCACTCTCCTCTCTCCCTTCAACTGACAAAACAGACCCTCGGGCACACTGAGCCGCCCTCTCCAAACATGTCCAGCTCTTTGTGCTCCTCACTTTCTTTGCGCTCCTCTTTTCTCCTCCATCCTCTCTAACCTACAGCAGCGCTTCACATTTAGTTGGGAGGGTTTGAGACCACGTCCATGCTATTATGGATAGCCTCAGAGGAAAGAAAGAAAACTACAACATTCGTCATTTGGTAAAAAATCTTGACAGGTGCCCTCCTGTGGCCACAAAAGTACAAACTGTTTTCTGTCAGAAGCAAATATGGACGCAACATGATGTTGTTTAAGCACAGCAAACCTCAAAGGCCACGTTCACATTACAATCAAATGTAGCCAAAATCCGATTTTTTTGCTCTCATGTGACACAGAGGAGTAGGGACACAGAAATTTAAATTCCAGTACATATCCAATCACTGGCCACGAGACAGCTGTGAGAACTATCATATCGGAAATCGTGTGTTTTTTCCCACACATCCATGGTTTTTCCAGTTCATACTGTGCAGGTGCAGCTCACTCACCATACAGTGTTGGAACAGTGTTGAAACTGCAGAAGGCAGCTGTAACCATACTGCTGCTGCAGTAGGCTGCCCCAGAGCCTGACTGCCAGACGCTTTCTGACAGGGACAGCATGCTTACATGGCGTGACAGTGTTGTCATAGGGCACAGACAGAGATATGGGAATGTAGCTCTGGACATAACAGCGTTTTAGAGGAACTGTTCCTCCATGAAACCCTCCACATCGAGTCCTTTCCACAACTATGGAAAGTTATCATGATTGCAATGGTTTTATCATTTGTCACAATGATCACAAAGTAAACGCAATGCTAATGTTGATCTGAATGCAGCCTTGGAGCGAAAGAAGGGGTGGATGACTGGGTGGACTTTGACACCATTCATATCCCATTTGCCACCAATATTCAATGTTTCACAGTGTTTCCTTAACCTCAACCAAACACATTTATTTATTTGCATAAATGTAACCAAACTTCAGTGGGGGAGGTGGAAGTTCAGAAATAATGGTCAACTTATTTTTCCATCACCAAAGCGAATAATCCCCTTCCCCACTGGACAAAAAAACGCACTCACACCAGCTAACATCTGGCTTTTGTCTGTAGTGGGAAAGGTTACCACCGGCATTCTTTTACTGGGACAAATGATTCTGCAGTAGTCACGGTTATTTATTGGCTCAAGCTCCGATCAGATAGATAGATAGATAGATACATAGATAGACTTTACTGTCATTCAAATCCACATTGTCAACATTGCACATAAGAACAAAATTTTGTTGTATTTGACTCTGAATAAAATATGGATAAAACTAAACATCAGCAGCAAAAGTGCTAGTTCAAATAATAAATATAAAAATACATATAAAAAAAGTGATGGAAACATGACTACCCAGGTGGACACACAAATGTTCACCCCTTTTTGGCACGTCCATTTGTAACTTCTGGACTCTTTGCCATCTCAACCACAAATTCTGTCCGTCTCCGTCTGAGCAGTGCTCGAACATCGTTTCAAAATTAATCTGCACCGAGTTTGATAGAGAGGCTGAAGTAACCACTGTAACAATTTTACTGGCTTTAATGCTGTTTTGCACTTTACTAACCCTGTATTCTGGTATGTTTGTGACATTGAACGTGACACCAGCCAAAAAAGAAATAAAATAGAAAGACTTACTCATCTACTGGTAACGAAAAAGGAGTCAATTGCCAATTTTTAGGGGGTTTGCCGGTGTTTAAAAATCCTGTATATGATCATTCTGGTAGATAAAGGGTAAAAGTTAACACTTCAAACTCTTCCTCTGGGCATGTACAAAGTAATTCAGCCAGAGATTTTACATAAAGTCATAAGGTCATCTGGTTTTGGGAAAGACAGTTTTCTTAAAAGTACTCCACTGATGTAGCATTGCACTCCTGTAACATTGTGGGACTCACCATGAACTAAAAAGGATGTAAACCAACGCAGCAGAACCATTTCCCAATATTTTCAAATGTCTTCTCTCTGGATGGCATTCTTTTATGAACATCTGCTTTCAGTGATCATAAACGGTAGCTCAGTACGGATGGAATAACAAAAATCGAGAGAAACAGATGCAGTTTCCAAAATATCAGCATCACTGGGGCACACCCAAAGAACAGAAGCTACACATTTGTACACACTCAAAAATTTGCTTAGTCGCGTCACTGTAATCTCCTCATGTGGTTCTTCATGCACTCGAGACCTGTTGATTAGGCGCCTGTTAATCCAGGCTGAATATAAACCCTTGCATTGTTTTTGACAGACAATATACTGTAACACCCCTCACCCTCCTTCTCGATTCGAAACGCTTTCCCTCCTCACTCATCTCAGCCCTTTAGCCCTTCCTTTCACCGCAGAGCTGCATTTCTGATTAGGGAAAAGAAAGGAACACACACACACAAAACAAAACAATAGAGTTCAGGTTTTGAGGTGGTCTGGAAAATGCAGAGTGGGCATATTGAAATACAGATAAAAGAAAAAAAGGAGAGTGAATGGTGAGCCATGCAGAAACGGTTGGCTAATTAAATCTTTATACCGTCTTTCTGAGGAGAAGCTAATCTGGTGGGTGGGAGCTGGCCTGTCCTGCTTTTAAAAGAGTTCTCAAAAAACTTTTCTTTTCTTGTTTCATGCATTCTGTCTCCGAGCCCACCCCTGGGATTCTTTAGCCTCAGTGAAATATTTTTTCTCTTTGCTGCATTTGATGGAAGATTGAGAGCGGGGTGGACAATGCCGAGCCTCATTACTGGAACGAGGTCTGAGCAGAGATGTCGAGAGAGAATGGGAGAGGAGAAGTAAATCACACAGCGAGGAGGAGGAGGATTTAGGGCAGAGAGGGAAATGCGAGGAGTTTCATCTTACATTTGAATGTATGAATACAGTGGGTGGTAGGTGCAGGGGAGCGGGGTGACGGGTGGAATAACAAAAAAAAAAACGGAGAGGAAGTGTGCTGTAAAAGAAGCAGTTAGTGGCCAATCTCATGTAAGGAGGACACACTGAGACTGCACTTTTGTCTTCAACCCAGGGAGATGGAGAGGGAGTAGGAGGAGGGGAGCCGATGATCTGAGATCAGATGTTTCCTCCAGATAACAAGCAGCTGTCATGATCACTTCCAGACACAGACTGGGTTTTTATTTATTTTTTTTTTTCAGCAGCGGGGCCAGAGGTTGGCGGTCCACGTGCCCTGACCCCGGCCTCCAGAGCCTCCACAGCTCTGCTTTCCCCTCCTCTTTCGTTCCACCTCTCCCGCAGTCCTCTCTGACTTGGCAAGCTCAGTCAGGAGACTGTGAGGCCCAAATGTTATTTGCTAAATTAGATAATGGAGGCTGTCCACAATATGTAATGGCACTCTAGCTGTTGAACAATGCTGTGGTGTATCTGGGGCAGGAGCAGAAGTCGTTGTTTTTCAGCTGATTTGATGGTCTATCTACCTTCCTATCTATCTAGATCTTAAATCCTTTAGTTAACCTCTTAAAGCTATACTGATTTATATTTACAATGGATCAAATTACCACGTGTAATGTAGAGAGAAAACCTGATATGATTTCCATCCAACACTGCAGTTCCCCTAAGTTCGAGCAAGTGTTTTAAGATCTTTAACATGATTGTTTTGGTTTTCTGGCCCACAGCTTCACTGTTTGTTCAGTCTCGTCAGACAAAGACAGAATTGGCAACTAGCTAGTGAACATTGTGGAGCATTTAGCAGCTGAAAGGCCTGAATTTTTCCTCTGCAGTCCCTCAGGAGTTGGTGGAGAGTGAAGATCAGACTTGTATTCATCAGGTGACCAGAAACAGACATGTTAATGCTAATAGTGCTCATTGTCTCTGTGTCTGGGTTTGTTTAAAGGGCAACTGTTTGCTAACCATAGACTGTATGAATTAATGCTCGTAGCTACAGTGACATCACCAATTGGTTTGTGGACTCCGGTTTGAAGCCTTGAGTTCGGCATTACGACCGTCGACATCTTGGTTTTTTGGAACCAGAAGTGACCAAATTTAGATGAGAGGTAGATCTGACTCACAGACTGTGGTGACACCGCGCAAACAGCCTGTCACTTAGAGTGGCTCATCCTTAATTATACATAACTTTTGGCTGATAGAAAATGTAAACTGGTGAGTTATATAAATATTCAACCCCCTGTACAGTTGTCATACATGTTTAAATTAGCTATAAAGACCAAAACCGTTTTTTGTACCAGGCTGTAAACATGTTTATATCTGCTTTTAGGTTTGGACATTTTAACATGGGGGTCTATGGGAATTGGCTAGCCCCAAGAGACAGCCTCAAGTGGCCATTAGAGGGATTGCGGTTTTTGGCACTTTGGCGTCATTTTTCAGCCCTGGAGGTTGTCGTTCGTTGTAATCTCAGACATCAATGTTGTGTTTGCAGCTATGTTTCGTTGCCCCAAAATCCCACTTTCTCTAGTTTTCGACAACCAGTAGAGCAGCATGTTTACTTTTTGTTTGTTCTTGCTCATACCCACATAGACACTTTTAGAATTTGATCCATTTGGTGCGATAGTATTTCCAAGGTGTAGGAGAGCCGTAAGATTAAATCATTTTATCTAAATCGTAAGTTAGCCGCTTACTCTATGGGCCTCACAATGCAGAAGATGAGGGTGACCTTATACCCGGGAAGTCGAACTTTTTTGGCCTCCTGCGCCATTAAGCAACTTTCATATGAATGAATGGGGCCCCACCTCCAAAGCTGTATCCAGTTCTCTTTATACATCTTTGTACCATCATTGTAGCAGAGGAATGAATGTAACAATGTATAGCAGCACTTTCTACTGTGATGAAATCCACAATAAAAGTTTCAAAACCAAGATCTTCACAATCTTACACATCACAGCAGGAATATGATCTGAAATTGGGGAGGGATTGACAACTTCTGCAACCAAGATTACAGGTTTTCCTGACGCTGGCATGTAACCACATGAAGCAGTGTAGGCTACATAATGTAAACACTTACAGTAATGTGCCTGGAGCAGATGATCGCATAAAGAAATTTGTCATGAGCTGACATCTTGAAAGTAGAACAAAATGTTGGAAACAGAGTGTTCAGAACGGTCTGAAGCCTGAGGGTTTTTGCCCACAGGAATTACTTTATTGTACATGTTCTTCATTATTTGGAACTTTGGGCACGTTTAATATGAACATCTGATATTGTAGCTTCATAATCATGTATGACAGAAAATAAAGACAAGCATTATAGGTCCCCTTTAAGAATATCTGCTTTGCAAATGTGTAATGAGGAAGGAAATGCCTTCAACACATTTGCTAGACTTCAATAATACACACATTGTGTTGTGGTGAGTAACAACTTTTGCTTGTTTACAACAAGGCTGGAACAATCATCTTATTTCACTCTGTAACACTTTGGAAGATCAACTTGTTCAAGTCTTCACTGAAGCTTTATGATGTGTACGCTGAGTGAAATATTAAAACCCCAGAGTACATTTTTATGGATGCACTGTTCCATCAAATAGAGTTGCATTATTATATGCACATTTTCCAAAATTCTGAAACAGTACTGATGCAGTACGGAAACTTTTGGGCTCTCCACCAGAACTTAAAATAAAGTTATGCGAGTTTCAACAATGTTTGGCTGCACTGAAAGAGTTTGTAATGGTTGGCCCACGGGCAGGTCGGTGAGCTAAGCTGCACACAAATGAACTGTACTGTACAAATTCACTAAACCAGACAAAAGGCACACACACACACTGCACAGTTATAAGCTGACTGGGTACAACTCATTAAAACAAGGAGAAGAAGCATGAGGGAGGGAGAACAGAGGCAGGTAGAGAGTAGGGGAATGCAAGGAGAGGGAAGAGTTAAGTCCATTTCCTGAGTATAAATTAAAAGCGTCTTGTAATCACATTGCAGGAATGCAGTCGGTGTACACTGTTAAACACTCCCTAAGCCCTGGCTCCACTTCACTCTCTCAGCACTGCACACAAAGGAGCCTTTGTTCTCTCTGCTCTTGAAAAGCAATGCTCAGTCACTCCCTCCTCCTCCTCCTCCTCCTCTCCGCTCTCTCGCTCTCGTGCTGTTTCTGTCATTCTCTCCCCTCTCTCGCTCCTCTTCTCTTGCTATCTGTTTCTTTCATTCATTCACAGCCTTCTATTCCTCCTCCCACTCTATCTCTCTAACCCTGTTTCTTTTGTCTCAGCAGTGCAGAGGTTGACTTTTGAGCTGCTGTGTAGCCAGAGGTAACAGAGGCAAACACAGAAACGCACAAACTCAATCATAATAATCATTGAGTCATGGGCTCGGCCTAAACAAATCCACAATGCCCTCAACATCACCAAAAAAACAGGATTTCTCAAAGTGCACTTCCCTCAAGATTTGCTCTGCCCCCACCAACAGCTTTTTCTGGTTAACCACACATTTACGGTAAGAAACTGGAATGGGGTGTGGAAGCAGTGGGAGGGGAGGGGGGGTCCTGGTCTTTCTCTCTCTGCGCTCTGAACCCCTCCACCCTTACTGAAAATATCCAGATAGATACACAACACACACAACACCTACCAGATGTAGCTCACACACACCTGGTACAATGGGAGCCCTTGGGTGTGGAAACTTATTTTGTTTAGCAATCAGGTCAAATGTGACAAGCTTATAAAGTCTCCCGGTCGGGACACGTCTTCCCTGGGAGAAATCCTCGCAGGCTCCTCCTCCTCCTACAAACCTGGCTGCCGTCACCCGTTGATTGATTTTTCTATTATGTCAAAATAAAGGAAACGTACATACACAGGCATGTTTCTGTGCTGAAAACAGCTCGGATTGAGTGTTCTTTGCTTTGAAAAGTGCAATGCCCACTCAAAAATAAACATGGAGCAAAGATCAGTCACTGTAACTGTCTTGGAGCTACTGCTTATAAAATTTAATCACTTAAGCCTGGTTTTTGAGTGAGTAAACAAGCTGATGCTGGTCTTTGCTGCGTCATCATTTCATGTTATTGCCCCATTTATCCTTGTTTATACAGTTTTAATGTGTGCATGCACTGCATGTGTAAGTATACATATCTTTCCTATGTATTAGTATATTAACATGAAAGGACGCATGCTCCCTTTTCCTGTTCTATTACAGTTATTTTATCTTGATGATAAGAGCTAACAGTGGAGCAGTGGTTAGCATTGTTGCCTCACAGCAAGAGGGCTCCAACCCAGGTGGGGGAGCCCTTCTGTGTGTGGTTTGCATGTTCTCCCCGTGGCAGCGTGGGTTTTCTCCAGGTGCTTCAGCTTCCTCCCACAATCCAAAGACATGCAGGTTAACTGGTGACTCTAAATTGTCCGTAGGTGTGAATGTGAATGTGAATGGTTGTATGTGTCAGCCCTGTGATAGTCTGGTGACCTGTCCAGGGTGTACCCCACCTCTCGCCCAGTGTCAGCTGGGATAGGCTCCAGTCCTCCCACGACCCCTAACAGGATAAGTGGTTATGGAAAATGAATGAACAACCTGGTCTCCCCCCAGGTTAACGATGTTAACTGAGTCAGCACTGTTGCCATTGTTAGTGCTGTTTATGTAGTTAGCACTGTTAGCTACTGGCCGTCAGGTCAGCCAACCATGAATTTATAAGGAGAACTGGAAACAGCTTTCGAGGCTGGGCCCCATTCATTCCTATGAAAGTAGGTCAGAGGTGCATGAAGCCAAAAAAGCTTGATTTCGGCAACATTTAATTACCCAGATCTTCTGCATCCTGGGGCCCATACAGCAAGCACACTAGGGGCTAATTTCCTGTTTAGCCCTGTGCTAACTTGAATGGGGATAAAATAACTAACCTCACCCAACCCTCACCTATGGTCATGAGCTCTGGGTAGTGACCGAAAGAATGAGATTGTGAATACAAGCGGCCGAAATGAGTTTCCTCTGTGGGGTGGCTGGGCTCAGCCTCAGAGATAGGGTGAGGAGCTTGAGCATTCCGAGGGAGCTCGGAGTAGAGACGCTGCTTCTTAGTGTCGAAAGGGGTCAGTTGAGGTGGTTCAGGCATCTGATCAGGATGCCTCCTGGGCGCCTCCCACTGGAGGTGTTTCAGGCACATCCCACTGGTAGGAGGCCCCAGGGCAGACCCAGAACACGCTGGAGGGATTACATATCTCATCTGGCCTGGCTTTGGGGTCCCCCAGGAGGAGCTTGAAAGCATTGCTGGGGAGAGGGATGTCTGGGGTGTTTTGCTTGGCCTACTGCCCCCGTGACCCAGTCCTGGATAAGTGGATGAAAATGGAGGGATGGGTTGATGGATGCAGTTGCTCAGGACCTTCAAGGTGTTATCGGATTGAGTGGATAAAGTCCACATGTCTTTCACAATATAAGTCATTGGAAAATAAGTCTTTTTGGGCCCAATGGCATCACATGATAGACCCAGGTGTTGTAATTCCACATTTGGCCACTATATAAAATTGACTTCAAAGCCTGACGCTGTTCTTGAACGCTTGGTTATTCCCACCATCCAGTCGCCCACCTCCACTCCCACTCCTCCAGAGCTGTTTATGGAGTTCACACTGTTGGCTGCTAGCCATATTGAGAACTGTGTGCAGACATTTCCGCCTCAGATTTGAGTCATAGAAATGACTCAAATCACGAATGTTGCACACAGCTCCTTTAAAAACAGTAAAATCTAAACTGCAATCTGCAGGCTTGCTAGCAGTTCACAATGGCCATGCTAACATGCTGATTTTTAGTGGGTAAAATGTTTAGCATGGTTACCATCTTTGTTTAGCATGTTAGCATGTTATTTTTAGAGTTTTTCATTATCTTTTGTTTTCAATATTATATGTCATTATTGTATCAGTGCCAGAGGTCTGCACATTAGAAGACAAAGACTTGGTAACGAAGCAGATACCTGAAACTTGAGAACTTGATCGTATCTTTGACTGTGGTTAGATACGCTATGTATCTATAAAAGAAAAAAACAGACACACCCAAGTGCACATGATGTTCTTTTCTAATTTAAACATGCTACAAGCAACAGTGTTGAACTACACAGTGAGCTACACCTGAGGCAGAAAAGATCGATTTCTGCTGGTGTGCACTCGAACTCAGTACCGAACTCCTTTCGAGAGCTGCATTGTTAGATGACCTGATTTTCTGACCCCTCTGGAAAACATATGTGTATCTTTACATATTCGAGCCAGTGTGTATAAAGGCCAATAGGGTAATTATCGTGTTCTCTTTCCTGAGGGCTCAGCGTGTCTGATCCTGCCTGACTGTAGCCTTGCCACATTGAGAGGACCTGAGGCGTGAAGTGCAATCACGTCCATCAACTCTTATCAAACCTGTCACAGGGTGTCTGACGCAAGGCTGCCTTGCACAATCACCTCCTGACAGACAAGTACAGGGGAATTTAACCTTGACAGTATATCATTATTTCTAGGTTATTCACTGAGATTCAAGTCAGCGGCTTCTGAAATTTTAAGAATTTGTGTTGAGCACTTACTGGCTCCACACTCTTGATCCCCTTTCACCACCAAATAATGTGTTAGGGTCACCGACCACAGATGTACTTCGCCAAGTTGCTTCTCATAAGATGAGGATGCCTAAATATTATTTCAGCTTTGTTTAACTGAAGACTTTTGGGCCCAGAGGGGAAAAAGTACGATAAGAACACATGGAGAAAAGACACAGTTATTTAAATTATGTTTTCAGAAGGTAGAAATATTGTAGCTACTTCCTAGTTTGTTCAGTTGTTATGCAGTTGTAGATATTCACATTTCAATTTTCCTAGGCAAACTTCATCAGCCCCTGAAGACTGTGTGGAGCAAACAGGAGCTCTGGCGCAGCTGCTAAATGCACCGTGTGGTGAGATTGTTTTGTCAACTGCTCGTTTTAAGTTGAAGAATGAACTTTCAATCTCAACTTTCAAGCAGGCCTTAAAGGTGCTCAGAAAAACTGAAATTTCAACATCACAAGACACAGTTGAAAACTCCAGAACAACTAATAAAGAGACCTGATACTTAGATTGTTTTGCTTTTCATTGTTATTAGCAGAGGTTACTTGATGTCACATCAGTAAATCATCCTCTGAAAGTTCAGAGGAATTTTTCAGATGATTTAACTGATAAGTACAAACAGAAAACACGCCTCTGTAGCTTTTTTTCTTTTTACCAAATTCCCTTTGAGTCTGTTGTATGTAAATCACCTCTGCTTGACTGCTGTGATTTACTGTATTCCTGTCAGAGCTGGGACGACTTCTCTAGACTTCAATTAGCATAAAGTATGAGGAAACATGTCATGCTGCTTTTAACAAAGTTTCCATAGTCTGTCTTTGTACTTTCTGAGAGACTTTTCCTCCTGCCTGTAGTGCTATTTATTAATCTGGATTGTTTTGGTGTGAGTTGTCGAGTGTTGGAGATATAAGCCGTAGAGCTGTCTGTCTTCTCTCCAGTGTAATGGTACTAGATGGCACTCAGCTTGTGGTGCTCAAAGCACTAAAAAAAATTAATTAGAAAAACTCAACTACATCTTTTTCCAGTAATCTTGCCCTGGTTACTCAAGATAATCCACAGACCTTGTTGTGAGCAGTATCATGTAGGAACTATTTTCTTTCTACCCAATTACACTCGCCAACCATACCACTGTGCAGAAGGAAGTGTGCATCTGCTGCTAGCTCACCTAGCAACACTGAGCGGGCTCACCTGAGAAGGATGCCATCAGTGTTTACATCTTGGTCCATGAGTAGATGCACACTTCCTTCTGCGTGATGATATGATTGGTGGGTGTAGTTAGGTAATAAGAAAATAGTTAGAGGATGGAGGACAATGGAGGAAGCTATTGTAGCTTATTAGCCATGGTGCACTTAAGTGTAATCTCTGTATAACTATAAACCGCTCCACAAAAAAAGAGGAATGGTCTTCAGACAGTAATGAAACTGGAGTTGATGGTACTTCTTTGGCATAAAGTTATTGACTGAGCTAGCAAGACTTTTAACTGTCAGTTGGCTAGATAGTTAGCTTGAGAGCTTTATTTGTTCTGGGTACAAATTGCGAGGTGGGGAGTAAACAGCTGAGAACAAGAAAGGTGTTTGGTCTTCTGTTGTGACTGAGTGCTAGCCTGGCTGGTTAGCATTGTAGCGGTTAGCTACAATAGTTTACCAATTTGTCCTATATCACAAAGGCTTTAGTACAACATATTTCACAAAGATGCTTTTAGGTATGGTTTTAATACATATCTGTCACTGTGCAGAAGTGTGCATCTGCTGCTAGCTTACCTAGCAACACTGAGCTAGCTAATACTATAGTTCAGCTGAGGAGGATGCCATTGTTTACATCTTGTGCTGTCACAAGCACAAGCTTCTAGTCCATGAGTAGATGCACGCTTCTTTCTGTGCAGTGACATGGTTCGTGGGTGTAGTTCGGTAGAGAGAAAGTAGTTGGAGTAAGGAGGGAAATGGAGGAAGCTATTGTAGCTTTTTTAGCCATGGTGCACTTTTATGTAACCTCAGTTGGGGTATAAACTGCTCCACAAAAGAGGAATGGTCTGCTGTGGTGTTTAACCTACAGTGTTTGTATTAATGATTTTGGTTTTATTTATATTTCTGTGTCATTATCTGATCATTTTTGTCTTTCACTCTATTATATTTTTATAAATTATCTTTTGATCTATATAAACTACTCGTCTATTTCAAGAGGTGTTACACGAAGATTATTTTACAGTGATAACGTATTGAACAGAGCACAGCAGATCTCAGTAGCATGTAGCAACCTGTCTGGCCTCTCCAGCAAATCTGTCTTACTTTCAGCAAACACACAATGACACACACACACACACACACACACACACACACACACACACAGAGGCAGGAGTCTTTCCACGTCTGCCCATCCTGATCCCAGATGCAGGCCTGTAGCAGCCTGTCTGAAACCAAACCACCTTTACAGGGCAAGAGAAATAGCTCAGGGTGTATATATGCACTGCAGGCAGGGCTGGGCCCATCTCGGCCTCAGCCAAACATCTCTGGTGTCTTTGATGGCAGCTACTCAGATCAGAAGAGTGAAAGGAGCCACTGATCTGAAGTGTTGGGGAGAACACCCCACAGGCAGGTTCAACCCTGCAGTCACTTCCTGTTATACTATTCCAGAGCAGGGAAACATTGAAAAGTTTACGTAGAAAACACTGTGTCACAGCACAACATCAGTAGTGTCAAGGTTCGAAACACACACAGATCACAGCCTTGACTCACTGCCTGGCTGCAAGTCCTGAACAAAATGTTCTTCAGAGTACACACACAGATATACACACACATACACACACTCCTACATCTTACAAAGAGGGCGTTTACACCTGGTTCTCTCTGCAAGTCAGTCCGTCCTGTCTCGGGGTTGTTAGCAATCGCGTGTTTACACATCTCCCTACATAAGGACTGATGTCAAGTTGAATTGCATTTGTTTATCTTTTCTGGCGTCTTCTTTTTACTTTACTCTTCCCTTTTGATTTGCTTACATTCTACTCAGAGGGTTTGTTTTGAGACACGGGGTTTAGTGGCGAAGAAACAGATGAGCAAAACATCTGCAGCCTTTACTGGAGCAGATCTGTATTTATTCAGTTATGATTAATTTATAAGTATCTATCCCTGAGGTCAAACAGTTTGAATGTAGTGTGGGAGTTACTCTGTAACTTTGTAAGAACTTGTTGGTTGCGTGGTGAAAGTTAGTCACAGCATACAGTTCAGGTATATCTTATGTATGTATCATGACACTGACACGCATGCTGTGTGTTGTGCTGCACGGTTACTGCTACTTGAATGAGACGACTCAGCACAGGTGTGATTTAATGCCGCTGCCACCACTTGGTTGGTCCTAACAAAAAGTATTTAGATTGTTGACTTCATGCCAAGATGGGAGTTTTCTGGGGACTTTTGTTAAATGCTTTTATTACTTAATATATTTATGCGTGCTACAAACAACCTTGATGCAGTAAAGTCAAAGTACCCTGGAAGAAATCGATAAACAATCGCTAGATAATAAATGAGGTGATATTAGGCTGATAAAACATGTTGTATCATAAGTCCGATAATTCACACTTGATAGCATATCTTCAAACAGTCTATTTAAGGTTCCTCAATGTCGGTCAATAGTTAGTGGCATTTCCTTCTGCCAGAAAGGCCTACATACACCAAACAGACATTACAGAACAAGTGGCGACAAAGGCTGACTGTTAAGTCGCCTGACGTTGCTTGTATCTCAGCCAAAAAGTTGCACTTGAACACACTGCAAAGACTACAGCAAACAGCTAACTAGCACATACATTCTGTGCTTGCATGAGAGGAAGTAACTCTCCATAGCAGCAGGCAGTGGTAGTCTGTGTTGTCCGTAAAAAAGGTAAACTGGACGACTGACAGGATGGATTCAAGTCATTAGTTGGCCAGTTAGCATTTTAACAACACAACTCGTTATTGGAAGAACAAAGGATATTTACTGTGCACCACCTGACAGTAACACAAATGAAGCTCAGTGGCTAAAACCATAATCTCACCGAACTCAAGCCCCCTTGACTTTAGTTTTATTTTAAGAGGTCGACTGAGGTAGAATCATCCAAAATTTTACAAGAATACACAGGGATGAATAAGGTTCTCTCTATTCTATTCTAGTCGTATTTTTCTCTCTTGTACCTTTAATTACAATGAGACCCTTTAGCTTTATCTTTGGAAACCACTTAGCTTTACTTTATCAATTATGCTGTAGCTACAATATGAATTTCTGTATGAATTCATTTTCAGATTTTATATATAAAGATAAAGGTAACTGAAGGTTTACCGTAAGTCGGCTTGGCCCAGTACTAGACACCTGGCTATGACCCCTGCCTCAATTTTCCCTATTTTTTCCAGTAGGAAATGTCATGCTGTCCTGTAATGGCACGTGTTTTCCATCATACAATCATCTCTAAATGTCCAATTACTGGTGCGATTCTTTTACACAGTGTCAGTTCACTTTATTGTATTCATTCAGTGCCAGCTGAGGGTATACTGCCCTGCCCACCTGCTCCATACTCTGCCGTACTGTGCCATCAGGTCCACATGTTGATGATGAATCACTGTTATCATAATAATGATCAAGAGTTTTAGAGTCTAAAACTCCTTTTTAGACGTTTTAACCATACTGCAGAGCTGCAGGGATATGGGATGCAGTGAAACGAAGGGTGACAAATCTTCCCTTCCTGTTCCCTTTATTGGCCAGTCACTGCATGACCTCTGACCCTGTGTTCACACTGTGAGCCTCTTGGTTGATGGGTTGCTATGTTGTGACCACATGTGGATGGTGCACGAGGGGCTTGAGTATGAGTATTGCATCTGTGGCACTACATAGATTTAAAATCTAATTTCAAGTATACTGCCGGGAGCATTTTTATAGCTGTATAATGTATAAAATGTATAAATGTATAAAAACTAACATGTTGAGCCTTAAAAGAAGAGGTCAATGCTGGTTTACTTTCGGTTAGTTATATGTGAAGATTGATACCATTCTCATGCCTATGTGTTTAGTGTGAAGCTGCAGTCAGGAGATCGTTAGCCTATTAGCTTAGCATGAAGACAGGGAAACAGCTCGCATGGCTCTCTCCAAAGTCCAAAAAGTGTGAAGTACTGTTGTCTTGTTGTCAAAATGGTGCCAAGCCATTGTTTCCGTGCCCCACCTCAATAGCCTGAAAAATGTCCTGTAGTTACGAAAGCTCATTTGTCCAACAGTGCATTATCCCGAAAACAGTCATTGCTCTATCGGCACATCAGATGGCAATGCTTTTTTCCTACTATGGAAAAGGCATGACCCGCCCTATTCCGCCTCTGATTGGCTTACCCTGATATTACTACCCTAAGGGCATGATCACACATCAGCGAATGCAGGTGACTATCACCTACGGAGCGAAAATCTTACTGAATATGGGCAACACCTGATGTGATGGACGTGGAAGGCTAGCGTGCAAGCTAATGTTAGCTGGCTTGCTAATAAACACAGCAAAATATTATATTATTGGTACATTTTCCATTTATTTATATAATATATTATTTATTAGTCTTGCAATGAATATAAGAGAATGGGAGGCGAATATTCACCAGTGTTAATTACATTGCATTGTGTGACTGGATTTAAGACGTCTCAGACAGACTTCCAGTGACTTTTTGATGATGCTGTTCTCACTGTAAACTCTAAGGTTCCACCAAATGTGAGGTGATGCTTGTGTATGTGTTTGTGTACATACACACTGACCACACGCCTGCTGTAAACATGTGTACTTTCATGTATCAGTTTGCATGTTCAAATGGTTTCACATGCAGAAACTCAAGATGCGTTCCAGGAAGTGGACGGGGTGAAAGGGGACATGAGCACAGACCATATAAAAGCTAATACTCCTGTGTACCCCTCTGGACATCATTGACTCTCAGCATGTATGCTGAACCCCAGGGTAAGGGGTTAAAGGTCAGGGGTCGTGGAGGTTATGACTGATCCTCCCAGTCTTCTCCCCGGAGGGACAGGCACAACATAACACGTCTCTATTTATAACTATTTATAACTCTCTTTGCAAGGGTCCTGTGTATTACTGCACTTCTCTGGAACTTGTTGGCGAGCAGCACGAGGCCGACTGTGTTTGGAGAATGTGGGGCTGCGAAATGTGTTTCTGTGTGTCCCTAATGACAGATAATAGCAGTTTTGAGTTTGGGACTGTGTTTGTGAGTGATTACATCTATGTGTGTGTTGTGTGTGTGTGTGTGTGTGTGTGTGTGAGAGAGAGAGAGAGAGAGAGAGAGAGAGAGAGATGGAAAGGGAGAAGTTTGCAGTGTGATAAAGTGACTGTCTAATTGCAGAGAGCCTCACTGTGTGGCATGTCAGATTGTTCTTCCCCTGTGGCCTGAGGTCTCCTGCAGGGGGAATATGTTTGTGTGTGACTGCAAATGTGTGTGTGTGATGGATTTCAACTGCCTGCTTCAAGTCTTGGCAGGCTGCCTGAGCACCAGAGACCCAGTCAACCATATTTCATGCTCACTCAAAAAAAAAAACACCATACATTTTTACCTTTATGTGGTTCGCTCAACTCTGTAGTCCATTACACCACTTTTGTGTGTGTGTGTGTGTGTGCACGCTGAATGAGAGCGTTTGAGAGAGATGATGGAGAAAACTGCAGAGACTCCACGCTCACTGGGCCACAATGGCTTGCATTGTTCTGGTGCTATAATCAGAGCGGACATGGAACTTGGCCTGGAGACCAAGAGGTCTCTGCAGCCCTGGACACAGGTGCTGGAGCTCAGATTCACACCAAATCCTGCACTGGAGAGTGCAGGGGGTGGAGGTGGTGTAGGATTTAATGATTTGATTTTTGTTTTTAGTTTGAGCTGGAGTCTGGTCTTAATCCAAACAACATTTCTCACTCAGCCTGAGTGATGCTAGGGTGCCAAGTTTCGCGATATCAACTCTGAGAATACTCCTTCCCCCAGTCTGACACAATAAAGGTTAATACAATGTTGTTTTCTTGGCTCACAGCACTGGAAGACTACATTTAAAACGGTGTCCAGACTGTCTTAATAATCCACAGGCCTCGTCCTGAATAGATTTATTTGGAAATACTTTTTATCAGACAGATAGCCCCTCTAGAAACTGCTGAAATTTGAGTGAACTGACCCTTTAAGGCTGATATTGCTTGTGTCAAGTCATTGCAGTTTCAGTGCAAGGGACTTCTATAGCTAAACAGAGCATTAGAATGTCTTATATTGGTGGCACAGCCTGTAAAAATAATGTATGTAGCTACTGTGATGTCACCCATTGGTTTATGGACTCCCATTTTGGAGCCTTAAAGTCACCATCTTGGTTTTTTGGAGCCAGGAGTGACTGTATTTGGGCAAGAGGCTGAAGCTGTGGAGGGGCAAGGGGTGGATCTGACTTAGAAGCCGGGGACTCTATCGGCAGACAGTCTGTCAGTCAAAGAGGCCCACCCTTTATTATAGGTAACTTTAAGCCTTAATAAAATACAAACAGTTGTCATGAATATTAAAACTAGCTATAGGGACCAAAACTATTTTTGTACTATTCTGTAAACATGTTTATTTCTGCTGTAAAGTTGGGCATTTTAACATGGCGGTCTATGGGAACTGAATGGCTTCTGGAGCCAGCCTCAAGTGGCCATTCAAAGAACTGCAATTTTTGGCACTTGCCTGTTGGCTTCATTTTTCAGCCCTGGAGGTTGCTGATTAGTTGGTAGGTAGAACTATGAAGAGAGCCAGGCTTCGTGTTTCCCCCTGTTTTTAGTCTTTAGGCTAAGCTAATCTCCCACCTCCAGCTCTGTGCTCAAGAGTGGTATTAATCATCTAACTCTGAAGGCCTTTACACAGGTGCATGCCAGTATATTATTTTAAGCTGATTTTACTTTCACATAGAGGGTGAATATATTTCAATGAAAAAATTTGGCATGCCTTCAGTGTGAAATGGTCACACTACAAGCAGCAACGTAACAGAGTGACCAGCTACTTTATAGCATTGAAGAGTTGCTTAAGTGCGTTAACATAGTTACGCTGTCATGGGCTTATGTGTGTCTGCTATGTGCCACAGAGTACCACCACTGAACGTCATCTGAAGTTTGCATTTGGTCATAAAAATAATCAGTTTCTGAGCCTCATTTTAACTTCATATTTTGGTGCCCCTAGCTTCCTGTGCACTGCGTGGCAAACAGGGATGCACCCTGTTTGCCACACAGTGCACAGGAAGCTAGCATAGCATCAGCTGACTGCGCTAAATAACACAGTAAAGCAGCTAGAAACAAAAACATGTGGTTAGTTGACGCTTCACCACATCATCGGAGTGCTGAAAAAGTTGAGGCCAGCTCAATTGTCGTTTGTAGCACGTCACAACCATCGGCAGCTTCAGGTCACCTGCTTCCATTGAAAATTAATTGTAGCCTGTTGCTGTGTTGCTCATAGTGTGAACACAACAAAAAGTGCACAGCAATCTCATCCGTACTCGTCATATTTCGTTGCTTGGGCAAAAGCCCCAGCTATACTGTAATGGCAACGATGGTCAGCCTTCTGCATTGTATCTTGATGCAAAGGAATCAGCAGTAAGAAGGGGTTGGCAGTTAGTTGTAGGCAACAAAACTACTTGGTTTTAGATAGGAAAGACTGCAGATGTTGCTAAAAAACACCCGGTTTTGGTGGCACAAACATGGCTGGAGAGGCAGCAGTGTGTCAATAAAAAAGGCTGCAACTTATGTTGTTATGAGTTGGTGTCAGACACTGGTCTCCTGGGTCAAAGTCCTTTGCTTGTTGGACCCATCCAGCTCTCATCCCACCGACCTTAGGCAGACATTTGTGCTCTTTCAACTATGCACGTTGCTCTGAAGAGTTTGTGGAAAGCCTGATGCGTCTCACACAGGCACTAAGGGTGACCCTGGCGCCATTATAGTGATGCCAGGGTCACTGCCCAAGCAGCATATTTTGATGTCCAGGGAGTGAAACCAGGCTGATGAGCATATTTCCCAAAATGCTGAACAGATCTTTGCATCTTTGTGATCCTGCAAATCCATTTCAGGTGCAGTCCTTCTCATTTCCACTCTTTGCCAACCATGTAAACATGGTTAAATATATGGCAGTGGTTGAAATTTATAGCGTGGTATAGGCTGAAGTCATACAAGAGACAAAAGGGTCCAGTTGCAGAGGAAAACAATGCTCTATTGCCTTCATGCTACACCAGCCCCCACTATAAGCTGTGTGCAGATGGTCCAAAATATCGTATGATTAGAGGGCAACACAGTTATACTGCCTGCTGTACTTCTTTGCCTTTGTTTACATCTGGATGCTAACATCAGCAATTTCAGATTGTTTGTTTGCTGTAGAGGATCATTGCTATTATCTTCCCTGCTGCTCGGAACTTTTTAAGCAATCAGGTGGTTAAATTTTCGTATTTTCTGAGCTGCCTCTTTCACCACAACTATTGCTGTTGTTGTTTTTCTCTGACTTCCTTTATCACCGCTGTTTCCTGTTTCCCTAGGTTTGGCAGAAATTAGTTCATCAAGTATGATGATGCTGTAGTGATAAATTTGTCTACTCTGCTTTCAGTTAAAAAATTATGTGATTGAAATAAAAACCTGCAGACTTTGGGCCCACTATGGCGCTAAGGTGGAGACCTCTGACCTGAAACGTAAATACACAAATAACACAAAACCACAGAATTAACACACACATTTGTAAACTGTGATGTGTTAAACTTGATGTCTAGCTCGGGCACTTGACTTTAAGTGCTGTGGCATATAGGCCGGGAACTGTGACTTTAGGTTTGAGCAAGGCTGGGCTGATGAAAGATTTAGCTTTCATCAACAGCACAGAAAAGTGTGAAAAAACCTGTGTCACTCAAACGACACCTCAACACCTCTTCGCCCCGTGCTTTTCCACCATAATTCAGATGCCGTCTAAGTGGCATTTTTTTTTAAAAGTAAGCCTGAAGTATAACAAGTCCATTTACTCCACTGGAGCACCAGACACAGAACTGTGACTAATAAGCTGGTGGTAGAGCATGCAGGGAGCGGGTGTTCAAAGTTTTATAAGATTAAACCACAAGTTCTCAGAGGAGCGTCGTCTAATAAGAGGCTTATGATGGACCAACAGTCTCCCAGGGGTCCAACCATGTTAATGATACAGCTTTCTCTCTCTCTCTTTATATGGATTAGGAGCTGTGGTGCAGTGTGCTCGATTTTTAATGTGAGTTTATTTCTAGGAGTTGTGTGTGAAAGGTGTGAGATTTATTTCTCTGGACTGGCTTTCTCACGTTTGTTTTAGTGCTGTGTTGTTTTGTGTTGTTACAATAAAGGTGTTTTAGAAATAAAATTCTTTTTTTTTCTCCCGTCAGCCAGCTGTGAGGAGGTAGAGTTGAGTTAAGACCCCTGGCTGGTGAGTCAGTGTTTCCACAGAGCTGCTGCTGGCCCTTCTGGTTCTGACTAGACCTGGCCAGGAGCCTCTCTTATACACTAGCCAGACTGAGTCAGCAGGAGAACCAGTGCACACTGTGTGTTTATGTGTATACAGATTAAAGAAATGGTTTGACATTTGGGGAAATGAACTTATTTGTTTTCATGCTGAGAGTTACATAAGAAGATCAATACTACACTTGTGTCTGTACGCTAGATATGCAACCCAATTGCCAGAATAGATGTTGACACTGTGCGTTACACTTGTGAATTATTATGTACCGGACATGTTGTAACTTAACATTTCAACAACCCCATGGTCAATGTGTGGTTACGGCACAAAAACCATTTGGTTATGATTAGAAAAAGATCATGTTGTGAGTTAAAAATACCAGGCTTTGGTGGCACAATCATGGCAGGAAACATAGCAATGTCTCAGTAGGAAACAGTCACTTTTTGGGGACTGCCCATTGCTCCGACAGCCCATAATTCTAAAGTGACATAGTTCGAAAAATGTCCCATTGGACCAAAGGCCTTTTATCCCAAAAACAAATGCCCATTGGTCCAAAGGGCCTTTCTCTGTCAGCACTCTCATAAACAGAAGCACATGGCTAACTTGAATGACATCTGACTGGCTAGTACTTGTTGCTGTTGTTGGTTTGGTTAGGTTGGTTCGGTTTAAGCATGGAGCTTGTTGAAAGTCTGGTGCGTCTCACATAGATGCTAAAAGATGCCCCCAGATGTCACATTGCTCAAGCGATGTATTTTGACGTCCTGGCTGGTAAGAGTATTTCCCAAAATGCTAAACAAATCTTTACATCTTTATAATCCCGGCAAGCCATATTTGGTGCAGTCCTTATGATCCCATCTCATCAGCAACTGTTGTTATTATTGGTGGAAATACAGCAACGGGTTGCTAAGAAACACCCACGCTTCGTAGCTAAAAGGCTGCTGGAAATGCAGCAATGATTAGCTAAAGTGATTAGCTTTTCCTTTATGTTTGTTGGTTTGAACAGTGGTCTGCAGCTTGGCAGGCACCTCGCCCAGGTGACACGCCACCAACCATCCCCTCCACCTCCTGATGATAGAGTCATCTCATACACTACATCACTTTAGAAAAGGCAACTAGGATGAAACATGAAGCTACGGCCAACAGCTGGCTAGCTTAGCTTAGCTCAAAGACTGGAAACAGGGAGAAACAGCTAGCCTGGCTCTGTCCACTGATCTCAACTCCTCTTACCAGCATCTCTAAAGCTCACTAATAAACATATGTTATCATGTTTGTTTAATCTGTGAAGAAACGAAAGTGTAAAAATGACAAGTTGTGGTTGTATTGGAGGTTATGTCCCAACTTGTTTCACAGCAGGCAGTCTTATCATCACCATGAGGTTGCCGACACTCCAATTTTTGCTAATTTATGCACCTTTTCCAACACAATGCAATGGCGCTCCACAACAAAATACTGTCCGTCTCTGTCCAAGCCTCGCTCAAACATTCATTAAATCAGTCCTCACTGAGTTTGAAGGAAAGCCTCAATAATTAGCATATATATATATATATATATATATATATATATAAATATATAAAAGAAGCAACCACTGTACATTTTCATTTGGCTCCATGCTGCTTTCTGCTGTTTACTAACTTTGTTTTCCAGCATGTTCATTAAGGCAGACTCATTTGCTACAAAGCCTTGACATGGTTCTGGTCTACTTGCAATGGGAAAGGAGTCTATGGCCTATTTTTAGGTTTTTCCGTGTTTAAAAACTCACAGTTGTATGTTTTTGGTGGAAAAAGTGTATTTGTGAGCTTTAGAGGTGTCGGCAGGCAGATTTAGAAACCTGTTAACAGAGTCAAGCCAGCTGTTTCCCCCTGTTTCCAGTCTTTGTGCTAAGCTAGGCTAACCAGCCACTTGGTGTAGCTTTATATTTAACAGACAAACATGAAAATGATGACGAACTTCTCGTCTAACTCTCAGCAAATAAGCACATTTCACAAAATCTCAAACTATCCCTTTAAGGTTTTTATTGCATGCTTGTTGAAATAGTGCTAAACTTCGGCTCCATCATCAAAAGAAAGTGTTTGGAAAATTCCCCTTTCCAAGCATTGGAAAACACGAGGAACGGCCCTGTAATGATTTGGTGTTAGAAATTTATGTCAAGGTATGCTTGATTCCACTGAGCGACTTCCAAGGAATAATCATCAGGATTACTAATGCGTGTTATATAAAGGATCCATGAGGAAAGACAAATGCTGTTGTGTGTCTTGTGTGTCTGATCACTTAAGTTACAGACATAGCGGACTTCATTCTCGACACACTCATGAGGGGACCGTCTCATGCGGCTTGTCAGCGCTGCGTTAAGCTGTAATAGCCGCACCATAACTTCTCAAAATTGATTTGATTCTGGGTTGTGTTTGTCTTGGCCGGGGCCTGTCTTTTGTGGTTGTGGTCTCAGAGTGGAAAGCAGAGGGCAAGAGGAGGAGGAGGAGGGAGGGTGGAAAGACTGGAGGGAGAGAGAAGGAGAAGAGGGTGGTATTCAGAGCATTATGTAAGACATCAAACAGGTCCAGTCTGGCGAGGAGTGTTGATGTGAGAGTTGTGGGCCCCTTGGGTCAGGTGGCCTCTCACATAGCCTCCCATATGGTCCACATTTCCCCTCATTGCCTCCGCCCTTCGTCTAATTGGCAGGTAATGTATCGTCGCTCTGGCCTATCTTCCTCTCCGTCACTGTTATTTTTCTCCTTTCATTAATGGAAGGCACAGCAGCGGTGGTGGTGGAGGTGATAGTGGCTCCGGGCTTGGCACTGCGCCACAGAGAGGCCCCAGCTCTGACACTTTATACAGCGGCAGGTTTTACCAAGGTGTTCATTTCAGGAGCGTCTCCCCTGCTCCGACTTCTTCTCTTTCTTCTCCCCTCGGCCGTGGAAGGTAAATCAAAGCTGGAGCTGATACTGGAGACTTTATTCAATCTGCGGTTACAGCGCTACACCCACCCCGCAGTTGTTATGGACATACACTCATGCGTACACACACATGACTACAGGCATGTTTACTGTACATGTGTGTTCTCCGCCATTCATCACTCCAGCTTTCACCATGTTATCCTACAGCGCAGGCTTTTCTTCCCCCTCTCCCACTCGTAACCAGCCGGGCGGCTTATTTTACAGCCTCTCTGCTCAAGTCACTGCGAAGCATAACAATACACCAGCGGACATATGTTTGTCATAAACCGCGAGGCTTGAAATTACATTACAATCGTTTACACTTTGAACAAGGTTCAAAAAGAATCATTGTACACCACATTTAATCATGCACTGTGCTTAATGTTCATAATGCTCTTGTGATTTTCCACTGCTGCTGGTCAGTGGAAGCCTAACTACAGCAAAACAACACGGGCCAATCAACCTAAGTAGGCCTGTTAGTAGCAGTAAATGCCAAACCCCTGTTTGTTATGCCTCACAGGCCAAGTCTTGCACTGCAGTGACTCCATGTATGGGCCTGGAGCTCCACCATATCCAGATTCTGGGTTAGCAAGCTGCTTCAGACATGACAGTAGCAACAAGAGCCCAGTCGAGTTCGTCAGGAACATAAATGTCCATAGGATTTCTCTAACATCCTGTGCTGCTGATCAAGCCAACATTACCGTCTGGTGCACATGGAAGAGCTCAATTACATAACTTAAGACTTTCATTAGCCTCTCCGCTCCATTGAGTTCTCTGGGAAAGGTCCAGATGTGACTTCATGAAGGGCCCTCTCTATGCTGAGCCTGTTCGCTCTGTTCCGCTATGCCCCCCCTCCCACCTCCTTCTCCATCCCTGCAGCTGTAAGCACTCAGAGGAAAAGCAGGGAGAGAGGGGAGGGAGTGCTTTATTAAAAAAAAATCAGACACCCAGTAGACCCCCCAATCTCCCTTCAAAACAGTTCCAGCCCCACCCAGAGCAGGCCTATGGTCCCTCTGCCTCCCATAGGTCTTCTAAAGTAGGCCAATAAGTCTTTTAGCATGTGGTCTCCCTGTCAGCCCGAGGTGGCTGACTAGACAGGCTGCTGCTCCAGGCGCAGGGGCAGGAAGTGGGAGCCGGCCAGGAGACACTCTCTGAGAGGCTGCCCAAGTAAACAACCCTCCCCCTTTTAGCACACATGCTCATACACATTCGTATGTGTTTGTATGCTCATACACATTTGGATGTGTTTACATATGCGGCCGACTTGTACATATACACACACACTCACTTGATGCGTCACCACCAGAAACACTGACAACCTTTTACTGGGAAGTACTATAAATCCGGATGGCACTGTCTTACTGTTAATATCACGACGGTTTATGGATGACGTTAATTTATTTCAGGCTTTTCGGTTTGGCTGCGACCACAATACCCTTTTAAGACCGAAAACTGGAAATTGTTGAGAGCCTTCTAATCAAATTAATGACTGTGTTGTTTGATCGCGTGTGTGCAAAGCATGAATTTGTACAGCTGTGTGTGTGCCACTGTGGAACGTCATACCAAAATCCTCTGCCAAAACAACAATTTCTGCCTTAAAGGGGTAGTTTGTTCTACACATTGCTGGCGTTTGATATCCGCGACTGCTGATTGGGTGATTCTGTGTCTGAGCGTCGTGGTCATGATGGTTTTCCAGAGCTGGGCAGCTGTTTGTGTGACGCTGTGTTTCTGGGAAGACAGCGGACACAGGTGGGGAATCAGTTAGGGCTGTGATTTACAGAAATCTCCTTTGCCTCGCATTGTGCTGTGGCCTTCCTCTGGGCCTCTGCCTGCTCTCACACATCATGTTCCCCTGTTATTCCCTGTCTCCGATAACAATGATGCCTGATTTGCAGAGTGGAAAACCCAGATGAGTTCCCCTTTGAGAACAAATATATTATTTCCCCGTAAAGAACTATTGTGTAGGTGGTTGAGGATTTTTCTTGGGTAAGCAAAGCTGTTTGTAAGAGTTTTCAGGCAAGTTCAAGTCTCAAACCTTAATCTGCATCTTTATGACAATTCTAAAAAAACTAGTAAAATGAAATGTTAAAATGGAATTTGAATAGTTTCCTTTCAAAGCTGTGTTAAAAATGATTTTACATAACAGAATCCTTCAGGTGCATCAGCCTGATAATTAATAAGGGGACTCAAGGTCACCAAACAAAGTCTGCCTATTGCCATCCTGTTTGTTTTTAATTGTTCTGGGATTTTATTAAATTAAAAATAAAGACTTTAAAAAAGAGTCTCTTGTTTTTAAGTCACAGTGAAGTTGCAGTTAGAGTTTCTTTAGCATCTATAATGTGCCATGTTTCAGCAGGTAGATTGCATCATTAGCTAACTTCCTCTGTTAGCCACCATAAGTTAGCTAGCGGTCATACCAGATGGAATAACGCTGCAGCAGCAATATTTACTGTAGGAGCGGTAAAACAGTCATAAAGTGAGAAAAGGTACTCTGTTATCCGACGATATGTAAAGTTAGCTAATGTTAACATTAGCTTACATTAGCCATAAGCTAGCTGTCATACTTGACCAAATGAGGAAGTAAAAACAGCAAACCACATGCGCTAAATTAATCAAGGGTGTGTTTTATTGCTTATCATTCAACTTTGTATTGAGAAGATGTTTATCTGTGATGTGCTAAAACATGGTGTAAGAGTAGCACAAGTTGATAAGTCATAATAAAATTAGCAGACTGACTCAATAATGTGTCAGCATTGTCATCATAGATTTGGTAACAAAAACTTAGCCTGATAAGGTAGCTGTCATACCAGACCAATTAAGCCTGTAGCAGCAAACACCTATTGAGTTAAGCAATGTGTTTTATTGCTAATGAATTGAATTCAATTTATTCTTTTACTTTTGTAAATAGAATAAACACTGCAATGTTTATCTGTAACATACTAACATACCCATACCCAGCAGTATCCATCTAAAATTTGTTGATATCCGCTTAAATTAGCCGCCATAAGTTAGAAATCATACAAATAACCAGGCTGTAGCAGTAAACATGTAAATTGAACAAGAACTTATATTATGCTAATATTGGAGGCCAAAGGCCTTTTCTAAGACACATGAGTGGGGTATTTACAGACGTGTTCTATGCTGTAGAACAAAATGTGAAAGTCTCTTTAGCTTGTGTTAACCACAGACCTTATTTTAAGCATCTAACCAAAACCCATTCAATAAAACCCACTGACTTTGAGACAAGGATTTTAGGACTAATTTTTTTGAGCATTGTATTAAGTTTAAATTAGCCCATCAACATTACTATTAGATCTAAATGAGCATTTATTAATATGTTTTAGCAAACCAGTGGTCTATTTATGCTTACGTTGTACTTTAACTTTGCAGAGTTGTCGGTGAAAGCAAACAAATCTGTCCACACACCGATAAATTCTCTATTTCCTTTAAAGACTTTTACTTGTTTTTTCCATAGCTAGCCTAGCTAGCACACACAATGCTAGCCACTGCTATCGAGGTAGTATTCGGTGTATAGGCTACACATTTTTACAGTTGGAGAATGTAAGAATTTCTTTAGGCTTACAACAATGATAAATGAAAATTAAAACTTTTTTAAAAAACATTATTTATATCCAGAGCATTTTTTGTAAAAGCCACAGGGAGTCACTGGAGAGGGGCTAAAGAGCTGCATGTGGCTCCTAACCCATAGGTTGCCCATCCCTGCTCTCAAAGTATAAAGTGCAGGTAGTACAAGTATAGACAGGAGAAGAAATATGAATATACTATAGGTGAGATATATACATTAGTATTAATATGTATGGGAAGAGCATATAGTACAGGTACGTGCATGCAGGCCCACAGTTAGTGTGGCAGAAGTAAGTTGGCAGCCAGTGAAGTAGAGACAGTCTTTGTGCAAATGTCGTTTCATCATTCAAAAGTTACATGGTCACGTTTTTGTTTGAAAGTCTCAAGTCCAGGCAGTTCTGATGTCCTATTTTTCATAGTTTAAATCTGTCTCAAATCTAAGTTTTAGCTCTGTCACAGTGCAGGTCTCATAATAATAGTCTTAATCTGAGTACACTGTCTGTCACCCTCCAGTAGAGTTTACAGAAACCCTCAGACAGAAACAGTAAACTGTGGGCACACTGAGTTTGTGATTGTTGGTTTACTAATATCCTGACACCACCATGACTAAAGGCCTTTGTGTAAAGTTACACTCTAATCCTTTTTTTCCTGCCTACCTGTGCGAGTGCATGTCGCAGCAGGTAGGCAGGTGAGGCTCCAGGGTGAGTGTAGGACAGGACAGGTTTCAGGCCGGGCCTTATCTTTACCATGGAAGACTTGCCTTGAGAAATCTCAGTCAGACACTTCCAGATAATCTCTGCTGAGTTTTTACAGCTAAATTCCTCAATCATGAGGAGCCCCACGCACGTCCTGGAGGGAACCCAATATCCACTGTTTAATGTGCCTTTTCATGAGCACTGCTGCTCTGTGTGTTCAGGCTTGCACACGCATACGCCTTAGTGTGTGTGCGTACTTGTGCGTGTTCCTGTGTGTGCTTTTATGTGTGGGTTGTTTCTATGTGCTCTTTCTTAGTGAGTGGGTGTGAGATCTGTGGTTTCTCACAGTCAGTTCTTATCTTCGTCTCTCTGAGCCTCAGCCAGCGGATCATTGTGAAATAGACACACACACAGAAAGAGAGACACAGATACAGAGTTCACTTTTAACTATTCCCTCCCTGACCTCTCAAGGCCAGATATCTAGGCCTTGTTTACAACTCAAACAAAAAAATGATACAGTCATGGTTATATTAGCAGGAGGGTGACTTTTGTCCATTTGCCTCTCTCTTTGTGTGTCTCTTCGTGTCACCATTTTTTGTGGCCTTGAAGTATTTTATCATGTTTTCACTGTTTTGTCATTTTCATCATGTGAGCGTTGAGCGTTAGATCCTTGACAGACAATAATCATGCTTAGTGCAGACTTGGCCTCAGTACAAGACAGAGCAAGGACTTCCTGAAAAACTATCACTGATGTCATCTTCTGTCTGTCTTTTACCTCTAAAAGGCCAGAGTGACTCAGAGCGGCTGGTTAGTTACAGGTCTATCATGGTCTACTGCATATCTGTAGACGGGTAGGGGCGTAGGAGTGTGTTTATTTCTAGGAGTATGATATGTGTGTAGTACGCACGCTGAGGTCATATAAATCAATATTGAACTGGTAAGAAACTGAAAAGTGAGAAAAGAAGTGAGAAAGAGGTTGTTTCCGATCGAAGGAAACAGATGCTGCAGAATCATGTGGGAGGAAATGCTGTTTTTAGCCTTAGCATGGTTCACTGGCTTAATGCTAACCTCATCCACTATCATCATCACACACACATAGGACATAAGTGAGGAGTTGGCAAGTGGTGTAGTCACTCCCGGTGTTTCAGTCATGGTGTGTTTGTGAAAAGTGTGGAAACACAAAGAAATGTTACACAACATTAGTCATGTTTTTGTCTTTTTCTGCCAACATTTTACTCACCAAGATAATTGCTGAGATCTTGGAACATTGCTAAAATGAAAGTAAGAGCAAGAAACACCATCACAGAGGTTTTGAATTTACCTCCAGGTTAGTCAAATGTAGTTTGAAGAGAAAACGATGACAAATAAATGTGAAATTATCACCCAAACTATCCCTATAAACCTCATTTGACCTACCACAGTTACTGTAGTTGTGCAAACACAGTTTTCTGGGGTAATAAGGGAACTTATGTTTTTACCTCCAAAGGGGTTTGGATTAGTGGTTTAGTAAGGACTTTGGACCTACCTACTATTTGCCCCGTTTTCTATTGAAACCACTGTTCAGGTTATCTCCTCAGGCTAAAATATATTGAAAGATGGGAAATCACTCTGAACTCAGTCTAATTCCCAGGTCATCAAATACTGATGCTTTGTCATGGCATCCGATACAGATGCACAAGGCACCCATTAGTGTCTAAATGACATGCTTCAGGTTAATGAACTCCAATGTAAACCTATCCACAGCAATATTAGACGCTCAGAGCAACTGACAGTATGAAGAGCAAGAACATCTACATAGGGACAATGGGTCAAACAAACACAGGACTTCACACAAGAGACTAATGTTCGTGTCCCAAGTGAAACTAAGGATGCTTTCACACCTGCCCTGTTTGGTTGGGTTCAATTGAGCTCAAGTTCGTTTGCCCCCTAAGCGCGGTTTGTTTGGGCAGGTGTAAACACAACAATCGCACTCGGGTGCACACCAAAGAAGGTCTCGGCCCGGTTGCAAACAAACTCTGGTGCGGTTCATTTGTGGCGACAATGTGTTCCGACCTCGATCTGAACAAGACAACATGCAAGACTACTCTAGGTCTGAAAGCACCCTAAAAGTCAGTCACAAGTTTTGGTGCCAAAACATGTTTTTCCTGTGAACACGGAAGTTAATTTGGAATAGACACTGTATGCATGTAACGTGGAAACTGACACGTTCAAAACTGACACTAAAGGGGTACCTTGAGCGTCATAAATCACTCTGGACAATGTCTGAACAATCAGGTTGGGACGTTGTCCAGAGTTACCACAAGTAGCACACACCAACAGGAGACTGTCTGCGTCAGAAGCATTTCACCTACTGGAAATAATCTGCTTGGTCAAGGCAAGGGTTAGGGTTAGTGCCTGGGTAGAGCGTGCAGGATGCAGGAGATGACGCAGAAACCACTGCAGTCACATACGCGGTTCATAATTTGGTCATGAACAACAAAAACTCTTGCCGTTCCTTCAATTTGTTTTGACGATTTTGGCGTCTGTCCTGACCAACAGAAGTCCCTCAATCAGAACTCTTTCCAGATAGACATTTTTGTTTGCATCTTCGTGTAAATGACCCTTAATCTTCACCCTCAGACGTTTGTTTTCTTTTAGTTTCATGCGAGCCTCATGATGGAAATGTCATCAACACGCTCACTTGCTTGCTGTGAATTCTCGGGACATTTGCCTGCTCTTTTCACACATGGGCTCAGTCGGACATTACATGGACTTTGAACTGGGGAGCCAGCAAGGTAAAGTCTGTATATTGTCTGATCCAACTGATTCAGATATTTGCTTTCTCACATGCTCTTCCGGGTACGATCTAGATAATTTAAGGTTATTTAAGGGGAATGTGTCGGAGGGGTCGCACATAGACTTTGCTTTGTATTACGGGGTCACGGGCAAAGAAGGTTAGTAACCACTGGTTTTGATAATCTGGATTAACTGCAGGCTTGTTTACAACCTGTCTGACAACTTGTGTTTCTTTTACGTCACACTGTGTTGTAATGATGTTCCCAGATTTCTACAATGTTATTACAAGCAATGGAATTGGTGGTTAAAAACACAAATAAGATGATGCTGGTTATAAACTAAAATGATCCTGTAATTAGAGCAGGAACACGTCAAAATGCGCAGCAGGTGTTGCCTCACTAATGGAGCCCACTTTCCTCCCATTGGGCCATGATGTTGGGACTCATGAGACAGGAAGTGTTAAGTGGTTCAGTACTCAGGAGAGCTGATGGAGAGACTCACTCGGCCCAGTGGACCAGAAACCCAAAGCACAACAGTGTCAGGTTCGAGACAGGCTCTCCCATTGGTCAGTCCTCGTCTGTTGTTTCCACCAGGCCAGTGCGCCTTGTTAGGAAAAAGTCAGCGCTTGTCCATTAGTGTGGGGCTCAGCGAGAGTTTAGTGACTCTGTGTTTGTTTTTCTGTCACACTAAGGAGTGGAAGGGTGTGTTTCCACAACCTGTCAGACGGCCATCACCCTGCGCTCTCCTGTGAAGCCTCCTCACCTCTCTGCTCCTCTGCTCAACACATATGTGTTTTCTCTTCCTTTCTTTTGCAGGTCAAGGGTTGCCACTTAGCCCGGAGGGAAGAAAAGCACATGTGACACTGGATCCTGGCAGGGCTAATGGACATTACTCGGTAAGCAGTGTGTCATAGCCTCAGTCGCCTAGATAATAGGGCTGCGGAGTGCCTGGGTTAAACCCACAGGATCAGGGAGTGGTTGTGACTGTTGTCTTTGTTGATCTGCAATCAGTCTCACTGTGACACATATGGCCCTAGACCTACAAAGATAAAGCCTGCCATTTTGCTGCAGGCAGCAAAGAAATCTGCATGACTGGGAAGTAAAGTGTTACATATACTGAGATTAGAACAACATGATTACTAACTCTGAGGCATCACAGTCACTGCTAAAGCATCATAATCAGATGAGATATTTCATGAAAATATGCGAATACCCAGAAACATATATGTGCGAGAAATTAAAAGGTTGAAAGTAGGACAAGACTGATTATGACAGAGCCACTCTACACCACTGCTGCAACACAAAAGGCAAAGGAGGCAACATTATCAAAAAGTAAATGGAAGTGGCCACAGTGTCGGGGTATTCCACTTCCCTCTGTCACTCAAAGTCAGTAATCTGTATTGTTTTGTATCCAGAAAGTAAACTTCCTGAACAGCGAAATATATATACGCAAAAGGCTCATAATAGTCAGGAAGGGATTAGAGATGGGATGAGAAGGCCCCTTGTTAACACAAATTATATAACACATCCCCATAATTAAGTTAAGAATTTCAATATTTGGAAAAACAAGACTCTTTACTCCCCACAATCCTCCCTGCGAAGCCGCAGATAAATCAACCACACAGAGTTAAAAGGGAAGAGATGATAGAGGTGTGCTTTCACTATACATAAGCAGGAAGGGTCCATTAGAGGCAGCAGCAGGTTCAGATGTTTGTCCTGTAGCAGCAAGGTCAAAGGTTGTATCACTGTGACTGACACACGTCTTGCTGAGGAGTATTTTCACAACATGCTTAAACCCAGCCTGCACAAAGATCATATGTTGCAGCATTAATGAAGATGCGTATTCAATCTACGTTATTGTGGTTAGTTTGTCGCAGCTAAACATTTGACTCACCGTACTGGTTTTTGCAAAACAAATGAGTCATTATCACAATGCACATACGTTTTTTCTGCTTGTCTGGTGGAGGACAACAAACATGATCCACATGCTTTTATGTGGTATTTCCTGTAGTACTATTTGTTTACGTTAAATATATTACTGAGGAGAGATCAGACATAAAAACAAAGATGTCAGCTCATCACAATATCCTGTCAGTTCTGGTGAAAACTTTATTTTTTTACAAAGTCGGATTTCTAAAGGATAAGGAAATGTTTTGCCTGAGTTGGTGAGGGTTGATAAGATCAGTAACACTCTCATGTCTGTAAGATATATGTTGCTGTAGCCGGTTAGCTTGGCTAAGCATAAAGGCCTTTGCATGCTGTCTAGCTTTTTTTAATGCGTTTTTTTAATCCGTCATCTGAAACCTTGCACACTTATTCTGATGCGTTTTATTGTTCTGTTCGCTGTGAAAATTCACAGTAGGTGACAAAATGAAAAGACACATTTCCTCCTTTGCCTCTCTTCACTGGAGTTACCTATCTGGCTGTCACCTCTCCCTCCCTGTCTTTCATTTGGCACCGCAGCTGCATGAAGGCGCGGAGCTGTCCTCCTCTTCATCATCATCCACCTGAATATTATTATCTGACCTGTTGAACATGAGCTATCTGAGTTATGAAATGATTCTGTGCATGGTGTTCCTTTGTCTTGTCACAGCTGTGTCCCGCCGCCACATTTTCTTCACTGGTTCTTGGTCACACATCTCTAAAGGCTTTATACTTAGGTCAAATGTCAAACCTTTGCTTTAAATTCGACAACCATGCACTATTGTTCCTTGTTGGCTCATGCTCTCACCATGGGTCTCTCCACAGAGGAGCATGTACTCCCCCCACTGACATTTAAAGTGCAGTTTTTACTTGGGAGGATGTTTCTAATGCAGGTTTGTGAGCTCTGGTATGTGCATCTGAAGGAGTTCAATCATGTGTCTCTGTTGTCTGCAGACAAAGCAGCCTGTGAATAGCCTCACCTCAACGCTCAGAGTTGACCTCGGCCCTTGTTTGGTGATTAATATCCCTCCCACATCACCTGTCACACTGCAGCGGTGCACACACATGCATGCACGCCGCGCTGCAGCCATCCCGCTCTCAGCTGTGAGTGCAGATAAGGGAAATAGCACAGTTAGCACATCCAGTTCTATTTGCTCACCTCTTTCTCAAACAAAGAGGTAAACCTGCCTCTGATAACACAATTACAAAGTGTACATGCCGCCACATTCTCTTGCTTAACCGGCGCGGGTTAAAGGTGAATGAAGATACTGAGAGTAAAACTACACACCTGCTTTATCCTGTTGTGCAGGAAGCACGAACCACAAACCTGATCTGTGTCACAGTGTTGTTTCCATATTGGAAAGCAACCTGCTGTAAAGTCTGATGAAGTAATGGAAGTTTTTTTTTCTTTTTGTGCCACATATCAAAGAGCAGACGACCCCCTCCCTCCACCACCCTAAGACCTGCTGCTGGAGGTTCAGAAACCCACTTCCTGGTACTTCGTGTCAAGGTGCCTCGATACACACACACACCACACCACACAAACAGGAAACAGCCCTCTTTCATGTCCCTCAGACTGCACTCTGTTGAAGTTCTTCTGAAGGGTGCAACAAGAAAGAGGTGAGCTCCAGTCACCAGGTTTAGTTTGAGACATGAAAAGCTTTCCTTTAAATGTTTTATCTTTTCTTCTGATCCCATTAAAACACAAAATGTAGAGAGTTGATTTCACCTTGCCACAAACTAGGCTTGCACATTTGATAAAGGTGACAAAATCTGAACAAGGACATTTTCAATTGACCAGATTAAGAAATATTTCTTGTTTTACATGCTATTTAGGCTATGCATGAACACATATATATTCATTTTGTTGGCCAAAATTTCATTCACAGACACAGAGATAGATTTCTGGTCACCTGTCTGACCCAATAACACTCTATCATTCTACCAGTGTCTCCTTCTCACTGCCTTTCTCCTACACAAACCTCACCTCATAATATTTTCCATTGAGGTCTCGGAAAAGTGTTTAGGAAAAGACATAGGATGTATTTTTGTACTTTTCAGCCACAGCCCAGATGTTTTGAAAAGCGATTAAGCGTGATCGGAAATGTCACGAGAAAACGCTGCTTTGTGAAAGACACGATGAGCTGTGTTACCATAACGAGCCGTACACCACGTCAGGTCGGTACTATGCATGTGAGAGATGAGAAGGAAGCGAGATGGCTCGCTCATTAGCTACTTTCAGACGCTATATGTAGTTTACATATTGTGTTACACCCGTGTATCGGATTTATGTATGCTGGGCCACTTGGAGGTTGCTTCTGGGCAGGATGTGGCTGGTGGGCCGCCAACTGAAAAGGCCTGCTTTGTACTGTAGTGTTGTTACTTGTGTTTGAGGTCAGTTAGACCCCGGAGAAGTCTCTCTGTTCCTCTGATGAACAAACTGTGAAAAACTCCAATAACAGAAATCCAAATAGACGTCACAGATAAAGAACATGTGAAAATTAATTGTGTTAAACCATGTTCTACAGCTGAGACCCCAAATAGAAGTAATTAGTCATGCTATGTAACTGACTTCTGGAACATATCAGTATAAAGGTGACAAAACAATGTTAAGTATGTTTTTCAGCTGTGCTCTGATGAAAATGAAATGCATGTCACTTCAGTAGCATTAAAAAGTTACAGGTTTAAAAGCAGCTCCTTTGACTACAGTTGTATAACCCACTTCTAACACATGCTGTTGCATTGTGGTGTCTTCTTCCAAGTTTGTTGTTGATTACCGCTTTATAATACAATGAGGATTTTATCAACAATATGTCACGAATACTTGTTGGTTTTCATTTTGTTGTCCACATGTTTTCTAACTTTCTCTTCCTCTAAAAGAATGTGTGACACAAAATGAAACAATATGAAGTGGTGAGTAATCCAGTCTGATTATCACAAAAAAAGAGCATTGTTTGGAAAGCCATATCCTTGTTTATCTCGCTGGTATGCAGGGAAGTAGGTGAAGTAACACTTGAGGCTCTCAGCAGGCAGGCTCAGGGGTGTAGTGAGGAGGGGGTAAAGGAACAAGACAAGAATCTACCAGGTTCTCTGGAGTAAGGCAACAAGGAGGCCTCCACGGGTCAGCTGTGACGGGTCAGCACCCACCATTGTGTAGAGGGATGGGAGTTCCTGTTCCGGCTCATTTTTTGCAATCTGAGAGAACATAAACACGGACAGACGGAAGTGTCCAGAGAGCGAGAGAAAGCAGAAGCAGTGTAGACGTTGAGAGGAGTGTATGGAGGGGAAGCTACAGTGTGTTTGTACTGAAATCATACACCACTCTGCTTATATTAATAGTGATTGTTATCTACGTTTATTTATCTATGTAAAAATATATAAAATCCACCACATGTGGTTCTGTGCTGTATATTTTGATACTCTTAGCAGCATCTGACTCAGTTGTTTAACCCATACTTAAAGAAATATCCTCACAATCACGTCAGTCAGTTTACTTGTAACCTCAGGATTATCGATCAGGTGATAACCTCAGCAAATCACGTTCATTTTATTCTTGGAAAGGTAACTGTTTCAGCCACCCCTGATCAATACTTCTGCTGAAATCAGGAGTGTCTTGTCTTTGCGTAACCAAACCTGCTCAATCAGAGTTTGATCATCCCCAGGTCAATACCCCTGGCTGCTCCTCTGTGCTGCTCACCAATCAACTTCCACCACAGTGAAACTCCCTTTAGTTCTGCTTCGTGCACAGAGAAGCAGGGCCAGCTCTATTTCCCATTTTTGACCTTTAAATAGAGCATTTGTAAAAAATATTCTGTCCCTTTATATAAAGCAGGAGCCTGACAGTGAAATATTATGTTGCCATGGAGTCAGTCAAGTGTGGGCTGCAACTTTTTAAGCCTGTGTTTGATTAGAGTTTGACAAATTAGCAGTTATAAATTTGCCGAATTAGCTATTAGCAGCTCCTATTTGAAGTGTACCTGTAGATGTTCAGACTGCTATCAGTGACACTGGAGAAAACTTTTAAATGTGGTGATTCTCATGCAAGTTCTGCCGTGTCTTTTTGTATGATTTCTAAGTGGATTTAATGGGCGTGCCTCAGTTTTAAAACCTCTGATAAACTTCAACTTAACTGCCTTCTAAAACCACTGAACTCCCTGAAGGCCTGTTATGCAAATGATAAAATAACCCATGTCCTCTTGTGCCACCCAGAATAAGGTCATATGAAAAGTTCAAGTCAAAGTTGCAATGTTGAACTTTGAATCTTCATTGCACAGATTAAAAAGGACATTATTTTAACCTCACGCAGGAGCATCTAAAATTCAACCCAAGCACACAACTTATCACACGGTTTAACTTTTCAAAAAATACGGGGTTTATTGACTTAACTGCAATCAATACTTACAAAAGAGGGAGAAAAAAAAAACAGGTTTTCATATAAACTCACAGAAATTACTGTAGTGAAAAAACATGGCTGAAAAAATACATTCAACTGTTTTACTTTCTTTGTGTCAAAAATCTGTTCACCTCTTCCAAAACACGTGAAGGCAACACAGAACAAGTGACTTAAAAAAAAAAAAACAAAAAAAAAAAACTTAATTATCCTCCATTTTATCAAATATAAAAAGGCAGAGAAAGCCTTAGCTACCTGGAATGTATTCAAAGAGGCACTTCCAATGGTCAAGAGGGGGCCAAGCAAGTGCATCAAGCATCCAATCAAATTAAAAAGAAAAACAAACTTTCCTCAACCCATTTGGTCACAGCTATTGCTTGTAATAACAGACTGGGTGTTAAGAACAAGACATTTCGACATAACCAGTCGTCTAACGTGGAGACTCTCCTAAACCAGTGATGTGAGGGGTCTGTCAGCACCCCTTTACTTCCACCATCAACCCAAGTACTGTGAGTAAATAACTCAGAAGATCTGAGACAAAACCAGACGAGGTGAATTAATGTGATAACAGTTTGCTACTGTTACTGTCAGATTATTCTAAGATGTGAAGGGGGAAACGTCAGAAATGAATACAAGCAAAATCTACTTTAGATGGAATTGCAGTCCAATAAGAGGGAGTAAGAAAAAAAAAAAAAAAGTACAATAAATAATCAAAACGCAAAACGTCTTTTTTTGCTTTTTTTTGTTGCTTTAAATTAAGTTTCATTTTTGACAAAGTGTAGTTGCAGAACAAAAGTCATTGAAGTACAATATATTAAACTGTGAAAAAAGGAAAACTGACAAAAACGTCTTCACAATCTTTAGATTAATATGGAAGATCATAATTTAACATAAAAGAAAATATATTCTATTGTTCATTATCCAGATAAATACAAAACAAAATTAACAAAAAAATGCATATGATCAGCAATAAATATGTTCTGATAAGTTAAATAAGCAGTGACAAGCAAACCTTCTGTCTGGAAAGTTTTTTTCAAACAATAATAACCGTAATAATAACATTAATAAAAAATAATTATCAAATAAAGAAAGCAAAAAAAGGGATGTAATGAGTACAGATTGCTCCTCGGAGCAGGTACTAAAGTGGGGGGGGGGTGGGGGTAAAGTAAAATAGCTTGGAGATCCGATCTCGTCAAGTCGCAGGATGTATAACTGCACCATGGGAATGCTGGAATTCCCCAGATCGGTGAGGATGAAGGCGGGGGGGGGGCAGGGTTGAGAGGCAGGACAAAGTCTTACAGGTTTAATGATCAGTTTGATATCAAGACTTCCTTCCCAAAAAAAAAAAAAAAAAAGAAGAGCCAGTGACCAGCAACAGGAGGAGAAAACTCAGAAGGGGGGGGGGGGGGGGGGGGGGGACACATAACCAACTTCCAGTTCAAAGTCCTTCCTGCAGACTCACCCAGTCCACAATTACATAAGACAGGGCTTGAGAAGAACCGTGACAAGGGGGGTGGAAGGGGGCAAATGAGAAAGAACCAAAAACAAACAGTAGTCCATTCACCCTAAACACATGCAGAAACCGCCCCAGGCACTTTTTTCTCTTTTAAAAACTATTCATATCTTTTCAGGGTCTTTATTTTTTTTCCTTTTTGTCTTAACTCAGTCTGTAAAAACGGCTGCGGTAGATCTACAGTTACGTTAGTGAGCACCCTCTAGCTAGCTCAGGGGAAGTGGTATCGTCAGGTAGGAGGGAGGGAGAAGGGGTTTGGGGTGGGGGCTAGTGCAATGCACTCCCCTTTCCAAGGCCACTTGTGCTGCTACACATTCAAGAACAAATAAAGAAGAATGAAAGAAAAAAAAACAAGTGGCACCTGGCAAAACAGTCAATTCTTGTTCTCGTGATTTTCATTGTTCAATTTCCTCTCCTTTTTTTTTGGCACTATGACACATGGCAGGGTACTTTTTAAAACTTGCTGTGCGGATTTACAGGGGTGAAATGATGAATTTGAGCTGAGAGTTCCCTTAATTGATTACATCCTTACAATGCTAACAAGGAACTAACATGGTGTTGTGTCAGGGAAGCATAGGAAAAGGGCAGAGGTAGAGGGGAGTGCCGTGTTCTCTTTGTGTCATCGAACGTAAAGTCACTGGTGGGTGCGTGCAGTCTAGTCATCAGAGATGGAAAGGCGGCTGAAGATGGGAAGGCGGCGGGTGGTATCCAGCGTGGGGGACTCAGAGCCACTAAGGCTGCCTCCAGAGCTGCTCTGATAGCCCTCTTGGTCTGACAGAGAGTCGGGAGGGCTGGATGGAGACTCGAACATCTGAGGGGACTCCAACATGGGTCTGAAATAGTAAGGCGTGCTTGTTGGAGAGGGAGGTGCAGGGGTGTTGGGCTCTGTGCCTACAGGACCAGCACTGAGGCTGGGCCCGAACAGGTTGGCCAGCTCCTGGCTGGAGTAGGTGAAGGGGTTACTGCTGGGCCAGTCGGGGACCTCATCAGGGAAGAACATGGGTGGAGGGGTGACCGAGGTGGGGCTGTCTCTCAGCCCAGCTGAGCTGGAGAAGCCTGCAAAGCTGTAGCTGTGCTGCAGTCGAGGCTTCTCCATCCTGTTGGAGGAGTTAAGAGGGGAGCACTGCTGGGGAGGTCCACGGCGCTCCTCAGCATTGTGGATGAAATGGCAGCGAGGCCCGTATGGGCAGAAACCGATGGTGTGGAAGGTGCGGCACAGCTCAGTTTTGTATTTGGGATGGCGGCTCAGGCTGCGAAGTTCATGGATTCCGTGAGCAAACTGGCATTTGTCTCCGTACTTGCAGGAGCCATTCTCCTCGAAGGGCCTGCAAAGCTCCGTCTTGTAACGGCTGGAGTTCACTTGGCTGCTGCCGCTGGTGGGACTGGCAGGGCCCAGACACTTGTTGAGGGGCCTCTCTCCCGTCTCAGAAAAGGAGCGGTCTCTCATGCGGTTCTCTTTGTTGCCAACCCCTGAGATGAGCGAGGAGTGGTCCGCTGCCTTTAGGCTGTTCAGAAACTGGTTCTGGCTGAACTTTGTGCTGCTGACAGAGTGCCGCCGCTGGTACACGCCTCCCACTGAGGGAGATCCCACCGCCTTCCTGTCCAGCAGGGCTCCGGCGGGGCTGGAGATGGGCACATTAGTGCCAGTGCAAGGGACAGACATGGGATGGGGGGCACCCAAGTTGTTGTTGTAGCTGAGCAGTTTATTGTTCTGCAGAGACACAAAGAATACACATAATTTTAAAAAAGTATTCATCATGTTCAAAGCTGACAGTTAATGTGGTCCTGATTTTAAAGAGAGCTGGTGGGCTGGAGAGAAAAAACCCAACAGCCTCCTCTTGCATGACTGTGTTCTTTTTGGCTCTGACAACATAAGCGGATACAGGCCTATAGAACAGCAGCTGGTTTGGCTAGTTGCCCTGGTTAGGAATGTGTGCCTGTTTAGTAAATGGAGCAGCAGCACATGAGAGGCCACAGGGCTGCTAGTAGCTACAAAGAGCCTGCATCATTTGAAAGATAATGAAAGTGGCAACGCATCCTGCTGAATTACAAGGGGGAAACTGATCTGCTTCTCAATACACTTACAAACTAGATGAGATGACTGATTTACATAAGCATTAAAGCCACCAGAGAGTAAAGTATAACAACCACGAGCACAAAAAAGGAGCAGTTTTAACAGAAATCTGACACTGAAAACATTAAACTGTATGCAAACTAAACAGAGCAGTGACGTGACTAACCAGGGAGCCGCTACGAGTTTAAAAACAGTTATTTCCCAATAAATATCATCGTTAAACTGGGTTTATCATAAACGCAGTTTTATAGGAGCAATAGTAGGTAAAAGCCAGACAAATCTAGTCAATGATTAGCGAGCATGTGGCTGCTTTGTGAGGAGTATTAAAAGTGGCGCAAAACTGCCCTCATTAACAGAAAGAAGCTAACGTTCGGATACAGCACCGTGCCTCGTTAGCGAAACTACTAATTTAAGGTTTGCGTATGTGGCACGTGTTAAATATAAATTTTGAAGCGTTAAACTTTTAACAAACAGTTAGTGTTAAGTCACAGGCAGGCTTCGGCACACTTTTAAAGCCACTAGTTCAACGTAAATAACCCCAACGATGGTGTTAAAACAGGAAACAACAGGTAAAAGTCAGCAAACAGTCGACGTCAAAGTGAAGCGAAAAACAAATCAAAAACAGCCAAACAACAACAAGCCTCCACACACAGGCGCGTCACGGCAGAGGGCCGCGGTCATGCAGCTCATCATTCCTCCACAGCGGCTAACTCACTGCTGCTAACAGGCTAACACACTCCTATCATACAAAACACCACACAGACACAGACACACACACACACACACACACACACACAGGAAAAAGTTTTAAAGCTACCTTGTTCATTACTTCGAAGTCGAAGAAAGGCGACACCACGGCTGTGGTCATCTTTGCAGCGACCAGGGTTTAAATCAAAAGTAGTAAAAACAAAAAAAAACAAAAATAAAAAAAATAAACTGTGCTTGTTAGAAAAGTTGCGCAGGTCTGCTGAGGTCTCTGATTTGCAGCTCCTGTGTATTTTTGACCCTGCAGAACTCCCCCTCTGCCCTGCACCAGCCCCGACATTTGCTTTATAATCCTTTTGCAGGAGGAGCCTCAAAGCGCTGGGCGTTAACTTTCAGTTAACTTTTTTTTTCTCTCTCCTTCCTCTTCTGGATGGACAAACTTGCTGTGGGTTGTCAGTTTGTTTGAGATTACTACACAGTTGTACGCAGAATGAATACTAAACAGGCTTTATCTGTGAGCAACGTGTGGTAGAATTAACCCAGTTTTTATCTTTTTCTCTGTAGTAAGCCACTTTATTAGTTTATGAGGGGAGTTTAGACATTAAAAAAGTGACTTATTACACTTGTGATACTGTACATGCTCTGTTTATGAACTTTATGTAGGTTTAAAGTTAGAAATTCAGCTTAATTTCCCCCCTGCCCCATGGAAGTCTGGTACTGGAGCAGTCTGGAGTTGTTTACTGGGAGGCGCTGCACTATCCTCAGGGTTTCAGCTACCATCCACTACTCTGTAATTAATTTACTCTTAATTGCTGGACTGTAACGTCACTTGTGGGACTTTCCGGTGAACTCAGGCAGCCAGGGCTTTTAACTCTTTCCCGACCACCACAATTTCCCCCCATTAAACCCCCTCTCCCTCTCACTGTTCCTCACCAGCAGCTCTAACACTGCTGAATATGTGCATGGATGTCATTCCATCAGGTAGGCGATAATAACCTGATACACTAGTGACCTCACCAGATTTTCAACCACAGCCGGTGACAATGACGCTCGCAGCCACATATGAAAGAGCTGTGCTGCACAGTGAGTGAAACCTATACAAATCTATTGTGGTCCGTCGTCTTCCTCTCTCCCTCCCGCCCTCTCTGAATCCATGACAGAGCAGCCATCGGCCATGTGCAGAGTCAATGTCAGGGTTGGGTTGCTGGAGAATAGAGAAGAGGGGAAAGAATGGCAGGGTAGGGGGAGAAGAAAAGAAGCTGTTAACTAAAAAAAAAGTTGGAGGTGGCGGAGGGGATGAGGGCGTGAGGGGGAGATTTACGGGGGACGTTTATTACTACTCAGAGCTGCCCCAGGGAGGTGAGGGAAGAGGGGTGGGGAGAGAAGGAGAGAGGCAAAACATTCCCCTTTTCCCTTCCTCTTCTTTGCCTATACAGAAGCCACACAGGGGGTGGAGAGCTTTGTCTCAGCTGTGGAGGAGGCAGGGGATGTTGTTTTTGTCCTGAAATGTTGGATTCAGTCGAGATAGGAAAGGCCTCAGCTTGGATGCAGCATCCTCATTTCAAACAAACATCTTCCTCCCAGTACATTAAGAAAAGTAACTTTCTGAGATTCTCTGGACCCAGTCGAGAAGAGCGAGGGTGTGTGTTTTAACATAAAAAGAGTTTTACGAGCTGGGGCTGTTTGGAGTAATCTCCCCCTGGTGTGTTTTCACAGACGACCGGGTGGGATGACAGACTTGCTGGAAATCACGTCTGCAGTTCAAAGGCCCTGTCGCTGATTGATTAAGTAGATCAGATTGATCGTGTCTCCTCTGAAAAGCAGGGACGTAGGAGGGGAATCACAGCTTCTCCTTTTTTTCGGCACATACAAAAAAACCTATAGCTGGTGTGAAATGATCTGAAGGACTCATAATATGTCACACATTAAAACATAATCAGAGCATGTGTTTATTGAAGTACAATGCACAGAGGGGACTGTGATGTTGCAGCGAATGGATTCTCGTCCAGATTTGAACCCCACAAGGTCAGCAGGGTTCAAAAACACAACAACAATCCGCTGACTCTGATGTGAAATGTCTTCCTTACTTGGACCCTGGCCTCAAGAAGCCTCACACACACCGCAGTTGTTTACTTTAATACTCTCAGATGTATCGTGCCTGCTTGATATTGTGCGGCGCAGTCATCCTTCCAGGTTTGGGAGGAGGCACCTGTTTCCTGCCAAAATGAAAATCTCTCAGGGGATATTGTCAGACGTGTTCCCGTTTTAAACATGCAGACGGTAAATGGCATCGTTTTGACTCAGTGGCTTGCAGACATCAGCACATGCCACAGGGCTTTTAAACATTTTGTTTCAGTGAGAGGTTATGTAAGCTGCATTTATACGTCTGGGATGTACTGAATTCAACACAAATCCTTCCAGTCCTAAAGTTACAAGATTATTGTGCAACCAAGAAAGTTGTGATCAAGTCACTTAGTGGACTTTGGTGACATTTGAAGGTGTAGACTGGACTTTGCATCAGAATACTTACAAAACAGGATATTCATATTCACTCAAAGCTGACATTTATGACAGTACTACTAAAAGTTACCGTGTGAACAGTAAGGCTGCAGCTGATAACTGCATTTGATCATAACAGTTATTGTTTCAGTTTATTGTTTGGCCTATCAGCTGTGAGAAAATAGGGAAAAATGTTCTTTTGATGTCTTCAAATGTCATGCTTTGGTCAACTAACAGTCTAAAAAATTCAAAATGTATTCAATATATCAAAGAGAGCAGCAAATTCTCACAGATGAGAAGCTAGAATTGGAGGATGTTTGACACCTACTGCTTGGAAAATGACTAGTTTCAGATTATTTTTCTGCTGATTGACTAATTGATAATTTGACTAATTGTTTCGACTCTTTATACATATAAATATATTTTCCGTCACAGCTTGTAAAAGTGACGGGTGGAACATTAATGAGAATTTCTGTCCAATTTTTTCCACTGACTTACAAAGTGAAAAACAAAAAAGGAATAAACTAGCTCTCAGCCCTTCTTTAGAGAGGATTTTCCTCTTGCTGTTGACAGAGTCGGGTTTCTCCCTCTGGAGGTTTGATTTCTGAGGATTTGTGCTCCTCGAGGTCAAAGCTGTCCTCCTCTGGCTTGTCGGCCCTATCAGTCTCAGCTGGAGTTGCGGTCCGTCACTCCTCAGCCGGATGGTTTGATTTCTGCCTCCTGTGCTGACGACCCCCCTCCTCAGAAGGGAGGACTGGGATGAGGCTTGAGGTCACTGATAACATTTAAGTGGGATGACTGGATGCTAAATCTTTTATCTAACTGAGCAGGAGATGAAAGAAGTCATGGGGAAACTCAACAAATTGGAAGCTGTCTGTGGCGACAGTGTGTTAAAGCAACAGTTTGCTGTAGTTCTTCCTCACAGCCAACAGAGGGCAGAGTTCTTCCTCTTCGCTGTTCCCTTGTTGCAGCATTTCCTATTTACTCCCCTCTCTTTGTACAGCATCTAAAGTGTCTCCATGTTTGCCTGAGGCATAAATTTAGATTATCACAACGGTAACAGCGTGAGTGAGAATTTCTAAGATTAGACGCTGGGGTCAACACAGTCAAACACAGCTCTTTCCTTGTGTGGCTTTGAGGTGAATTAGGACTCAGCACAAGCCTGTGTATTGTGTAATCATCCTTTCCACTGACACACTAACTTACTGGCCTTATATGAAGCAAAGAGACTTATCAGCTGTACAAAACACAAATGCTGACACGGGTTGTGCGGTAATGTCAAGCTGTGCTGCACCACATCGCACTTAGGGCGACCACAAGGTTCATGAAACGATGTCATAAAGGAGAAATAAATATTTTTACTGCCTTATGGTACTTAATGTATACTCAGGGGATTGATAGGGTTGTTGATAAACACCAGTGACACAGCTGTTTGCCACATAATGGCACTTATGATTTCTTATAAACAATTTCCAGCTGAAGTATCTGTTTAGGAAGAAACAGTTCCCCCCCCACACACATGTATTTTCAATTCCGTAAAACTGAAGGGTATTACGAGCAACTGTAAGTGGAAAGTCACCTCTTCACTAGAAATGTGCTTTGCATCTTGTCAGTGTGGTGAAAACATTATATAATTATTTATGTTAATTCCAGGCGAGCATGTCGTGACTGAAGATCAGATCTTTACTTTACTTTATACCTTATTAACAATCTTTATTGTTTATATTTTGTTTTTATTTTCACTCTTTCCCACTTTGTTATGTAACTGCTGCACAATAATTTCCCTCGGGATAAATAAAGCTTTATCTCTCAAGCACAAGTATTATTACCATAATGTAAAAATACTAAAACAGTTACAGGTTCTGGATTCTGAATAAGTAGAGAAGAAGGATAGGGAATACTAAGTAAAAATGTACTTATGATGTTTAAAATAGAATTTTATGTATTTTCTTATTATTTAATCATTATTACAAACACCATTTTGCTGTTGTAGTAGTTAGTCAAGTTGGAGCTGATTTTAATTGCTGTAACCATGCACCATGTTTTTTGTTTAAGTTGAAATTAAAGAACTAATTTTCAGGTTAATACTTGTTCTAGTAGAAACCCAAAATACATGTTTACATGCTTTAATGGTCAAAAAAACATATATTTTCTCATACTATCTGTGCTGGAACACCTGTATTCACCCTCTGTCTGTTTGTTTCTTTAACCTCTGTCATGAAAAAGCCCAGTCTGCTCTGATTGGTCCGTATTTCTGGATCGTCTGCATCTCGGCATCTAATAGTGACACTTTCTGCTGTGAAAAATTCCTAGTAGAAGCTTCTAAACACAATCATACATGTTCCAGCAGGAGTATGATCTGAAATCGGGGAGAAATTAACATTTCCCTGACATTAGCATGTAGCTACATGTAGCAGTGTACTAGCAGCCAGGGAATGACTGCACATAGTGGCACTTTCTATCGTTAAAGATCAACAACAAAAGCCTCTAAACACAACTGGACCTGTTCCAGCTGGATTATGGTCCAAATCAGGGAGAATTAACAACATCAGCAACCATGTTCACATGTTGCCCTGATGTTAGCATGTAGCTACATGTAGCAGTGTACTTGCAGCTGGGGAGTTACTGTGTATAGTGGCACTTTCTCCGTTAAAACGTATCAATAAAAGCATCAAAGCACTGGACATTTCCCAGCAGGGATAAGGGGCAATATTAATATTTATATTAATATTATTATTATTATTTATTGCTGTTTCTTGTATTTTCTGTACTTTTTCTGCATGCCTAGTTTTTTAAGTTTATAAATATTGAAATCTTTAATTTGACTCTTTACTCTTACTCTTTTTGACTGCCGTAACACTGGAATTTCTCAATTGTGGGATCAATAAAGGTGTATCTTGTCTTATCTCTTAACAACATCAGCAACCAAGATTACATGTTTCCCTGACGTTAACATGTAGCTACGTGTAGCAGTGTACTGGCAGCCTGGGAATGACCTGTTATAGCGGTATTTTTCACTGTGAAAAGCCACCAATAAGAGTAAATGTTTACCTAATATTAGCATATAGCTACATGTAGCAGTTTGCAGGAATGACTGCATACAGTGGCACTTTCTATTGTTAAAATTCAACCGTAAAATGTTCATAATCAGTTCCAGCAGGATTATGATCCAAAATCGGGGGGAATTAACACCAGCAACCATGTTCACAGTTAGTGTGTACAGTGGCACTTTCCCCTGTTAAAACTTACCAATAACAGCTACAAAGCATAACTGTTAACGTAGCTACATGAAGTGGTGTACTGGCAGGAATGACCTGGTATAGCAGCATTTTCTACTGTGAAAACTCACCAATAAAAGCTACTTAACACAATCAGCTGTGTTCTAGCAGCATTATGATCCAAAATTAGGGCCAGTATAGCAACATAAGCAACAAAGAGTGAATGTGTCCCTAATGTTAGCATGTAGCTAGATGTAGCAGTGTGCAGGAATGACTGTGTGTAGTGGCACATTTGTATTGTTAAAAATCAACCATAAAATGTTCATAACACAACCTGACCTGTTCCAGCAGGATAATTATTTAAAATTAGGGAGAATCAATGACATCAGCAACTATTTTTCCTGACATTAGCTTGTAGCTACATGTAGCATTGTACTTGCTGGAGAGTTACTGTGTATAGTGGCACTTTCTCCTGTTAAAGCTTCAAAGCTAGCAAGGGATAAGATCTGAATTGGAGCGATCTTTACATCATCAGCAACCAAGATTACTTGTTTCCCTGAAGTTGGCATGTAGCTATATGTAGCAGTTTGCTTGCAGCCCAGCAATGAGCCATTATAGTGGCATTTTCTAATGTGAAAATTCACCAATAAAAGCTTCTAAACACAATCAAACATGTTCTAGCAGGAGTATGATCTGAAATCAAGGCAAATATAGGAACATCAGCAACCAAGATTACATGTTTCCAGGATGTTAGCATGTAGCTACATGTAGCAGTGTAGGCTACACAATGTAAACACTTGCAGCAGCAAGCCTGGATAAAATATATAAAGTAATCCAACACAATCTGATGTAATCTTGTAGCCAAAGAAGAAAAAGTATTTTAGCACAGCTTGAAGCTGTGAAACTTGTGCCACATTTTATATGAACATCCATCATTGTAATATATATATATATATATATATATATATATATATATATATATATATATGTATATGACAGAAAATAAGGTCAAGCATAGGACGTCCCCTTTAAGTTTAAATTTCTTTCTGTACAAAGAATCTAAAGATTTGAAATAAAAGTAGTGGAATGAAAAATACAAAATAAGTATGAAATAGCATAAAAAGGAAATACTCAAGTAAGGTCATTCATTCATCTTCTAACCGCTTCATCCTCTTGAGGGTCGCGGGGGGGCTGGAGCCTATCCCAGCTGACATCAGGCGAGAGGCAGGGTACACCCTGGACAGGTCGCCAGACTATCGCAGGGCTGACACATAGAGACAAACAACCATTCACACTCACATTCACACCTATGGACAATTTAGAGTTACCAATTAACCTAGTCCCCAGTCTGCATATCTTTGGACTGTGGGAGGAAGCCGGAGTGCCCGGAGAGAACCCACGCTGACACGGGGAGAACATGCAAACTCCGCACAGAAGGGCTCCCACGCCCGGGATCAAACCGGCAACCCTCTTGCTGTGAGGCGAGAGTGCTAACCACCACACCACCATGCCGCCCCCAAGTAAGGTCAAAGTACTTAAAAATCATACTTGAGTAAATGTACAAGTACATGTTCCTGTCTCCACTGAAAGCATGATACATTACATAAAACTGACCTATTAAAAGCCATAGATTACTTAAGACTCCTATAACTTCCCATTTTTTTCCCCAGCATGTGAGCACATCTTTCGTAACACTGACAGGACAGATTGTTGAGCAGTCAGCGGTTAAGGATAGCCAAGTTCGACCTAAACACGCTTTGATTCCATGAATATGTTGTCATGTGTCTGCCCACATTCGCCGTTGACCCTGCGTGGGTTTTGTTTCTGTATACATTCTCTTCCCCACATCCCAATTTGTGTGATCCTGTTCTTGTCTGTAAAAGCTTTGACAGCCAGGACCATCCGTGATTGCCTCCTTTCATGTCTCATGGTATGTTTGCCAAATTCATAAGGGAGGAGTGTGGTCATCATGCGGGGTGAAGCTCGCCTCGGAGGAACAGGGTGAGGGACAGAGAAAGAGGGAGGGAGGCAGGAAAATAAGAACTAGCAGGGATTAATTGTCCATAAGAGTAGCCACAGCATTGTTAGTGGTGAACCGCCAGCTGCTCTTGCTGATGTTGTTCCCATGATTCGCTCCAGCATGCCCATCCACTCCACTTCCACTGCCCTTCATCTCACACTGGGTGGGATGCGGCATCAATGCAAGGCTTGGCTCATTTTGTGTGGCTTTGACACGTCACGGCATTACAATCGCAACCCGAGTTCAAAACAAACACCACGTTGGAAATGAAAGTCTTTGGCCTCCGTCAGTGGCAATTCGCGGGGAAATAGAAGAAGAATAATGATGTTTTGGTTGAATGTGAGGTCGCAAAAATAGCAACAAAACAAGAGAGTGAAGGGGGTCGGGGTTTAAAGGAGATTTACTGTCTAATTCTCTGCTGACACGCCGCTCTCTGGAGGACAGTTGTATTTAGAACGAAAGGCCAGCTTCCTCCTCTGACTTCCTGACCCGTGTTTCCTGAGGAACAATCTTTTTGTCTGTCCCGAGGTGGCTCATGGGAAGGGAGAGTTTGGTTTTCCACTTGCACATTAGGGGTCGCGGCAAAGGTCAAAGCCATCAAGCTATAGAAATGAGACGATGACCGTAGCTATGTGACACAAAGCACACTCAGAGATGGCAGATGACGTGCAGATACACTTAGAGAAGCAAGGAATCTAGTACTTGTTGTGTCCACCCCCTCCCTTGGGCTCAGTGTACCTCCACTGGGGACTGGACAGACCTGACCCTGGTCCAGGTGTCATGACCATGCGGCGGACGCTGAAACAAGATATTCCTCAGCTCCTCACTCAGCGCAGGAGGAAAAATCAATGGGCTTTGTACATCGTAGGAACAGTGGAAAGCATTCTCTCACCAAAAAATCCTGCCCCTGTCCCATCTGTCTCCATTCTCCGGCACTCTCAGACCTCACAACCGGCCCTGTGTGGTCACTCCTGGACTAGAATTACACAGTCCATGTGTCCGGCTCTGGACAATACACAAAGCCAACCGCCCCATGTGACCCTGCCCACTTTTTCTCACACTTCTACCCCTTGCAGATTTATTGAATTGGACGAGTCTTCTCTCCGGTTATTGATACTTCTCCAGATGCTGTTGACGAGGACGCACTTCTGACATTGTGTGTTTGACGACAGCGTCGCCTCTCATAAATGAGACTCTTGGAAATTAGCGTTTGATGGTGTGTGAATTAATGCAAGCGTGTTTTGATTAAACTGATGTTGAGCTTTGAGAATAGGATTAGTTGTTTGAGAGCCGTCCTCAGTCGACCCAGGGCATATGGTGATGTCAAATTCCTCCTTGTTGTAGGCGTGTGATGATTTATTGTGAAAAACCGTGCTTTTATTGTTGCTGCAGCTCAGCTTTGAACCTTTTTTTGGTGCCTGCCTTTATTGCCAGTAGAACACTACAAATTATCTGCAGATTATTTGATGAAAACACCACTGCAGGTCTGTTGTTTTTCATTACTACTCTCCATGCAGGTATTAAATTTATGGTTAGTGTCAATTATGGGATTCCCCCCCCCCCAGAGCTCAGTGCACCTCAACTTACAGAAAACAACAGACAGAAAAAAGCAAACAACACATGCTCAGCATTTAGAAAAAAATGCTGCAAATAAATAAAACACAGCCAAGTTGAGAAACACATTCATCAACCTGACAACACGTATGTCGCCCAAAGAAATGTGCTGCAATTACAGAAAACACAGCACAAATACAGAAACACACTGGTTGTGTTCTCTAGTTGTGTTTTCTGTATTTGCAGCATGTTTCTGTTTTCGGTTGTGCTTCTGTATTTGGTTGTGTTGTTTCTATTTGCTGCCTGTTTCTGTATTTTCAGCACGTTCCTGTATTTGGTCATGTTGTCTATTTGCAGTGTGTTTTCTTATGCTATATATTTTTGTTTTCCCTCTGTCTGTGTGGTACAACACAACATGTCCTGCCACTGGTGTTGGCTGTCTGCCATGTTTGTACTGTGTGCCTGTTTTTACTGTGTGTGTGTTATATTTTGTGCACTCACACCGCACACTGATTCACCTTAATCAATCATTGTGTTGTCTTTGATGAACTTGTGATTTTTCTGCTGCATTTGTTGTCTTTAGTTGCAGTGTGCTGAGCTCTCAGGGCTTCCGTAGCTTAAAGTTTTGAAGGTAATGTAGCTGAAGAAAAGCAGTCGGTAAGTGTAGTGGTGAACCATTACCAGACACCAGAAGAAAATGTTGGCATTGTTGTGCCGGCAAACCAAGGATGTGTTACATTTGCAAGTTTTATACGTATCATATAAGGGTTTCTGAAGTGACGTTATAGGAGCTGAGTTTGTCATCAGGAGGTGGAGAGGACAATGGATGGCTTGTCACTTGGGCCAGATGCCTGCCAAGTTGCAGACCACTGCAGGCCGCCGGTTGTGATGTAGGGAGTCATTGCTCTGTTACCCACTTTTCTTTAGGCACCAAACGTGGTGTTTTGTAGTGACCTGCCACTGGAATAGTGCCACGAAAAACAGTTGTTTACTAAGACACTGTTCTGTTTCCTGCTAGGGTCGTGCCATAAAAAGCAGTTGTTACGTATCAAGACATCGCTGTCTTCCCTCTAGGGACAGAATCACGAAAAGTAGTTGTTCCTTTCGAAAAGACATCCCGTGTTTCCTGCCTGGATAGTGGCACGAAATGCTGTTGTTATTTTACCAAGACATCACTGCATGTCCTCCCAGGACAGAGCCACGAAAAACTGTTGTTGTTTACTGAGACATTGCCAGGTTTCCTGCCCAAATGGTGGCACAAAAAGCAGTTGTTGTTTACCGAGATATTGCTGTGTTTCCTGCCAGGATAATGCCACAAAATGCGGTTATTATTTTTCCAAGACATCCCTGTTTTCCCTCCCAGGAAAGAGCCACACGAAGTGGTTGTTCTTTTCGAAAAGACATTGCCATGTTTCCTGCCCAAATAGTGGCACGAAAAGTGGTTGTTGTTTACCGAGACAGTGCTGCATTTTCTGCCAGGATAGTGCCATGTAAAGCAGTTCTTTTTTATTCAGACATCCCTGGATTTGATGCTGGGATAGTGCCATGAAAAGCAGATGTTGTTTATTGAGATATCGCTGCGTTTCCTGTGGTGATTGTGCTCCCAAAACCAGGTATTTTAAGCTAAAACGTCATCTTTTCCTAACCATAACCATGTTTGTTTTTTTTGTTTTTTTTTGTAAAATCTAACCACACATTGATCACATTGTTTAACTGTAGTTTCAGTGATTCTGCGACATAATAACATGCAAATGTAAAGTATCTGTTGTTTGCAGAAATGTTCAATGCAAACATATTATTGTGGCAACTGAGCTGTATGTTGTCTGAATGCTCAGCCCCCAGCACCTTAGCTTATGATTTAGGAGGTAGTGTAGCTGAAGAAAAGAAGTAGGTGATGGATGTAGTGAACTTAGAGAGCTACAGGTGTTTCAGCTTCAGCAGCAGATTAATTCATCTGTTAAACTGCACCTTTGCCTGTCCTCCTGAGATGAAACGTCCCAGTAACGTCTGCTCTTTTTTCTGTGTGACCTGCTGCGACTCCCGGAGGGTCATATGAGCTCGTGAAGTATATCCATCTTCGCTTTAATGGAAAACGACGAGGAAATGAGCAAAACTCAAGCTATGTGGATAAAGATCAAGGAGTCTGTGGTAGAAAGATTTCCTCCGAGGAATATAGAAAAAGACTCAAACAGCATTTTATGTTCCCAAAGGGGCCAGAATACGTCACCGTCTTACCGCTTTGATTGTAATTTTTGTAAAAGCGCTCCCAATCACTCAAAGAAAACAACTCTGAGGGATTTTGTGTGATTGCCCACAGTCCAAACAGGGCACAGCCCCAAAATAGAGTTTGATGTCCAAGATGAGTCTAAGCTGCTTCTTTTTCTTCTGTTTTTGTAAAGAAAACAACCCTCTGGGTCTTTGAGGCCGGTCCAGTCCAAATGCCCCCAACTGTTCCCCACTCCGCCTTCCCTTTCTCCTCTCTCTCTTTCAGACTGTCTTCTTCCCTGGCAGTGAAAGAAGGTGCAGCTGTGTGGAGTCCTTTGGGCTGAATGAGAAGAATCAGCCCATTTGGTTGACTTTCCTGGCCAAAGCTATAATTTTCTCCTGCCAGGGTTTAACATCCAGTCCAGAGCAGTTCCTGGGCTCCAGCCGCTTGCATCCAACAGGACAATGGGGATTGTCCTACAGCCATATACCACACAGGAGTCCAACTGCCTGTCTGCCAAAATGTGGAAGCATCTACGTCTCCAGACCAAACCACTACCTTCTTTACAAGTCAATTAGTCCATTTTTCGAGTCTTTAAAATTGCTGAGTCTTCTTGTTTTTGACACAATTCTACTCGTTTCCAGGGTTCCTGCGGATCCTTAAAAAGTCTTCAAAGGCATTGAATTCAGTAATCTTGAAATAAAGCCTTCACTGGTATTAAAATGTCAAAAAGACTTTTGGTTACATCTATTTTTTGAATAATTGACCCTTAGCTCAGCCCTGCCCCTTTCTGATGGTCCGCCTCCTGATTTCAGAGGGAAGCAGACTGTAAATGGGATGTCAAACTAACTCAGCAGCAAAAACAGGTTGAAAAGATAAAGAAAGTCAGAGGCTCAAGTCTAACGTACAGATCACAATGTAAACGTGAACGACCACATCACTTGGCAACGAATGTTGTTTAGTGTGAACCCGGCATTACACTTTAGAGGATTTGATTTTGGTTTTGGAATGGGGAAGAAACGTATATCTCCTTTCAACCTTTCCAGGTTAATGATTGTTATTGATAGACATGCTCCAGGCACAACGTTTAGCTCAAAATCCACAAAACCAGCTTGAAAACAAAGAAAATCTGTAACGATTACCTAAGAGTCTCTGAAGCACAGCCGTGTAGTTGTCAGACTCTTGTCAGAGCTGGCCAATGCTGTGTTATGATTGCCCAGTCTGTGTTCGTCGGGGCGGGACTTAGCAATAGGTCAGTTGACAGAATGCCTCTTGCATTAATATCACACAGATCAGGACAGCAAAACAAACAACACTACCCAGCAAGCAATAGTCGTGATTTAAACGTATTGGCTATATTTAGCTCTGATTTAGTCTAGCTACATGTAACCCAAATCTAGCCAATTTAATTTTGAAATTGATTAAATGTAGTTTTCGCCATTGCAGATGGCGTGCGGTATGATATTCAATTACGTATGGAGAGTCAACAGTAATTAAAATATGTTTATCTCCATTTTTTGGACATGGTCTCTACATAGCCGTATAATTGATGACGTCTACACTTTGGCTATGGTTAGACGTCTACCAAATTTTCACTGACAGCCCAAATTCAGCCGTGATTTAGCCTAGACGTCAGGTCTTCATGTAGACGGCTATTAGACATTTTTTAAACCAAAAAATGCTTGCTGGGTAGCTATCACTGTACCCTGGACAACACAAGTAAATGAAAAGTCAACCAAAATTAGCTCTATAACCAAGATTTCAAGGCAAGGATGAAACCAGTACAAGGCAATGTGAACAAAAAAGTCCTGTTTTTTTTTATTTTACAATAAACATTGAGGCAAGTGATTGATGTCAATTTACATTTTTTATCAGCTTTGCACTCAGAATTTCAGGTAAATAGACTATACGATACTTGTTAAGGTTAGCAACCTCAGACGCAACCTGCCGCTGTACTCTTTTAAGCTGGCACAGAAAATGCACAAGAGTAGCGCCCAGCACCCGACCTCGTGTTTCAAGGCGGTTAAAGATGTGGCATGTGTATGGCCCCTAAATTCCAGGGCTGGTACCTGCAGTTATTCCACAGGCTAGTTAATAACATGTCGGGCAGGAAATCCAAAGTGTGGGATCATTTTGAGAAGGTGAAGGATGAACCCAAGGTCATATGTAAACTCATCTTCATTGGTCGATTACAAACATGACGTATCATCTGAAACATGGAAGTAGCTACATGCCCATTAGCCCACAGCGTCATTAACAGGCGGCTCGCTCAGTGTGTGACGTGCACTTGTAGATAAAATATAGGCCTATATTACTGAAGGTTCATTAGTATGGTTTTGTATTTCTCTGTAATGTAGCACAGTGTTAACAATGTTACTGATACTATTCTTTCTCACACCTTCAACTCAAACCATTGTGTTGCCCCGCCCAAATTATATCATTTAATAATTACATTAATATCGTGAACATGCGGGTGACTACTAGACTAATGGTCCTAAATGACGATTATTGGTCGACTAGGAAAATTCTTAGTCAGGGGCAGCCAATCTATAGGAATCCTGTGTTTCAAGAACTCTGAAAATCAAATGTCATTTTTTTCTTCATGCTACTGCAGGATTATGTCTCATTTTCAAGATACTAACACTCATTTTTAGACGAATCCCTCATACAAAAAGAAACCTAATTGAGAACAAGTGGAATTACTTCACCCTATTGGCGTAGCCTTTCTCTCAATTTAAGAACAATGAGATCTGAAGGCTGAATATGAGACTAAATGACTTGTCAAAGCAGATGTTTATTGTAATTTGACCAGTAACATGTGTGTCAGCAAGTTTGCCTGTTTGCAATACGGAGCTTTAACGAGCAAGAAGTGGTATGAATTATGCATTGAGTTTGGTTTCTACTTTTTGTGAGTGGTTTAATGTCATTAGCATGGAAACATACACAGCACTGCCTGTATGTGTTTCCAGTAAGCACTATTAGTGTCACATCAGGCCCACGTGACTCTGTCAGCCCAGGGGAGTACTCACATTATTGCTGTGTTGTGTGACAGCTGAATATGGAAACACTTTTTGCGCTTGTTAAATACTTTCGGGTTTGCCTCTTTTTTTTTCTTTCCTCGCGCTCTTATAGGTTCTACAAAGTCTAGTAAAATTCAATGGCTTTCCCAGAAATGAAAGTTTATTGTCCCCCTCAGCCCACCCGACTCGTAAATAATGGCGCATTTACCAAAAATCCCAAGCCGACAGCCCCCACCTTCATACCATTACCAGCACCACTGTGCGCCAAAACCGTTGCCAAAATACACCCAAACAATCCCCCTTTCTCCTCATTGAAACCTTCCAACTGTCTGCTAACAGTGTTTGCTCCATCAAAGCCCTCCAGCTCGACACTCAGAGCAAAGAACAGTCCAAATGCTGGTGGTGGGAACTGTATGTACGCCATTAAACTCCAATCTTCATTTTTTAAACTTTCCTTATCATAATAAAGAACTCTAAGTACTTTAGCAGGCATGCTCATGCATCAAAGGGCTGCCCTTTTGCTGTTTGACTCAAATCTGTGTTGCACCAGCTACAGTATGAGATCCAAGGTTAATAAAACTCACTGCAGGCTTCGCAGCTAGAAATTGATTTGTAATAAGTGACTCACAAAATGAGCTTTTGCTCATTGCTAGTAACGAGTCTTTTTTAGTGCTTTTCAAGCTAGAAAAAAAAATCAGTTCACCCTGTGTTCATGCTGGCTTTTATCCACACGTACACTTAAGAGAAGGATGCGGTCAATTTCTTATGTGAGACACTCATTCAGCTCTTCCGACGAGGCCAACACGCAAGTCGGCACGTTCCAATAAAATCAAAGATATTATGAAGAGGAGGATGAAATGAGTTCCACATGAGCACCATCCCTACGGGCTGGGGGGAAAACTATTAATATGTTTAATATGGTGACCTCAATCATTTACCTTATTTTCATAAGATCTCCACAGCTGTTTCCAGGCACCTAGGGAGTTCACCTTGACCTGCTTTGATCATCCACTTTGGCCAAAAGTCTAAACAATCATGTTTTAAAGGAGCAGTTCACCCCAAAATCAAAAATACATATTTTTCCTCTTACCTGTGGCACTATTTGTCAGTCTAGATTGTTTTAGTGTGAGGTGCTGAGAGTTGGAGATATATCAGCAGTAGAGATGTCTGCCTTCACTTGAATGTAATGAAAGTAGATGGCACTCGGCTTGTGGTGCTCAAAGTGCCAAAAAATGAAAAAAAAAACATTTGAAAACTCAACAACAACGTCTCTTTCCAGAAATGATGACCCAGTTACTCAAGATAATCCACAGACCTTGAGCAGTTTCATGTAGGAACTGTTCTTTCTACCAGACTACTCACACTAACCATACAGCCTTGCCAGATGTACATTAATTATCATATTTGTATAATACTTTTTATTATAATAATAATAATAATGCCAAAAAATTCCATAAAGTTTGATAATTTAATCATTTTGTGATGCTTACAATTAGCAGTTGGTTTTATTCTGCGCTGTCTTATTTTAATTCATTTCCCGACGTGATCATAATGGCAAAATGTGGATCCTATGTCTGTGTAACATCTTTCCAGCCAGTTATGCTTGGGGCAGTCTATGTAGGGGATTATGCCCAACGAAGTGTCCATTATCAGGAAATAATGGCTGACATGGAGGCAGCTCCTTAGCGTTGAAAGTAGTCAGTCGAGGTGGTTTAGGCATCTGATCAGGATGCCTCCTGGGCACCTCCTGTTAGAGGTGTTCTGGGCACGTCCCACTGGTAGGAGGCCCCGGGCAGACCCAGAACACACTGGAGGGATTACATATCTCATCTAGCCTGGGATCACACATTTTTAAAGCAAGCTAACGTTGCTATGAAGTGTAGAAGGAGGTATGAGTCCATAAGTCCATCAGTCTGACAATTTTTGACAATTAATAGCCTGCTATTATGAAATTTAATTACAAGTCAACACGTCTGAAAGCCTGTTTATAATAGTTAAAGCCATAAACTCAACTTATTAAATAAATAACTGGGCTTATGGGTGCATCCAAAACAACCCAGTATACCTTAGTGACAGAGTTCAACCTCTGGAGCATCAGCCGTGCTCAAGACTCATGCTCATCATAGCCTACGCTAAGCATGATTAGCTGGAAAGAGGTCACACAGAAGTAGGATACAAATTTTGCTATCATGATCGCATCGGGAAAAGAATTAAAGTGAGACAGCACAGACAAAAACCAGCTACTAATTTTTAATCATCACAAAATGGTCAAATTATCGTACATTAAGGATTTTTTTGGCAAAGTTATTGTACAAATATGATAATTATTGTTCATCTGGCAACACTGTACAGTTGGTGGGTGTAGTTTGGTAAAAGTAAAATAGTTTCTACATTAAACTGCTCACAACAAGGTCTGTGGATTGTCTTGAGTAACCAGGTCATGACCTCTGGAAAGAGACATTACTGTTACACATACAGTTTTTCAGATGTTAGTTAGTGCTTTGAGCACCACAAACTGAGTCCCGTCTAGTTCCATTATATTAGAGTGACGGCAGACATTTCAACACTCAGCAACTCACACCAGAACAGTCTAGACTGATAAATAGCACTACCCCAGCAAGCATTTTTTGATTTAAAAAATGTCTAATAGCCGTCTACATGAAGACCTGACGTCTAGGCTAAATCACGGCTGAATTTGGACTGTCAATGAAAATTTGGTAGACGTCTAACCATAGCCAAAGTGTAGACGTCATCAATTATACGGCTATGTAGAGACCATGTCCAAAAAATGGAGATAAACATATTTTAATTACTGTTGACTCTCCATACGTAATTGAATATCATACCGCACTCCATCTGCAATGGCGAAAATTACATTTAATCAATTTCAAAATTAAATCGGCTAGATTTGGGTTACATGTAGCTAGACTAAATCAGAGCTAAATATAGCCAATACGTTTAAATCACGACTATTGCTTGCTGGGTACAGCACTACTTCACTATTTTGGGGTGAACTGTCCCTTTAATATTGTCTGCTCTATGAATGAAGAGACAGAATGGAACAGAGTTAGCAGGTGAGGAGCAAAAGATAAGCGGGCTGATGTGTAGGTGGGACCAGTACAGTACTGGAGCTTCCATTGTGGGCAACTTTCTCGCTTCATGACTCACCACCATCATGAGATGGGTACACTAAGTGAAATACCACAGAAAAGTGTCAGCATCTCACCTTAAACACACTCTCATGCTGAACATGACATCAGTGTTGACGTACAATGTGGGCCTTCTGTGTTTACATTGAAATAATGTGACATTAGACTAATATCACACCCCGGAGTGAAGCTCAGAATACGACTTTTGAAGATCACGTCTTGTGTCTGATTTTGAGTCAGTGCCTCATCAATCGACCCGAGCCACAGGCTGTTTTGTTTTTGTCCCCGCACACAGGATATGAATCAACAGCTTCCATCACATTGCTGTCATGTGAGATTAAACACTGCAATCATAAGAATCTTCAGTTTAAGTATGGCTTGAATACTTTGACACGATTAGAGGATGAAGAGTTGTGAAATAATTATGTTGAAACTTTTTTCCTGAGGTCAAAGAGCATCAGAGAGACAGAGGCACAGAGTTGGTATTTGTAGAGCTCAGTACTCAGTCATGATTTATCTCCACTGAGGTAATATCAGGGTCAGCGCCCTGAAAATGTCTTTGCTTCAACAAGATGCCTTGAGCCGGATAAGAGGGCCTAGAGCTCCCAGTTCAGCAGCATGATGGATGAAAGTGAACTATCTTGTTTATGCAACCTGACATAAGGCATCTGCTGGCCTCTGCAGAGCTCACTTCATGCTGTAACAACAGCTCTCCACTCCCCGTCAGACAGTAAAACACAGATTATCATGGTATTTCAGATGTAGGACATACGATGGAGGGTGTAGGAAAATTACTGCTCGCTCAAGGACTGAAAATGTATTCTGTCTCTTTGGAAACACTACCTGCACTTAACAGATTCTTTATGATATTTTATTTCATACATTAAATCTAATAGCCATCTTTATTTTGTCTTAAATTAGGAATGGCACTTTAAGTTCATATGCAGTGGTGGAAAGTACATGAAGTACATTTACTCAAGTACTAAGTACAAATGGGAGGTGCTTGAGTATTTCTGTTTTCTGCTGCTTTATACTTCCACCGCACTTCATCTCAGAGAGAAACATCAGTTTTGTACTTTTTATTCTGCTGCAATTATCTGACAACTTTAGATACTTTGCAGATTCACATTAACAATACAAAAATGTAATCAATACATACATCATATTATTATATTAATAAAGCTTTGTTGATCCCCAGAAGGAAATTAACAAGCTACCCAGCGGTGTGTTAAGTAATTTATTAGAAATATATATAAACAAATATACCAGCTGCAGCATTAAAGTGATGAAGACATTAATGCATCAGTAATTATAATCCAATAATATAATCTACATTATTCTGAAATGGGACATTCTGTATAATGAATACTTTTACTTTTGGTACTTTAAGTAGATTGAGAAGCTAATATTTTGTACTTTTATGTGAGTAAGAATTGAAGGCAGGACTTACTTGCAATTTCTGATGTTTGGTATTACTACTTTTACTTGAGTAAAGATCAGAGTAATTCTTCCACTGCTGTTAATATCTGATCTAGAGCTCTGATGCTCTGTCTGGATTGCCGGATTTGTGTAGGGCCAAGCTGTAATTTCTCAAAATTTTCCCAGGCTTGAATCGCTCAAATTTCCTGGTGGGTTTTTTCCCAGACCTTATAGTGTGTGTAATGTAATGAATAACGTATATGGTGTGTTGCCATAAACACATCCCGACTCCAGCCTCTCATTATTGAAGAGAAATGTTTTACAATCTTTATTTAATACATATGGCCTTTGACAGTTTTTGGGCTGTTCTGACCATTCAGTAGGAGAGGGCACATGTTGGAGATTGTGTCATAAATGTCTGTTACCGCCTGTCTGTTAGAGTGTAATGAGTACAGTGGATATTAGGGTTTTTGATTGGGCTCAGCCCGAATCTGCTGTCGTGGTATGGGCTTGGACAGAAACTATGCTAGTTTATAAAAAGTCAGGCCAGATTTTTTTGGACCCAATCATAGCTCTGATCTGATCATCTAGTTACAGCATGCTAAAACTTTCAACCAAGGACTCGGACTTGATATTTGTGATTGCCTGTGAAATGTCTTGACTATCAGATAGATTGCCATGAAATTTGACAGAAACATGAATACCCCCTTCAGGATGAATCCTAATGACTGTAGTGCTCCCCTGACTTCATTTTGCACCATCACCAGGTCACTTTTTTTAATTTGGTTGCTTTACAAAACTAACGTTTGCGTCAGCCTCAGCTGCCTTGTGTTTAGTGCTAATTAGCCATAGACTTTATAGAAGAAGTGGACATAGCCACTGTGACATTACCCACTGGTTTGTTGACTACCTTTTTGAAGCCTCGAGTTGGCATTTTTGCCATCGCCATCTTTTTTTTTTTTTTTTGGTGCCAGAAGTGACCATATTTGGGCAAAGGGTGGAGCTGGGGAGGAGCAAGGGGTGGATCTGACTTAGCAAATGCTAATTTACCTGCTAACACTAGCTAGATAGCTTGGTTAGCAAGGTGCATCCATGATTTATGAATGATAATTTTGACGTGGAAAAAATGCTAAAAACAACAGGCTACAATTAATTTTCAATTGAAGCCAGTGACACAAAGCTAGAAACCGACGCTTGATACTTGTCGCATGCGCTACAAATCAAAGTTGAGCTGGCCTCAGCTTTTTTCAGTGTCTAGTGACGCAGTGAGGCATCAACCAATCATATGTTTTTGTTTCTAGCTGTGGTACTTTGTTACTTAGCAGAGTTAGCTGACATTTTGCTAGCTTTGTGTGCATTGTAGTACACACAGGGACAATTGGGTGGAGAAATGTGATGTTAATGCTCAGACATCGATCAAAATCATAGAAATTTTTGACTAAATGCAAACCTTAAATGACATTTAGTTGAGGTCTTTGTGGCAAGCAGCACACACACAAGCCCCTGACAACATAACTGCATTACTGAGTGCTTGAACAACACTTCAACAGCAACTCTGCGATAATGTAGTTCTCATTGACTTTTATAAAATCTGCCTTATTTTTGCAACTAGTAGAGTCGTCCCCTGCTTGCCATTTGAAAGAATGCAGGTTTAATGCAACTTCACTTTTAAGACCCAGAGAATATGTCTCTTCTTTTTTACAGTCTGTCTAGTTAGCATATGTTAGCATGCTAACAGGCTAAACTGGATGGTGAATGTGGAGCTCATTGCACCTGTTAAACATCAGCATGTGTTGCCATTGTGAATTTATCACAGCTGTAGTCTCATGAGAATAAAAATAAACCCTCTCACTTACCCAGTAAATCAGAGATTATCAAGGTATTTCAGTGCAAGAGAAACAGTTTGGGATGTAGGAAAATTACTGCTTGCTCAAAGACTATATATTCATAAGATCTTTTGGGATTTTTGACTATTAGCTAAAGTAAGTAAAACCTGAATCTAGCATATGGCTAACATTAGGAAAGGCAGAGTTTAAGCTCATATCTGATCTCCTACAGTACAATAAACCTTTCAACAAAGCACTGACCTGAATTTATTACCTGTCTTCATGCCACATGTTTCAGAAAACAAACACCTCACGAAAACACAAGACATGCTGAGTGATGGAGTCATGTAGCCACATCACCATATCCTGCTGGCAGAGCTATTGTGGATCTTCACAGTAAATCAAGGACCGGGCTGATGCATTAAAATGTTTCATTAAATGTTATAGTATACTCCATTATTCAGCTGTAACATTTAGGTTTATTGCTCGGATTATGAAACCCTATCTATTAATCCCCTGATCATTTTTCTTTATGAAGAAAAGAACTTCCCAGCCAACTATTTTAAGTTTTATGGCGTCAAGATTCTGTTATGAATTCTGGGCACGTTTCCTATTTTCCAGTATATCAGGCGAGTGAGAGCGGACGCAACCAAGGTGGAAAGTTTGGCAAAGGAGCACAGGTGTGGATAGATGTGCTAAAACTGCAGCTTTTTATGGTCTGAAGGCTTAAACAGAGCCAAATCATGTAACAAAACCCACCCAACATTCACTGGTTATGCTTATGTGGTTTTTTGCCTTTTTCAGATTAGACAAATAAATAAGTACGTATGGAAAAATCTGCCAAAACAATGTGCTCTTGGACATGCTGTAATCATTATATAGTCATGTAATGTACCATAAACGTCATAGCATGAGGCAGTGATGGAGTGCGTTTGCTCTTGTGCGGGCTCGCTGTGTTTTCTTGCTCCATATGTGAAGAAGCTGTCAACTGGCGCTTCAGTATCTCTTCCATCTGTCTCTGTCGTATGACTAACTCAAACATAATCTCCCATTCAATTTTTTCCCCTCTTCCACCCTCAATGCCCTCGCTTCAGCTCATTTTTAAAACATCCACTTCTGCAGGACACAAATCCCCTCAAACAAACAGCTGCTTGCATAAACTTTACCCCTTTTCTTTGCTCTCGTATTGAAATGGGAAAACAACAAGAGAGAAAGAAGTAAAGACAGCTGAAGAAAGACAGAGGGATGCAGGAGGGAGGGAGTCAGAGACGGGCCGGGAACTAGTATAGGGAGAAAGTGCGGAGTCATGCTGTAGGAATGCTGGAGGGGGGGATTGCTGGCGTGACTGCCCCATTTTTCACAGCCATAATCAGAGCCAGCTGTCAGTGAGAGGGCCCATAAGATGAGGGGGAGGGGGAGGACTGGGTTTTTGGAAGTAGTTAGAAGTCGAGAGAGGAGGAGGGAAGGCGAGGAATAAGGAGAAGTTGGTAAAGATTTTTCGTGTTGTTCGTGTATTTCCTCTGCGGGTGTCACCGGGTTTAAGAGTTGTGGAAAAGAAAATGCCAGTAAATGACATATGCATGTTTGTGTAGGGACGCCTCCATGTACGCATGATAACAGTTAAAAGGAGGAGTGGATCAGACTGCGGCCTTCACACCGACCTGGCTGCAGTCTGAGCCAGGTTAAAGGAGGATGGAGGGGGGGCAGGGCGGAGCTTCCTGCCTTCCTGCTGCTTTTGGGACGTCTGCAGTGAAGAATGACAGAGCAGAAGCTCTCAGACACCTCTGACAGTGTCTGTACCATAGAGATAGAATGAATAGAAAGGACATTGAACTGTTTGGCATGGTCATTTGACAGCTTAAACAGAACATTGTTTTTGGTTGTTGTGGTGACAGCACACGTCAGTGAGGCCTAAAATGTGTCACACTCACTAGTTTGAGAGCTCTGTGTTGGCCTTTTAAATGATCGAAGGTATTGACATCTTTGCACAGTGAGTATATGTATACAGAATGCTACAGGAAAGAATCCTAAAACCAAAAATGAGCATTTTAGCACTACCAGTTCCCTCGTCTCAGAGTCAGTGGGTTTTTGGTTAGATGCCTGAAATAAGGTCTGTGTTTAACACAAGCTTAAGAGACATAAAATATGCTAGTAAACATCCCACTCCTGAATTTTTAAACTTTTAGGGATATTAATAAAGGATGCCGAACACAACTTAACAGCCTCGTTTTGGGGGAGATGACGCGACCATAGTGTGGTTTGTTTATGGCCTCACAAAAGCTTTTTAATTCTGCCGAAATCAAATTATGCTTAAAAATCATTGAAGTAATGTTTATTTGTATAGACTATCTTGATGAACAACCTGTGTGAGTATCAAAAACATTTGTTTGCCACAGAGCTTATTTTCTGCAATAATCCAAAATACAATGGAAAAATCCCATTGGATTTTTGACTAGGGAACTGGGACAAAGCTAACTTCCTGTTTGGCCGACATAAACATCATCCCTGCAACACTGTATAATTGGCAGTGTTGGGGATAACTTGTTACAAAGTAATGTTGTTACCATGTTTCTCTTGTTGGCATTGAAAAATGATGTAATGTTACTGTAGCTAGCACCCAAAAATGAATGTGAGATGCCGCTTTTGTGGTGTGTCCCACACCGTTGCCAGTGGTCGTCTTTTTTTTTTTTTTTTTTTTGCATATTCAGTATGTTGAATCGGTGTTAGACAGATTATCGCCCCCTGCTATTATTGAGAGTTATTTCCTTTGATGCAGGTGCAGAACTGGCGTGCTAGTTGGCCATTGGCTGTAGTCTTTCAGTCTAGTGTTGCAACTAGTACTTTGATGTCTATTTGGTGTGTCTGGGCCTTAATTCGGTGAGTTAGGGGTTTAATTTGACCAACCAGAGCTGATGATTGTTGGAACAGTGGACTAACTAACTGGATGACTAAGAAGACTAACTAAGACGGTTTTGGTCAGCTTTTGTTTTCTATCACGTTTGAATGAAGTGTAAACAAAGTAGTTAAGCTAACATTAGTCGTCGTTCCGTGACAGAGGGAAACTTGGATTGGTGTACATATGAGATTGGTTTTGTTTATGTATTATATTTATACAAAGGTAGTGAAGTCTTGCTCAAACACATCACTCAGCTGAAACTACAAGAGACTTTGCTCAGGCAGCAAAGCAACAAAAATAGTGCACGAAAGATGCCTCTCCATACCAGCACTACTACTGCTTTGCTGCTTGTTTCTTTGTTATTGCAAAACCTCACCTCAGTGAGTTCACAACTTGCTGTAAGCCAATTTGTTTTTACAGAAGTTTTAACAGGAGTTAGCCTGCTTCAACAGTTGTAATGGCAACGGCACACATAAAAATGGCTGCCGCTCTGACCATTCTATTATGTTGATTTGAAGGGGAATGTTTGATCTACTCTTATTTTATTTCTATAGTATATGCAATCCCTTGTGTACATATATAGAGCAGGGATCTAAAGAACAAAGACTAAAACCCACATAAAAAGTAATGAAATAATAATATCACTTGTAATTTTCAGATTTTCGGAGCATTATCTCAGATCAGGAACAGATGCATCTTCTCCTGAGAATCAGCTCACAGTGCAGCAGTTGTTCTGTGCACATCTGTGGCTGTGGTAATGCTGTTGCTACCAGCCATGCCAGTGCTGTTACAGCCCCAGAGCTCTGAATGTAAACTCCTGCTGTGTTTATGTTTAGTCTACAGTCGTACGGTACATCTTCCTTCTACTATATGTGAGGTTCTGTTATGCCTTGTGTTCATCTTCTGTCTTTGTAATATGTCAACACCGATTCCAGGTCAAATCCATGAACTCGCAGCACCCGGATTTGACGAATTGTGAAGAGAGATGATAAAAAGGAGAAATCCTGATGACAGTTTCACTCATAAAACACCCTCAACAAGCTGAATTATTGCACAGCCTTTTCCTGATATAGGTTCAGGCATCCTATGGTGAGATATTTTAATGACCTATCTCCCTTACAAAGCGTACAGTGACAGTGCCACGTACTTTATGTGACCCTCTGATGGAAAAAGGCTCCAGTGGCAACGACTTAGCTTGTTTTTTTTTCCTCTTTTTTTTTGGTGATTCAAGGCTGTTAAAGAGGTTGACCTCCTCGAAGCTGGAGTGCCGACTTTTCACGTCAACCCTGCATGCCTCCGACACAGACAGTACCCTCGAGACTTCCAAGAAATAGTGTCACTGGCTAATGAACTTTGCAGCCACTACACTGATGTCTTTCTTTCCTAAGTGGGTTAAAATAAATTACCTTGTCGGTTGCATAAGGCTCTGCTCGAACTGTACGGCCACAGTTTTCATAGAGAACTGGTTCTCTTCAATGCAGAGGCCTCCTCACCTGTTTTTTAAAAATATCTCCCCTTTATGTGATTACAATGAGCTCTTGGTGAAGCACAATAGAGGACGCACCCAAGCAGAAAACTTTAGAAACATACATCTTGGTGTCAGACAAGCTATTTTAGGCCTCTAACAGAACTCCCCTTTCTACCCACTTCCTGTGCTCGAGCATTGATGTAATGTGACGTGGTGCAAACACAACAGGCTCAGAATACAAAAATGCCCAAGAACGTAAAGATGCCTTTGAAATTCTGAGCAGTAAAAAGTCCATGGTAATGTGGTGGTGACTGCTGTTTTAAGTATTCAGGTGAAAACATGATTACTGTCCCCTGTGGGCTGCTGTAGGTGAGTCTATTTACATACACAGAGAGAAAAGATGAGATGTGTCCATTCGGATTACTAATGGTGTTCAGGGTGTAATTTATGAGTCAATTTTCTGTTCAGGGACCGTTGGTTATTTATTAGAGGATGGGAGATGGCTGGGTGTGACTTTGTTTTTTATCATGACTCTATCTCCACTATAAATAACTGCATTTCTTTATATTCTCACCAAATGTAGGAAGCGTCAGAGCCAACGCACTGAGCAAACAGCACAGAGGGACTGAGAGTTAAAACCAAAACGAACAGCTAATTTCCCAAGCAAAATGCAAATCCTCCTGACAAATCATATCATCTCACAAGCTGTGTGTGCACTGTAGCACAATATGGTTGTTTGACAGCCACCGGACCCACCACACAAAACCAACAAAATTTAATAAGCCTACTAGGGCTGTACCCGACTCAGCATGTCAGGCAAATCAGATTTGGCCATTTAATACGAATATTTGATGGTTGTTTTTTTTTCTGCTGACACTAGATGTCAAACAAAAGCCGGAGACTGTCTTATTAAGTATCTGCGAGCTGTAAATTCACCACTTCCAAGCAGAAGAGATAAGATAATGTTATCTCTGAGCCTTACAGTGGAACGTTTCTTATCCTCTGTGTCGCTGCATCACATCTGCAACTGACTGTGCCAACCAAAGTAGCATGAATGTCAAGAACACTCACTCAGCAGCGAAACCTGGCGACCAAAATGTCCCGGGGAATTACACCGCACAGCTCGACTGCTCGACTTGAACCAATCTCAGTCGACTGGGGGGTCTCAGAGTGACGGTTTGAGTCTCCGACTTTCAAGGGGCAGCCCTAAAGCCTACACATCACACACAAAGTTGCATCACAGTGCGCACACAGCTAGCATTAGCTAGCATTAGCAATATGTACATATTACCTACTGTTTACCTAAATAAACGGTTACATACACAACGGTGGCAGCAGAGGCCGGAATAATATCAATTACTTTGCACTGCGGCTGTTATTAGATTTTAAAAACTTACCCTTTGATGGTCAGAAGTTACTTGCACCACATCCAATGGGTGGTTAAGGTGGGGAGGGAGGTTCAATGAGGTTAAAGTAGGGGTGGGAGATACCAAATTACAACCAACTAAATCTGTTTTGTCCCTCCCCTAAGCCAAAATAACAAAAAAAATTAAGTTAAATCCCTCCGCAGTGCTTCAGAAATTATTGACCTGCCTCCTAAAGTTTTGCACCATCCATCCACCACCCCCCCCCCCCCCCTTTAAATAACAAATAGTCCCTTATGATAACAGGAAATGATAAAAGAAATGGCTCTAGCAAAAGACAACTGTGGGACACTTATTAACACCCAGTTATTATATGTTTGTGTATTACTTGGTCCCAGTTTGTGTACTGTAGTTTGATTTAATACAGATTCTATAAGTTATGTGCAACATGTAAGTTCATAACTGAAACAATAGCCCTTTTTTCTGTGTCAGGATCCTGGTGTTATGTGTGCCGACTCACTGTCACTGTCATGGCTGCCTGGGACACTTGACTTGGCCCTTATCATATCAGCTGTTTGAATGTTCACATTCCTCAACACAAAATCCCCATCAGCACAACCCAGGAGACACAGTAAACGTTTGTCCCTGCCAGTCTTGGCTCAATCTCAGATTCACTTCTGTTGAAGCCGACTGAATTTATGAGTGCTCTTCCTGTTTTGGTGTGACTCACTTGTGTGAAGCTTTGACCTTGAGGATGAGCATGGCCAGCCAAAGGAAACACTCATGCGCTGTCAACCGTAAACTACAAACTGCAGTATCAGTCTCAAACACTCCTCAGTATTTTTTATTTCGAAGTCGGACATGTGAAGTCTTTCAGGGCTGAGCTAACGGGGGTCCTGGTGGTCTGAGGCCTGAGAGAGCAGTTTTCCTGGTTGGATATGACCCTGGCGCCAGCAGATATTAAATACACTGTGACTTGGAACACCACAGCAAATTAAAATTTACAAAGAGAAACCAAATAATTTTCTAAGGATTTAATACTTATCTTTCTGGAGCTGTTTCACCACCATTAATAATTGTATTTTTATAGCTGTGAGTTGGTCCACTGTTTGCTTTGTGCCTTCCTTTGTATATTGTACTGTGGGACATTCCTCAGTCAGTTTACTCATGACATCTTTGAGAAACTTATTTTTTTTTTATCAATTTTCTCATGTAAACACACACACGAGTGAGTGAATGAATGTTTCCGTCAGGCCTGCAAGTGTTCCAGTTGTGGAAAACACTTCAGATTAACACACTGAGTATGTATTTGCCAGTATATGTAATGCATAATTTCATACCGACATTTTCTGTGTACAAGCTGTGCGTACATCCGGCTCAGCTCCCTCTCAGACGGCCCAATTCTCTGCCCGGGAGTTGTTTATCAGACTGGGAGCGAATGGCCTGTAGCCTCTCTTGAGTTTCGTCCAAGTCCAAAGTGGAACGGGTTCAAATTCCGGACGTTTGACTGTCAACTCTGTCTTGTGGCCTGGCTGGTCCATTATCAGAACTAAGGGGGCACTCTGACCCTCGCCAACCCTGATTTTTTGAAAAAAAAAAGCAGTGTCGACTATGAGTCATTAGAACAAAAGGTGAGACCATGTCTGGGTTTTTAAGAAAAACCCCTCTCAGATGGTTTTGAATCAATGGTTGTTTTGTCGACTAGTGATGTAAGACGACCTTTTTAGTAAAAGTGGAGCTGTAGTTTTTGACTCTTTCTGCCTCTCTCGTGTGTTTCCTTAAACTGTGTCTTCTGTCTGTTTCAGTTTTGCTGCTTGTTGTCTCTCGACACACAAACACACTCAACCTGCATGCAACTTTGAGTCTTAACTCTTGATCTCCAGCTTCCTCCTCAGCGTATACAGATTAACTCCGGTCTGAGAGTGTCCCCTCTTATCAATTGATTGAGCCTGAAGATGATTTTCCCCCGCGTGTGCACAGCGGAGCTTCTTCTTCTTGGGTACTTTCCAGAGGCACTTTCTCCTGTTTGGCAATCTGTTGCCTTGTTTACCGAGCCGCTAAAACCCTGGCGACACCGCAGGCTGTGACTCACTCTGTGAACCCGGCAGTCCTTGGTTCAGGGTTCAGTTTACAAACAGTGTTGCACAATGTGTCCTCTCTGGCCACGGTCACACTTGTTGGTCTGATGAGCTTTTCGGGATCTGACTCTAAAGATCATTTTTCATGTCTGTGTGAATCACTGTAGTTAATCTCCTCTGGCTATAGTCATTTAAACTTGTGTGCCGGGCATGATTGCATCATAAAAGTCTTGATCTTAAAATGAGAGATCCACTGTTAATAATATCAGTGCTGTCAAATAAATAATAATGAGGCCCATTATGAGGTCAGTATAAAGGTTATGAGTCACTCAGTGCTGTTTGTGTTGCTGATCTCATCAGTGTTCAGAAATATTCACCGATCTGATCAAATTCAAGTAGCAAAAATTTTCCAAATTGGCCTGGTCTGACAGTGGAGATTAGCAGAGGTTACTGTGGGACATTTTCTAATCTGTGATGATCAGGTTATTACAAATAGGCAGTAGGTTAGACACACACAACCTGGCTCACATTCTCACACAGAAGTCTTCAGCCAAGCTTCAGCAGAGAACATTAAATAGAGGCTGACACTGATGAAATGAGGGACAGAGATCATTTGAACCAGTTCACGTTAGGCAAGTGTCAGGTTTTTTTTTTCTGTGAGCACATGCAGCGCTCACAATCAGCCTCGTGCCCCTGCCGCACAGCTCGCTGCAGGAACTTATGTCATTTCCTTTCTTATCTTATTGATGTTGAAAGAGGAAGCCCCCCTTGCATTCCCCCAGACCTACTTATCACAGCACCTCTAGAAGTGTAGCAGTGTTATTTCAGAGCTGAAATAACCTGAGTTTTTTTTTTCTGATTAGCCACGGAGCAAATGTTAGACTCAACACCTGCGAGCAGACATATCGAACAGGATGTTGCAGGCATCCGAACCACCCACCAGACTTTTTTCTGTGCCTTGTACTGTATGAGTAAAAGTTGTGCTGCAGACTGTATGGAACATGCAGAGGAGGCGAGGAGCGCTCCACTCCTTTGATGCCTCTGTGTACACATGAAGGCATGAAGCGCCTCGCCGCTCAGCCGTTTAACCCATTCGTGCCCACACAAGAATAGGTTAGTGGCTTGAAAGCGCAAGAACAACAAAAACAAGCCTCCTCCATTTGGAAAATCCCCCCTCACCCCTCTACCCCATGGTTGCCTGCCTTTCGGTTACTTAAGCACTTTGCTTCATTATCATTTCCATGATGTCCATGGATCATCGATCAGGCCAAAGTTCTTGTTATTTAGGTCAGAGAGGTTGTTGTTCTCCAAGATGTCACAGCAATGGAAGCCCTTGTGTTTCCTAATATATAAGGCCTGTAAGACAATGTTCCAACCCAGAACAAACACAGACGTAGCTTCAATACTAACTGACTCAGAAACCATGATTTGTATGACATGTAAAGATTGTAAAATACTGTTTCAAGAGCATTTCAGTTACCACATTATATGCACTTTCTGTACTTGCCAAACAAGTACATCCAAACAAGGATGTCATCATGGATGATAACCATGGTTTATTTTTTAACAATCTTTTTTTTATATTTAGTCCAAACTTGCTTTCTTGCTTTCTACAATATCTATCCATGCCAATGACAGCATGATACAGGTTAGGGAGAGACTGTGGTTATATAAACTACAGTTAAGATATGTTAAAGGTCTGTTTAGACCAAACACAAAGCTAATTTTCGCTGCGCACTTGTGCCACTTGCGCAAATACAGCTTACTTGAACACAGCTGCTGGAGTGTTTACAGTTTCTCTAATTGGGGAAAGCAGCTAACGCTAACATTAGCGGTAACTTGGTTCATGGTAAAGTACAACCAATAGCTAAAATTAAATAAATACATATTTTCAGAACTTACCATGTCGTCTCTAGGTGCCCACAGACAGCATCAAGGACTGTGTCCTTCATTTCTAATTCTCTGTGGTCTCTTACGCAACACAGCATCACACGAAATTTATGTCTCTTTGTATTGACTTTGTGTGTAATCACGCTGCATTAAAAATTTACTGAGCATTTGGCCTGAGCACACCTTCAGTGTTAGGCAGCTAATACACTTTTTTAACGAAAAACTTAACACCAGGCTGAAAAGCAGTGTTTCACTGCACTTGAAAGTCTGTTTCACTTCTCCAGTTTGCTCTAAGGGCGTAGTTTTGGTTTTTTAAAGTTGGGTTGAATGGGTATTTATCCGTAGTCAGTGAATAACATACAGTAAATGTTGGCACAACACCAGTTTGGAGAAGCAGCAGGAGTGCCGACACAGAAGCAAAGCAATGTACTGCTAAGAACGCAGGAGCTGCTGGTCTACCGCTGCCTTGAACAGTTCGTTAATTTTTTTGTTAAGTGTGACTTTGGTGAATCCAAACTAACCCTTTTAAATGCCAAAGTCAAACAATAACATATGAATAATATATCTGATCGAGGCAGCAGTAGACCAGCAACTCCTGTTTCTCTGTTTTTCTCAATGGAGTCTGGTTTTAAAGAGACTGATATAGCGTCTTCAGTTTCCCATTTGGTAAAGCAGTGAAAATATTCTAAATATAGCGAACACTTTCACTGATACTGATTTTTTAGGTGGCTAAAATACATTTTGCTGCTTCTCCTTTCCACAACAGTACATTTCTTAGCTTCTGTTACTGTACTCCTGCCTACTATATGTTATACACTGACTATGAATAAGTACCTCATACAACCCCACTTCAAAAGATACCAACTATCCCTTCATTTCACCTGTAGCCATGCTCAGCAGTGATGTCACAGGGTCCTGGCGTACACCTCTACATCACAACATTAAGGTGAGAAGTAAGAAGTTGCTGGTTTGTGACGGGATGTGAACGACAGCCTTCTTGCTTCACGCCCAGTCACCACCCCCATGTCCACACCCCTACTTGTTGCCTTGCTACATACAGTATAGGGCTCACTACTTCCTGCATTTATATTAAATGTTGGAATCGTATGTAAATCGTGAGGTGTAAAATCTTTTTGTTATGTTACCCAGACCCTAAAAAGCATAAACTTTTAAACTACATTGAGCCCACATGTTTGACCTGGAAATCACCAAATCACTTCCTACTGTATTTAGACATTCTATATGTTATCACAAATGGTATTTTACCATTTTAACTCTGACCCAAACCTTTATTCAACATCTGTCACGTGGCTTCCGTGTTTGCCTAGGGAGGGCCAGGCTAAGTGGGTTTAAACAGTGCTGCATTACTTCCTCTGGGAACCTGTTAATGGCATAAACACCCAAAAACAACCGCTGGATAGCAACACAAGAAACACAGCTAAACCTCACTTGACCTCAGTTTCGTGTTGGAAACTATTTGTTGGAGAAAGTGAGTGTGCTTCTTATCAAATCATAAGTCATCATAATGTTACACAGGATCCTTTATTCTGTTTTGGTTGTTTCCATTAACAGGAATGTACAGTCACACATGGTGGAGAAGACTGTGTAACATGGCCTCAAAAAGGTTTTACAAAAATGCAAATGCTATGAAAATAATGTCCCCAAATTATAGCAACAAGCCCAAATAATTTCCTGTAGTGGTGCTTAAACTCTGCTATTTCTGCTTGGCCCTGTTTATTTTTGGGGGGAGGGGGCCGGGAGGACGGGGACTGTGGACACATAATCCTCCCAGAAAAGTGATTTATTTATGAATTCCAGCGCAGAACCTCCCCTCCTGAGAGCCGGCCAGCCTGCCAGAAGTCATTGGCTGATGTTTACAGGACTGGATTGGCTAATTCCCATGGTGCAGTGTGCCTGCAGTGCTATCTTATTTATACAAGGCCTGATATGGGAGAACAGAGGGGTTTATTTTGGGATATTCCCCCTAGATGGATCCGATTTCTCCAACTGGAGCAGTTTCCTCCATACGTGCTGCACTTCAGGTTCTGGCGGTGGGCTGCACGCCTGTGGACACAGTTCGCCACTCGCTTGAGTTTTAAAGGGCTGAATTGGCTCAGCAAAGGAAACCATGTCACAACATCTCAAATTGACAATAGACTGAGTTCAGAGACTACACAGGAAGTTGAATATTAGTCTCATAAAAAGTGCATTGTGTCTCTCAGGTGGAGTTAATTTATCACTACATTAAACAAAGAATCTGCTCTGTTACCTTGTCAGCCGTTATCTTACAATTCTTTAAAGAGAATTGTATCTTTTTAAGTAGCTGACATTTTTGAAAAGCTGGGTTGCTAATGCTGCCAGAGAGTCATTTCTCAACCAGCATCAAACTGAAACAGTATTTTATCTGGTGTGAGTGGATTTAATGATGTGATTGTGGTGATAAAAATGTTTTGTTTTTACCTCAACAATAAATAAATCACAGTCAGAATTCCTGACTGTGAGCAAAACACGTAACTCATGTTTGCCTTTTATAGAACAGTCACCTACAGACTCAGATATGCAGAACCATTAAGTGTGACAATATTTCTTTCATGCTCGTAACAAGTGCAAGATGAGTAATTTTTGGAAGAGATGACGTTGAATTTGAAGCACAGCTCTCACAGTCTGTAAATGTTTTAATTACGAAGCACAAACACACAGAGACACACAGTCATAACAGTCCATATTTTAGATGTTGAAGCAACATCTGCCTTTTACAACACCTCACGTCATTATCCGCAGGTCTGACTCGTGCTTACTGACGCACTGCGCCTGCCATGCCAGAAAAACACCTTGCACCTTCCTGTTTATTTCTTATTCTGTTTTCATTTTCCTCTCTTCTCTTTCCCAGCCCCCTGCTGCTCCTCTCTCACATCCATCAGTGATTTAATAATTATATGAAGGGAATGAGGGTACTGTGGGAAGGAGTGCAGGACGCGGACACCCTGGCCCAGATGTTTTCCTCGTTGCTGAGGTGTGTTAGTCATCTTTAGCCTTCTGAAAGCTGCACAGGACTGCTGGTGGAGCAGGTCTCCATGACCAAGTTAGGCAAAAGGTCCCTCCCTGGTGTCGTCCCTTGCTGGTGTCATTATCTGCTGCACCGAGGGGGAACCTCTGATCCTGCCGATATCCTTAATGCTTATTATGTGACAGCAGTAGTGGAACATAACTAAGTACATTTACTAAAAGGTTGCACTTGAGTATTTCCATTTTTTTAAGACTTTACTCATATTAATGTATCAATAATTATATTACAATATAATAACAAACATTATCCTGAAATAGGCTGTACTGCACAATGACCAGTTTTACTTTTGGTACTTTAAAGCTGGGGTAGGCTGTTTAGTTTTGGCATCATAATTGGGCATTCAAAATTATGAAACTCTGAGCATTGTAATTCAAATGGTCTGAGAGAAAACTAGACTTCTCCACCTCCTCTTGGTGCTTTTTTCAGGCTATAGAAAATCTATTCCTTGACGGGAGAGTTTGGCCAATCACAGGTCATCTCAGAGAGAGGGCGTTACTGTTGGTTGTTCTACAAAGCAGATGCACATGCACGTCCCTTAAGTGAACGCCTGATTGAGTGGTGAACAGTCCTGCTGAGAAAGTTGCTACTTCAGCATTGGCAACAACTGTCTACACTGCAAAGCAACCCAAAAAAGGAAGATGCACCTATCAAAAAGAGACTCTAAAAGAGAGTCAGACAATAAATGAAATAAAACTGTTTGTGTTGATATCAGTGCAGCGTTTCAGGGACGGAGAGAAAATGTTGCTACTAGGGGCCAAAAGCTTATGGCTGTGGCTAATTCCAGTTTTCATGTTCATGTAGCTAATGTTAGCTAGAGCCGCGAATCACAATTTCCTCCACCTCACTCCTCGCTGCCACGGACCACCTAACCAGGAGGGGAGCAGGCAGAAGCTGTGGAGAGGGACCCCCAGTAAGCAGCTGCAGCAACCCAACGTACCCAGTGCAAACCCCACCTCCTCAGGACCAGACAGCCTCAATTCCCTGCTGGATTAGTGAACTTTCTGTTGCTGCCTTTACACAGGTTAGACCAGCCTGCTGGTGGGTTTGCACTGGCTGTGTTTACACCATTACAGCCATTGACTAAAGGTCTATCTCTCAAGATGTTGCCTGCTTTACTGCCTAAGGAAGCAGTCCACATTGGTAGTGAGTGAGGTGGAGGGACCGTGGGGTGGCTAGCTATCTAATTCTTGTCTCGTTTGTGATCTGATAAACAGAGCAGAGAGCAGGGCATGAAGGTGCAGAGCGGATGCAATGCAGTCATCTGTGCACTGAAATAAGATGAAATAAATCAATGTATGGGAAACACTGGCTTAATATATAAATTGCGTGCATATTCATGTGTGCATGAAGGGAGCTGCAGGAGGAGGGTCTATTTTTGCCTTTTCTTGATTTCCGTGCACCCTGGCTTTAAGTAAATTTGATGCTAATGTTCTGTACTTTTACAGAAGTAAAATTTTCATTGCAAGACTTTAAGAGAGTATTTCTACACTGTGGTATTGCTACTTTAACTTGACAGTAACTCAGGATTTCGTATCACTTCCTCTGAACTTCTTCAGTAATCACCTTTTGTGATAACTCATGATGTCATTGAGGTGAGCCTGTCTAACGTTACTAAACAACGTGCAACTCTAAATAGACACTGGTGATTAAGCTGTTTGACATTCTGGTGCAATACATCTGAAAAAAAAAAGAAACAAGCTTCCTCATGCACTTCCTTTTGATGCCATAGCTGTTGGGTATTTTTCCACTCACAGTAAATGATGTATCAAGTTTCAAGTGCGCATGCAACCACACACATGCACCTAGAGTGTGACGTGACATGAAAAGATGTAGATATATCTTTGTGTTGTTCTGTAGTTGTGTGCAAACCAAAAATAGTCAGTTGGGGGATTACTTTGTTTCCCCCCTCAAAAAAAAAAAACATCTGTAATGGACAACAGACTTTCTAATCAGCTCGGAGAGAGGAAGCCAACTGGAATAAAAACATGACTCGACTCCCACCAAGCTGTGACCACCGTCCCAGAGGCACGACTGTAGAAAACCCAAACACTGTGATCATATTCTTGTAATCATTTGTTAGTTGTGTGTGCTGTGCTGTGGGATTAGCGTGTCTTGAGAACTCAGTGAGAGTTGAATATCTTTATGAAGAACAACAAGGATGGAGGAAACAAGTTGAATATCACTGTAATGTAGACTTCAATAAAAGGCATACTGTTACACTTTTGAAAAAAACAAACAGCTTAAGACATGTTAAGCTTTACCAGTGGTGGCAACTGCAGTGCATGCTGTGTACTTTTGTACTACTACTCCACATGTGTAGGCAGAGGTCCAGTTCATGACTGCAACATGGCTCATGCATTATGATTTTAAGTTTGCCATTTTGGGAAATATGTTACACATATCTTCCTGCTCAGACTTAGACAAGAAGATCGATACCACTTTTGTATCTGTTGAATTTAAAGCTATACCAACAGCTGGTTAGCTTAGCTTAGCATAAAGACTAGAAACAGGAGGAAACAGCTAGCCTGGCTCTGTTAGATGTTTATAAAACTGGTCTAGTATGGTATTACTTTCATGTCTGTATGGGGAGACAGTAGGGTTGTCATGATACCAAAATTTTAAACTTTGATACTAGTATAAAAAAACAATATTTGATGCCTCTTTTGACACCAAGGCAAAAAGAAAAAAAAATCCTAGGCAAACAATATAGGACTTTTTATATATAGCTTGGGTACTTCCAGTACTATCAAATGTGTAATTCACAGAGATCGCATTAAAACAGTGGTTCCCAGCTGGTGGGTTGCAGCCCAAAAGTGGGTCGTGTGTCAAGTTTGTAAAAAGCACACTTTATTTTTATGTATGGTGAATTCCTGGCACTGAGCTTTTATTCTGAAGTGCTGTTTTGTGAGGGAAAAATGGACAGCTACTTGACAAAGACAGCCAGCTAGCTCAACAACATGGCCAAACTCTAGTATGATGCTGAATGTTTTAAACTGAGTGGACCATTAAACTAATGACTAAGGAGAAATCTGGACCCTGTGGCTGGACCAGATGGGAACCAAAACACGAGAAAGAAGTATCAAGGTATCAATACTTTGGACAACCTTAGGAGACTGTTAGCTTAGCATAGCAAAATGACTAGAAACAGGGAGGAACAGTTGGCTTGTTTGCCTCTAAAGTCTTTAAAGATCACTAATTAACCTGTTACATTTGGTTTGTTTAATCTGTACAAAAACAGTAGTAATAAACGTTGCCTTTAGACATAGCTAGACTAGCTGGTTCCCAGTGCTTCCACAGAGTGTATATAAAGATTGACGACATGACAGCTCCCCCGAAGTGGAACCAAAACACCTCATTCGCCCCCTGGTGGCTGGCTTGCAGTATAGGTTATAAACCCCGCCCCCTCCATGTTAGTGGATGTGACATTTTTAAGATATTTGGCTGTGATAGACCTGCGACTGAGTCAGACGGTGTGTGTGGGCGGGAACTCGATACTGTGGCTTCACTCCCCAGTCGTTACTATGCAAAGACTCTGGCTCCAAATATCACCAGCGCAATTTCAAATATTTTGGCTTCCTCATTTGTACAGTGGGAGAAAGATCCAGTCTTTATGCTAAGCTAAGCTAATCACATTCTGGCCCCAGTTTCTTATTTAACAGATATAAAAGTGGTGTTGAGCATATCTGTTTTACAAACTTCACATGCATTTACTCCCTATCAGCTCGAGCAAAGCAAAGTTAAGTTAATGAGGAGGGCGGTCAGCTCTAAGGAACTTGCTCACTTCCTTTAGATGGTGTACATTAGTCACTTTAATATTTCAGGAAACTTTTCCAAGCACTGATTGTGAAAGAAGAGACATACCTAACATTAGCTAAGCTTTGAAAATCAGGCTAACGTTGGTGCTACACTGAGTGACTAATGTTAATCTTTAAAGACACTGAGGCGATTTAAAAAAAAGCCAAACACTTAATACAAACATAAATGGTAAATACTATTAACAATATGTACAAAGGAAACTGTGAAAAGTGAAGACATTAACTGAGGTCGGAGACAAAGGTAACACTACTGTATAGCTGACAGGAAGTGAACAGAATCCAAATCCCTAAATAACCTATTAGCTTTTCAACACAGTTTACTATGTCAAAATTTTCAATAGAGCAGTTTTGAGTAAATTTTTAATGATGCCTGGTTTCTGTTGGGTGCTATGGCGAACTCTTGCCTCCCATGTTCTTCTTCTCCTTTTGACCAGTGGAAATAAAAACCAGCTGTCCACATGGTTCAGGTGCAGGTAAACCAGTAAAAATAGACTCTCCACATGTGCTCACAGAGTCCAGAGGAGGAAGGGGGATCAAGGAGAAAATGAAATACCTAATGGTCGAATTTAGGATTCTGTATATTTCATTTTTAACACAGTTGACCTATTCACGTCTGCACCTTTAACAGCCATAGTATATTAGGAGGTGCTGGAGGAGGAATTTCTAACTAAACTTGTCTTTTTCATTTGGAAATTGTGTTTACGTCACTCCAGCACCAATTTCTTCCATTTCAGGATGTTTTTTTTTCTTCTTAAACAAACTACTTGTCAAGAAACCGGTGATTCACTCATTAGATTTGCATGTTTAAGCATTGAGTATTGTTGTTCAAGTACGTGCCTGACGTCATTGGAGAAGAGGCTGTGCAGTTTTCTTCTTGTTTATGTAGTAATCACAGAGTTGACTCGATGAAGCTGCATGCTGCTCAGTTTGTTGTGTCCTGCTGTGGAGTGGGTTTGAAGTGGCGCAGATGGAGGATGTTTGTGTCATGTTTTGTGTAAAACCTCATGTCTTCATGGTTTGGTTTAAAATGTCTAGTGTCTGTCTCCCCCTCCTCCTCGCTTTTATTTTTCTGCACCTCTTCTACAGAGTTTGAGACAAAACACAACATCAAGTGGTTCTTGATTCCAACCTTAAAAACATCAAAGATAAACTCAAAACATCACGGTACACCCACGCACGCCTTGCAGCCATCAAGAATTGAGTATTGAGAAAGTTTCAGAAAACACTTCCCCGTTTTTTTTCTTCTGTTCTGTGCAAAAATGGCATTAATTCGACACAGGCCTGAGTTGCTTATACATTGTGCCAAAGTGTCAAAGTGCTGAATGACTCAGATCAGCATAATGTCTCCGTCCTACACGTCTGCAGAGGTTGTTTTTGTGCTGAAGTAGTTTAATGAAAAATAGTATAAACACTTGAACACATTTTTTATTTTCATATGACGTGGACTCATAAAACCGTGTAAACTTGAGATTTTCATGAATGACCAATACGTCCTATTTGGACAAAATAGATTTTTTTTCCCTTTTAGTTTTTAGTTTAGGCCGCTTTCGGGAAACGCAGCTGATGATTCATGATTTTCAAACACAGCTCTCTCCCAGCATGAAAATATATGACACATACTTGTTCTTCTCCTCGGTTTCTGGTCTTACTTTGGTTGTGGAAAGCGAATTCATCAAGACAGGCAGGGCCCCATGATCTCCTCCGTCGAGCCCCTCTCCTCTCTTGCTCACTAACCCCAAACTCCTGTCAATGGTTTCCAGCTGGCCATGGCGTGGCAGTTCTCTTGGGAGAGGAGGAGCGCTCAGCTGGCTTCAGACTCTGACTAGTGCACCGTCCAAGAACCCCCCTCCTCACTCCTACTCCCCTCTACTCCCCTGACCCAGCTCCACACCCTCTTTATTTGTTTAATTTGTGGAAAAACCCATAAACATTTGTGTATGATTTGTGGAAAGCGGCTGACGGGAGTGTGCTAGCAGGAGGGCTGCGTATGTGTATTTGTAGTCGACATCTCACATGCTGATTATGTCTTTAATGACACAGCGAGGTAAAAAGGAAAAAGGGTGAGCTGTTAGCGTAGTTAGCATGAAGCAATTATTTGGTCTTAAACATGTGTTAATGACGTAACTGTGAATGTGCTGAGAGGGTTAACTTCGAGGGGGGTTAAAGGGGAGTTATGTGCTTTTAAAAACTCATTTTATGTCTTTCATGTTATCTTGATGAGTGCAGCATTTTGGTCTGGTGGTGAGGAACTTCTAAATATAGCCGCGAGTGGTTCAATAGCAGGGCACTGCTTTCGTCACCTTGGGTAAATATTTCTCTTTTTGGCAACAGTTGCGTGCTCCAAACCTCGCTTTTTCCTGAACATTCAGCAGAAAAATCGAAGAGTGCCTTGGCTCAAAGTAAGCTTTGGGTCATGGCTGCAGGTGGGCTGGATTTAGGAGTTGGTTATTTAAAGGGCAGAGGAGATAAAACCGGAGCATGTGACGGTTAAAGGACAAAGCAAAAGCAAGCCAAATGTTTAAAGAGGACACACGGACATAAAAGTGAGCATACATTAACACAAAGATACACAGACTCGGTCACAGACAGCGTCAGGACCCCGTTCTGTCTGTCTGCTAGTTTTTGTAGGACCCTGTGTTTACCTAACAGGAGTGACGGTGATGACAGTGTGTTGTCATCGAGGTCAGAGGTCAGGTGGGGAGGGGAAGTGAGTCTGCAGGCTGCTGATGGAGAGACGTGGTGCTTTGTCACTCCTCATGTCTGGTCGGAAGACTGAGTGTGTTTGGCTTGGCTTGAGGAGTTTGTGTGTGTGTGTTTGAGTGCCGATGAGTGTGCATGCTCGTGTTTCTTTGCAGAAAAGCCAACACACTGCTGGGAACTTTGCGTGTGTGTTATGACTGTACAGTGTGACATCGTGCACACTTAGAGATCTGCAACATCAGCATTTATGTTTCCATGTTTAGCCAGTTTCTTTAATTTAGTCAGTCACATTATTTTTAAAGTCTCTGAGCACATTACTCTCAGATTGAACCACCCTGTTGTGTGTTAGACTGCGTACTGAATGCACAAATCTAAATGTCCTCCTTAAACCTTACATTTAATGAACTTCACCATGATTATGTACAAAACATACTTTAGAAATGTCAGGTTAAGAATAATAAGTGCTAAAAATTAAGGATTGTGTCTGTTTCACTTGCAAATAAATCAGAAAGTGTTGTCGATAACTTATTTTTTCATCCCCTTCTAGTATTTTTTTCCATCAGCTGAACCTTAACACATATCTTACTTTGCTGAGCACACATGCTCCAGATTCACACCAGCAGAAACATCAGAGTTTTGCAGTTACATTGTGGTGTGACGCTGTTAAACTACTGCTTAGTCAGTTGTCCGGAGACCTGGTTTGGCCCAGAGTGAACCCATGTAAAACCACAAGTAAACATTATAAGATCAACCAGAGAGGCTTAGTCAGAGCTTTACAAGAGCAAGTGGTGAGGGAAGAACACTGTTATCTGTGTTAAAGTGTCATCTGGCTTAAAGTTAAATGAAGGTGCAGCTTTGCAGGGCTCAGTTAGTGAAGTCTGGTTTGTGGTGAGTCGTGAATAAGTCAAACTTTAATGCTTTAGTAAGAACATCTGTCTCAATGCCAGAATCCATTTAAGGCTAATGTAAGAGTTTCCATGTCAGGAGACCTTCATTAACATAAACCCAACCTGATCACAAATCCAAAGCCTTGTACAAACAGTGTATAGCTCCATTATATTTCCCCTAGGCTACATACTGCATGTCACAAGAAGGTAAAAAACTTTTAAAGCCCATGAAAACGTGGTTTCAAATCTTAAAAGAGCTCTATCTGAGTTTAAGAATATAGAAGCAAACAAGTATTTGCTACGTAAAGATATAGTGGAGTAATGGCGTCCTGAGCCATGAATGAAGTCATGCATCATCTGTGTGTTGTAATCCGAGCTTCTCTGTTCTTTGTTTCCAGCTGTGCATGTGAGTGTGTGAGTCCCTGTGTCTGTATATCCAACGGGGTAGCTAATGGCCACAGGTCTGCAATGGCTCATACAGCAGTTACTGCTGATAACAGCAACAGCGATGGCATTGTCACTGAAGCATAGGGCCCACCTTTGGTCAACACAGTTAGCTCTGTCAACATTGTTAACACTGTTTATAGAGTTAGCACTGTTAGCTGCTAGCTGCCAGCTCAGTCACCACCATGTTGAGAATTGTGTGCAGACAACCTCTGCCTCATAACTCTAAATATTGTATGGAGCTCCTTTAAGTATTTCTCTACAGAGTGTCCCCGTGATGATGTTTTTCTGTAGGCCAACATGGAAGTTAGCATCGCACTAATCCCCTCGTCAACAAACCGATGGGATTTTTCCTTTGGATTTTGGATTATTGCAGGAAATAAACTCTGTTGCAAACAAACATTTATAATTCTTAAAGGATTTGTTCAGCAAGATAATCTTCACAAACGAGCACCATTTTCATGATTATTGAAGACTGACTGCAATTTACAGAAGTAAAAAGCTAACAGTAGGCTATAAACAACCTAAACTATGGTTGCATGATGCAACATTACCACCATAACAAGACTGTAAAGCAGTGGGCGGCGTGATGACATTGTGTAGTCTCGTTTAGCCAGTTGTTAGCAACACCTTTTTTGAGACACAGAGAAGCTTCAAAGGTCACGAGTAGGGTATTTCCGTTTTTTATGTCGTAGAACAAAATGTGAAAGTCTCCTAAGCTTGTTTTATCCACAGACCTTAATTCAGGCATCTAAACAAAAACCAATTCAAAAAACCCATGAACTTCAAGACAAGCGAACCAGGAGTACAATAATGCTTATGTATTTCCGGGTTTTAGGACTCATGTCTGGAGCAGTGTGTCAACGAGCTGTCTGCAGGCCATGAACAGTCTGGCAAAGCTTCCATCAATCTTCTTACTATCTTACCATATATACTATAGACTATATAATGACAAAAACTCTGTGTGTTGGTGTGTCTGTGTGTCTGTTCCACGTTTTTCTCCTCACTGACTTGGTCAATCCATGTGAAATTTGGCACAGTGGTAGAGGGTCATGGGAGGATGTGAATGAAGCAATATTACATCAGTTGGCCAAAGGGGGGCGCTATAGCAACCGATTGAAATTACAAACTTTGAATGGGCATATCTCATGCCCCGTATGCCGTAGAGACATGAAACTTTGCACAGAGATGCCTCTCCTCATGAGGAACAAATTTGCCTCAAGAACCCATAACTTCCGCTTATATAGATTTTCCACCATTTTGAATTTTTGAAAAACACTTAAAATCGATCTCTTCCTAGGAAGTTTGACCGATCTGCATGAAACTGGGTGAACATAATCTAGGGACCAATATCTAAAGTTCCCTCTTGGCAAACTTACTAAAACTGAGCTTCTATAAGGCAATGAATATTGCGCATAAAGGTGTATAACATCTCAAGGGTTTCACCGATCACCACGCAACTTTGTAGGCATATGACCACACATAATCTGAGGGGACCCCTCCATTATTGACCCCATCAAACAAAATGGGGGCACTAGAGAGCTAATTTCTTATCTGGGCCTAACCGCCATATCGATTTTCAATAAACTAACAACAGAAAAATGCTTCAAAATGGTTAAAATGCGACAGATCGCTGTGGCTCCCCCTGTGGCTGAATGTTGTTGTTTTTTTCTAATTTTTGGTATGACTAAGTCATGGTATGGTATGCTGTACATAATCACGGAAACTGTCAGTGTGTCATTCTGTCTGTCCCACGTTTTTCTACTCACTGACGTGGTCAATCTATGTGAAACTGCACATAGGCTTTGAGGATTGGCATAGGTAGAAGGTGACAAAGCTACCAATGGGTATGGACTAGTATTTATAGATCATAAAGTTTGTGGAGGAAAGCATGCATCCTGGCATTTATGATATCTAGCTTTTTTTCTTCTTCTTATATTTAAGTAACCCTCAAAATAATTGAGATGGAAGTACTTTCTGAGTGTATATATGTGTGTTTGACCCTCGGACAGGCTACTTTATAAATCCATTTGTCATCTTCTTGTTAGCTTATTGTCAATCCACAACCTGCAGGGTGGTTGTGGGCAAGAATCAAAAATATTGCAGGTCATTAATTACTAATAACTTACAGAAACATTACGTGCAATTGTCCACCTTCCCTTCTCTCTGTCTGTCACTCTCCCTCCCTCTCTCACACACAGGCCATGTTCGTGTCCTTGTCTCAGTCCTGATGATCGGCTGGGCAGTGCAGAATGGATAGGCGAAGCTGAAACCAGTTTCTGTGAAGGAGGACAAGCTCATAGCTCTCACTTAACGTTTTGTTTTTTCCACATGCTTTTATTTAACATTTTGTTTTAGTTGCCCTTAATTTATCATTTAAAGAATTTTATTACATTATGAAACAACGATGATCTATTAATTTCCGTAACCGTAAGGGGTCAGGAGGGGACATTGGGCGAGAGGCCCTGGACAGGTCACCAGACTATCACAGGGCTGACACATAGAGACAGATAACCATTCACACTCACATTCACACCTACGGACAATTTAGAGTCACCAATTAACCTGCATGTCTTTGGACTGTGGGAGGAAGCTGCAGTACCCAGAGAAAACCCACGCTGACACGAAAAACATGCGAACTACCCTGGGGCCGAACCAGAAACTCTCAAGCTGTGAGGCAACAATGCTAACCACCTTATTAAACATTGATAATCTAATTTGGTCTAAATACATTTTTTATTTTAAACTCTGGTCCCCACAGTGTTTGCTTACAAAAATTCTGGCCCATGGACAAATGTATTTGATGACCCTTGCTTCATAACATTACACATTCTTGACGAAATGTGCAACAATCGTAGTTAGAGCTAAAAAAAAAAAACATCTTTAGGTATTGTTTGTGCACACTGAAAAACACAGCTAACTTGCCTCTTCAGGCGTGTGTGTTTCTGTGTGTGTGTGTGTGTGTGTGTGTGTGTGTGTGATTTTCAGATCTGAGTGACAGCTGCTCGGCACAACTGGCACATTGTTTTATTCTTATGATTAAAACCACTGAAGCGTTGATCTATGGTGCGATAAAATGTGGAGTAACAGTCACAGAGAGAAGAAACACCCGTGGTAATGTCAGGTGCACAGCAACATCTATCTAAACTTAGCAAGCATAAGCTAACATTAGCCACCAGAAGCTACTGGTCACACCAGCCAGTAACATGGCAGCACCAAAACACCAGAATGTATTGAATTTTTATTTGTAACGTTAGAAGTTAAATGCAGTAGTCTGTCCTGACGACAAACCTTTAACAAGAGTTCAGCACAGAAGACTGATGTTAAAAGAGACTGATCACAGCAGATACTTCAAAGGAGGAGAATGTAATAGTCCTCACATGCAGCAGTCAGCCTGGGAAATGGATCAGAAGGCCTGTGGATGGATGTAATCAAAAAAAGGAGCAGCACTGTAGCCTCCGTGCACTGTCTCCTTCTTTTGGATTTCTAGTTGGTCCAAGTAAAAAGCTTTGAAATGATCTTCAGCTGTTGCCTTTAACAAAGGTGGATTGTAGTGCTGTAATTCTTGGAACCAAAATCTGTAGTCAGAGGATAATACTTTTTACTTCATTTTGAATGTAATAATCACGGGGTGTAACAGTTCACAAAAGTCACAGTACAGTGGTGTCATGGTTTGGTACTTAACCCCTCCCCTACTATGTGAAAACTACGTTACTGCTGACATTAGAGGGCATAGTACCAGTGTCGTTTCGTTCCCCCACTGTGTGTGAGCAGCGAGTTCACTTCGTCCCTCGAGCTCTCAGAGCTCTTTAAGTCTAGTAAATCATGAATGAACATTTCTGTTAAATGCCACAATCATATAAACACAGGCTAAACAGCTGTCACTGATATACTTGTTAGTCTCTCTGATGAAATCGGCTACCCTGCTCACTGATATGGATGTGTGCTTTGTGCTAACTTTAGCTGATGAACGAGAGCTGTTGCCAGTGGCTCTTGTTCCCTGGTTTGGAGGGTTTGTGCTGTACAACTGTGTGTGTGGTAGGGCTGCCACTAACGATTATTTTCATTGTCGACTAATCAAAGAAATAATCGACAGATTAGTCGACTAATCATTTCATTGAAAAATATGTTAAAATGTTGAAAAATGTCAGTCTGTCTCACCCAAACCCCCAAATTACATCATCTAATGTCTTGTTTCATACTCACGCCCAAGGGTTTTAGTTCACTGTCACAGGAGAGTGTATAAAGCTGCCAATATCTGAACATAAGAAGCTGCAGTAAGAGTATTTTGGGGTACTTTTATAGTACTTTTCTATGAAAAATGACTCGAACCGATTAGTCGACTACTAAAATAGTTACCGATTTTTTTAATAGTCAATTAGTTATCGATTAGTTGACTAATCGTGGCAGCCCTAGTGTGTGGCACTGGTTCGGTTGCTAATTAGTATCTGTGGCTGTGCATTGACTCGTGGTTCAGTCTGGTGGTTGTTTATACTACTGTGCTACTGGGTTAGCTGCTAGTGAGAGTCTGTAGCTGTATGGTGGCTTATTCTTTGTTGCAGTGTGTTTTTATCCACCACTCTCTCTCGCCATCACCCCCATAATTCACAGCGAAACTGAGGTGGCTCCAAAACATCAGATCTGCAGGTTATCAGAGGATCTTCTGTTTCGTGTCTGGTCGTTACAAACCATCTTGCAACGAGCTATCTGTTGGAGCCATAATAAAATTTTTTGTTTATTTTATCCTCATCTAAACATAAGGTAAATATAAATTTGCACATGCAGTTTTGAAACTGACCACAGGGTGGAGTATTCATGTGTGAAGTGCCCATAGGTAAGCTCCAGGTAAAGAGAATCTGGTGTGTGGAACAGGAAGCAAACAGTTTCTGACCGAGTTATGGAAGCATGTCAAAAAGCATGATGTATGGGTGTGTAAAACTGAATTTGCTGAACAGAATAATAATTAAATATGGACAATGCTGTCAACCTTCTGTTTTATGGTGAGCATATATTGTATTGAGAATAAATGGATCGCCAAATCCAAATAGATAGCGCGCACTGAACATTGGTTTATTGTCATCCCAGAACTCGTGTCTGGGACAAGTTCACCTGTTCACCCCTCAGTGGCTTGTTTAGACATTTTGTTTTGTTAAAAGTCACCATACTATCTTAGTGTAGCGTGGCTCCCAGCGTGTCTCACTTGAGTAAAATGTTTTGGTTTGGGGGTGGGGGGGACAGATAGCATGTTGCTTGTTCTGTTGCATGGGCTGCCTTGTTAAGCACAGTGACAGTGAGAACATTATTTTAAACACAGTTTAGGCTGGAACGTTATATTTAATTTTTCAAATGTAATAGAATAGTTCAACATATTTTTCTTTTTTCTTTTTTTTTTTTTTTTTTTAAATGCATACCGAACCAAAAGCCTCGTATCATACATTTCAATACAAATACGTGTGTTATTACACACCCAGAAATTATATTTAATTACTTATTATGTCAGGCTCTTTGGGTCACTCTGTTGTTTACTATAAAACTTCTGCTTGGCTGAACTGAATATCTAGAACTGTTAATTATCTAGAACTATTTTAAATGTAGAAATCCTTAATAGATTCAGTATCTGGACGCACAACAGAGAAACATACTGACAACATTAACCTTACTGAGTGTTATTAAAGCAAAGTTCTCTGGTGATAACTGATCTGATCAAGCTAACAGATCAATGTTGTTGAGAGCTGACATCTTCACTTTGACTTAGAACTCAGCTGGTCTGTTACTTGGTAGCTATGGTAAATCTTCCTAGTTCACAAACTTTTTTTAGTTTCAATTGGACCATATGTAAGAACCAAATCTCCCACCTCCTCTTTACTGATGAGTGTAAAGTGACACCAGCCTCCTTGGTCTCCTTGGTTCTTTTGGTAAAGCACAGCTGACAGCCATAGATGGTGATTGTAAACAACACTCGGGTAAGATGGTGGACGGTTCCATGAGTTTTGATGTATTGTGGCATCTAGTTTTTATATCTGTGATACAAAATCCCCAGGCTCGACAAAATCACTGAGGCTAATCTATCAGTAAAGATTAGAGGAACAGTTAGACATTTTTGGGAAATACCCTTATTCGCTTCCTTGTAAAGAGTTTGATGAGAGCGCTGATACCACCGTCATGTTTTTACAGTAAGTATGTAGCAGCCGGTTAGATTAGCTTAGCGTAAAGACTGGAAACAGGAGGAAACAGCTGGCGTGGCTTTGCCCAAAGGTAACAAACTCAGCCTGCCAGCACCTCTGAAAGAGTTTGCAGTTTTAGATCCTGGCCAAAAACAGACAACCAGCTGAGGCTCAAGGAAGTTACTGGTCCCAGTCAAAATGTCTAAATATTTCTCACCTGACACTGACAAGAAGAAATAAAAGTCTCTACCTGTTATAAATAATCTCCTTACAAACTTTACCACCACATCTATATCTTTTTTTCTGGGGCAAATGTAACCAACAGGTAAATGCGCTGTAACTATAAATGACACCATCCTTTAAAGTCCAGCTGAGATGCATCTTTGTGCACAGATTGTCTCTGTGTGACAGGAGCTCTGTCTCAGACATCAGACAGGTGTCCAACCGGTTGCTCGGGCCGGCTAACCTCGAGCCCCGGGCCTGGCTCTGGTGTCGTAACGCTGGAGGTCAGAGGTTAATGGAGCAGAGTGGCGCCGGCCGGTCATCCCCCAGGATCCTGGGTGGATTTGGTAAACAGTGAAGCTGTCACTGCAGATTAATACTAAGAGGAGGTAGAACAGGGCCGAGCACACAGGGGGCTAATGGCTCCCAACTCAGCCATGAAAGTGCCTGTCTTCCCCATTCTCCTCTCTCCCTCATCCCCACAGATAAGCCCCACAGGCTTAGGGAGGAGGGGAGGAAGGGGGAGGAGGGACAGAGGAGAGGGAAGCAAAAGGTAGAGAAAGAGGTTAACTCAAAAAAGAGGAACTAACAAGAGGGCAATAATCACAAGTGCACTTGAGCACTTGAAACTCTAAAAGAGTAAAGAGAAAAGAAGGGAACATCTAAAAGCTATAAGACCTTTTAAGGCCCTAAGAAGTTTTTGTTTCTTCTCATTGTGAGGATGTAGAACTCCGCCTCGAGGTCATTCACTGGTTACAGCTGTAAGAACACAACCCCAACTGACAGCCCTCCTCTGTGGGGGATCTTTGGGGACTTTTTCTTTTTTCTTTTTTTTTTATATGAAGCGTATGCAAGTCTTGACACTGTGGTTTATCTGTCAATGCATCTTAGATACGAGGGGGCGGCTCCCACCACTTTGTATGCAGCTTGTGTCAAGGCAGAATATTGTATGTCATGTCACTGCAGTGCTCTAGATTGTGGTTACACTCTCGCCACAACTCATGCGACAGAGAGAGAGAAATATAAAGATATTAATCCACACAAGGGTCTTATCTTAAGAGATAGGGTTTAATTACATCATGTACTTATAATGCCTGTGGGCTTTTTTCACCGTTGTGTTTTCCCAATTATGTAACTTGTGTTTTTCTTGGCAGTTTTCTTTTTGTTTCATAATTTATATTTTAATTTATTTATTGGCATATAAATCAGCACTGTTTCTGATACATTTTTCTGCTTTAGGCTCCCAAACAAGTATTGGGAAATTTCCCCTGGCATTTTTATACTATAAATCTGTAGTGGTGAATACATCGGGATTCAGGATATGAAACATTCCTATACCTAAGTCATATGGATGGTTGGGCTCACATTATAAACAGAACATCTCAACAGTAAAATGTTGGTTAAGGTTAGAGAAAGATCATGGTTTAGATTATATATTAGATATTAAACCTTATCATGTAAAGTCTCATGTTTAAAGTCAGTGATGACTCTTAAAAATATGTAACCAAGACCACAATCTTTCTCTAAACCATGCTAATTAGAATTTTTAGTTCATGAAGTATTAACAGTGTCACCTGTAGTGATGAATTCCTGATCACCCGACTCTGCAGTTCAGAAAACACAGCTGTAGGTTTTGGACTAAAGCTCAGACCAATGATTCGTGAAGAGACGAGGAAAAGTTGCAGCAGAGTGAACTGGCCGGTCTCAGCTCAACTCAAGCTGGCTGATAATATCGCCTGCGACTCAACTTGTCAAGTTGTCAGTCTTCAGTTTTAGATTGTAAGTCATGTCAACTGTTTCAACAGCCAGTCAGCTTATAGCAAAGTCAGCTGGTCAAGGCAGTTAAAACGTTTCAGCAGACGCCGTGTTTGCTTGCAGTGGCTGACACCAGCCCTTCATTTTACCAACCCCAAGTCCCTTCATTTACATCCCCAGGGCTGTTGGCATATATGTCAGTCTCCGTCCTCACGTTGTGTTGGACAGTGGGTCGCCGCTGTTGCTGGCTGCTTATGTGCGCAGGTCACACACACATATTCAAGTCTCGTCTAGTCACACTGATGTAAACAACTTTGCAGGCCAGTGCATTGTAAAGGCCAATTCACAGTTTCCATGTCTGTGAGGGTCCGATTTGGAACATGTATCGTAAATCTCATAATCTACCCATGTCTGCAGGGGTCCTCACAGACCTCTGTGCGGACATGTGCGTGCAGCCCATTTTTTGTGACTGCACTGAATATAGGCATAGAAAGTGTGCCAAGTGTGCATGCTCCAATCTAGTCAAAAACACTGTGGCCAAGCCAGTTGCAGACGCCTCACCACAGTGAAGCGAGTTTTAAGTCGGCAGCATCGTTTAGTTTCAGTTTCACCTGACGTTGGCAGTTGGAGGACGGCAAGCTCATCTCCTAGCCTTCCTGTTTACTGCCGATGGCTGAAGTAGACAGTTCTACTACAAATAAAACCATGTCTGCGTGACTGCAGCGTTCAATGCGGAAGGAATGTCTGACCCTTAAGTAGTTTCAACTCGTCGCAAATCCTTGTTGTGAACTAAATTCAAAACTGACTCTAAATTCATCTGCTGGCCAGACACACAACTCTAAATGAATAATGTTAATCAGTGTTTGCTGGATGTGTCAACAGGCAACTGTTTGCTAACAAGTTATTGATAACAACTTTTTACTCAGCAGTGTGTGTGTGCTCTGCTGCCTTCAAGTGGCTTCAGCATCAATTAACGCAGGTTTAAATGCTTTTAGTTGCCTAAATATAATCATAAAAATGTTTGTCACATTTAAGTTTCCAGGAACTGATATTTTTATGAATGAAAATACTGACAGTGGATGTTTAGCAGACATGTTCAATATGAGCATTTTTGCACTGGCAGCAAACTAAAAGCAGATATGTTGAATATGAAATGTTTTTGTTACTGCATAGTAGTTGTATTTGAGCATAACCTTTCGGATTACATCCTCCTGGTATCATCTACTCATGGGAAACAGCAGTCATGCATAGATATTTAACAGCTTAACCCACAACAGTAGGAGCACTGTCATCTGCAAAAAACGATTCCTCGTTCATATTTTTTCTGCATCTTTTTAGTTGTTTAGTTGCATTTTTTACCTGAATCTAAGTTCATTTGTAATCCTTGTGTGTGTGCACATATATCTGTGTGTGTGTGTGTGTGTGTGTGTGTGTGTGTGTGTGTGTGTGTGTGGCCTATCTGAAACAACTGTACTTTACTGTACACAGTCCCACTCATTCCTCCAATTACCCCTGATGCCCCCTCCCTGCTCTGTTGTCAGTTGGCCTGTGGGGGGGTCCAGAGCAGCGGAGGGGGGTTTTGTCTGAGCATATTTCATGCAGTACTCTATTGTACAGTCCTCACAATGGGGCCAAGCCTTTGATCTTAGAGGGGTGCACCTCTCCTCTCTCTTCTATCCCTCTTCCTCCTCCTCCTCTATCTTCTTTCTTTAACTTTGTCTCCAGTATTAGCCTTCACCCTCCACGTACTGCCAAGAGGGTCGAGAGGAGGAAAAGGAAATGAAACACTGATTGAAATGAATGAAAATGTAATGAAGTGAAGAGACGGCTGGAGGATGGAATACAAAGCGAGGAGGGGAAAACAAAAATCAGTTGTTATATTCCTCTCGTCTGTCTTTATTAAAAGGCCTGGGGGACGTACTGAGATGGCCCTTTGACAGATTGTTTGTGGTATATTGTTCAGGCCCCTCATCTCTCCGCTGACACTGAGCAGGTGCTGCCAGGGTGAGACTTGAGCCGGGGGGGATATGGAGGCTCAGTGATGGGAGGGTTTGCTATAAGAGCTGAGGGGATGGGAGTTTTGCGGGGGGGCCAAGCAGGACAGTAAGAGTTCTATACATCTCCCGACGGAGTCTGTCAGGTCAATATTTTCAATACGTTGTGACTGCACTGTTAATTCTGCTGCATCAATTCAACCACGCTCCCCTACTGGCTTCAGCCACCACAGTGTCCCATAATGTCCTCTGTGCTTGGCTTTGGAAAACAGAGCGCTTAGCACTTCCCCCTCTCCCTAACCCTCCTTCCAATAGCCCAATGCTCCAGTGGGCGTCTATAGATTCCTGGATCCGCACAGCGTTGCATTGTCTCCCTTCCCTGGCCTTCTGCCAAGAGCCGAGCCAGCTTTGGAAAAGTTGTACTTCACCAGAGCCTAATCTTTTTTCTTTGCCCCGCTTCTTTTCTTGCTCCCCTCCCTCCTCCATTCTTTCTTTTCTTCTCACCGCTTGGCTATTTTCTTTATGCCAGAGAGCCTGCGAGTATTTACCGATGCACTGGCATTGAGGGTTTATTGTGCTGGGGACTGGATGGAGTGCAAAAGGCGGAGTGGAGGGGTGGTGCTGAGGCTGCTGAACAAACAAGGACGTGCACATTGTACGGTAGAGATCTGAGATATGGTCAGTACTTTGTAGTAAAGTAAGTGAAAGGTTGTCTTGTCCTGTCACTTACCTGTAGTGGTATCCAGTCATGCAGGTAGTTTTGCTTTTATTTTCTAAGGTTTTGAGATATGTATCTCTAAGATTTCTGCCACCAGCCAAACTTACACAGCAACATCTCTCTCCAGAATCACATCCCTGCTGGTCTGTGTATTCTCCAGACATCACTGTGAATAGGTTTCCTTGGAACTACTGAAGAAATGCTCCTGATAACAACTGTTGACCACAAGGTCCTCAGCTTGCCGAGTGTGTGGGGTTAAGTGTGCTAGAAAGTTGTTTGTAAAGCATGTCATCCAACCACAACTAAGATAAATGTGTCTATACCTGTTTTAAATAGCCACATTTGAAGTTGAGGCTAAAAGTTTGCCATCATATTTGGGATGTCAACAGTTAACTGTTAATTGGATAACCACCAAGAATATTTTTGACTGGTTACACATGTCAGTCTCTAGGCTAATTTTGCTACTCATTAGTGTACTGCACTGCGCACCGCCCTGGTCTGGTGGGAGCTAGTGTAAGATAGTGGTGCCACTTTGTTGGCAATTACCATTTGTAATGGCGTCCAAACCCAACAGCATTGCTGTGGAAACATTGTGCCCAACCCCTGGTCTCCACCCAGGTCACTCCGGTGAGTCAGCGGCCCAATTTTGACACTTTGTTCATTTCTGTTAGCTCTCTTAGCACCATTAGCAGTGTCACTGGGCAAGCGGTGCTTACATACTTAGCAGTGCTAAAGGGGGCTGTGGGCACTATAGCCACCTGTCTGTCAACACGCTCCTGGCTACATCACAACTGCCTCCTAAACCTCTCTAAGAAGTCTTTTGCCTTTTGTGTATCTTTGTAGTTTCAACCCCATGTATCATACCCACGCTCCTAAGAAAAATGACATTAGTCTCTCAGGAAATGTCCTGAAACAGCAAGTGTATATGGTCAATTGACGGCCATTTGAATTATAAGTTTTGTTCGAGTGGAGCAACAGAGGAAATAGTGTGATGTCATCATAGAGCCTATAGGATAGGTTAATGGATGTTATATTCAGGAAGGCCGCTGCCTACATCACATTTCGTATTGCAGGCTGTTCTCATTCACTTTTTGTACTACAAAAAAAAAAAAAAAAAAAATCTACAAAAAGTAATGCACTGTAAGTTGTAGGTAATGAATGTGAGGCAGGAAGCTGTGATCACGTGATTTATGCGCTGCAGGGAACAAAGGAGGAAGTCAGGTCACGTAGTATGTACACAGAGTGACAGAGTCCTCGTAGGGAGAAATGGTGATGGGTCAAACAAACACAGGACTTTGACCCCAGAGACCGGGGTCCATGTGCTGCGTGAAACCAACGTCACTGTTGAGTTATTTTAAGTTATGTACAAACTTTTCATGCTGCCACACTTAACACAATCAAAAACTGTTTGCTTATCCCGTCACACACCTGCTACTCATCACTTGCACCTTACCTATATTACCTGAGTTTACCTGTTCTAATGCGCCACCCTGTGTACAAACAACAAAACTACATCTATTTACATGTAGTCACCTTTGATTAGACATAAATCAAAACAAATACAAAGAATGTTATTGTGGCTCCAACAGTCACATCACGCCACGTCACAGGGGAGTTAATTTGTAGGATATATGTACCATGGGCATAACTTAAACAATGATATCATACGAACCGTTGTATGAGGATACGTTGCAGCTTGGCAGTAACCATTGGTTTGTAACAGTTTTGAAAGCACTGACAAATGTCTTTTATGTCCTGCTGCTAAAGGTGTAAGATGACAAAATGATTATGTGTTTAATTTTAGAAGGTAGCTAAATGTGATTATAAGGGATAAGGACGCACACTCTCAAACAGTCTCTCCTCAAAGTCACTCATGGTTGTAGTTATTTTGTGAAGAGGGCTTGAGAGAGATCCTGCATACCTTTACACCTGGCCACGCACTCACTGTGTCGTGGCTGTGCTTGTCGGGAATGTGGGTCTCAGCGAAATTGTACAAAAATTTGTCAACCACAGCCTCGCCAATCTTGACATCGGACACTGTTTGGCTACTTGACAAGCACTGTTTCTGGAAAGAGACGCTGATGTTGAATTCTTTAAATGCCTTTTTTTTCCCAAACCTTTGAGCATTACAAAAACATTCCATGATTGTATGGTAATGAAAAAAAGATATCGCACCTATCCCCATGCTGTGTTTCTAATTTTGGTGAACTGCCCCTTTAAAAAATCATCTCCCTCATTTATAGTAACTCACTCACTACTTCAATCAGTCATTAACTTGCTCCACTTCTTCTCCCTCTCTCTCGGGGCACGATAAGACCTGTATTTCCTGAGGGCGGCTCAGCCTAAACTTCTGGTCTATCCCCGCACTCCTCCACCCTGACGTTGACCCCCCAGTTCACTCACTCAGTGTCGCCTGTCCCAGCAGCACCCACACCCTTCAGGGCCTGCACTGGGGGTTAGCATCCCATCCCGACAGCACTCTATATCCCAGACGTAAACAAAGGTGACAAATGGGCCACGATATCAGGTATCAGGCGTCGGCGTGGAAGATTTATAAGGTAACAAGACAATGGGAGGCAGACACAAAAACCCCCTATCTACCATCAGCGCTTAGAGGGCCGGCTCCCCACCGCAGCAAAACCTGCTTTGGTTTCAGCAGCCATGGAGAAAATTATTTCCCCTTTAATCCTCTCAGTATTCTCATCCATGCAGCACAGATTAGCTGCTCTCGCACAACTGAATCAGATGTTTGTGGCTCACCAGGAGGACGTGTTTTCGTGCACTGATTGAAGACAGAGAAGTCAGACACAAGAGGACTTGTTGTGAAAAGAAGGAAGTCCCCACTTATGGAAAGGGAAGTTCAGGGTCATGTAGCGCTTGGTCGTGGGATGGAGAAGGCAGTTGTCTGTGTCATCCCGTTTCACAATCAGCAGCTGCTTGACTTGCTATAGACTCAGCAGCACAACTCCACAAACAGCAAGACAACGTCTCTTTGTGATTTTCAAGATTTCAAAACGCACATCTTGTTCATTTATTAGTGGATGGTATCAGTTTGTGTTTGTGTAGAAAGAGGAGGTGTGTGTAGGGAAACAGTTAAAGCAGCAGACCTCAGAGATGCAATCAGTCAAGGAGTGTAAAAAAATTTCATTTAACACTCCCAGTCTGGAAGCCATAAACTGCTCTGATATACAGACAGTGTATACAGAGCTGAAATGATGAAATATAGCTGTTATCTACATGCATGTGGTTCATCGTCACTCCCTTCTGGTGTGGGTTTAAACATGAGAAGGCCTTTCATTATGCAGCTCTGGCCAAGCTATTGAGACTATGCTGAGATCATAAGTGTTGAATATGGGAAGAGCCTTATGATTAAGAAAGAAGTTGTGATCATAAGATTGATGTTACCTTTTTGATAGTTTCTAGCTTCAGTGTATCGATGTATTTCTTAGTGAAACAGGATACACAGGCAGGATATAACCATGCAGCAACCGTTGCGGCTGAAAATGATGCCAATGTGGAAGTGAAAAAACTGCAGTTCCTTGAATGGCCACTTGAGGCTGACTCTGCAAGCGACTCCATCCCCATAAACCCCCATGTTAAGATGCCCAACTTTGCAGCAGAAATAAACATGTTTACAGCCTGGTATAAAGAGATGGTTTTGGTCTGTATAGCTGATTCCTCAGTTATGACAACTCTGCAGGGGTGAATTTATATATAACTTTACATTTTATAAAGGCTTAAAGTTACACATATTTAAGGATGTGGCCACTTTGAGTGACAGGCTGTCTGCGAGGTGTTGCCACCATCTATGAATCAGATCTACCCCTCACTCCTCCACAGCTCCAGCCTCTTGTTCAAATATGGTCACTTCTAGCTCCAGACATCCAAGATTGCGACGGCCAGGATACAAAACTCAAGGCTTCAAAACTGGAGTCCACAAACCAATGGGTGACATCACTGTAGCTACATGAATTATTTTACACAATCTATGGATGATGGGGGGAATTTGATTGAGTGGACGTATCATAGCAGTGAGGCACAGACGGTGTAACACCAACGGCTTTGTGCTGTCTGTCAGAGGGAGAGAGACAAAGTCCGTCCTATGGTCTGTACAACGTTGGTTGCTGAAGCAGACACCACTTTACTCAAAGTGAATAACGTCTAACCAGAGGGCCAGTCACCAAAGTATTTTAGGGAAACAAAGACAAACTGACATACTGTGCTGTTTCTAGCTAGTTAACTTAGCCTTAGCTCTGTGCAGCTAATAGTAGTTTTTTGTTTTACAGATGGAAATCAGGCTCGGATTTTGATATAAGAATACGATGAAATTGATTGTTAAATAGATGCACAATATGAGTTCTGCTAGTTCTGTTCTGTTCTGCCATTATTTCTTCATCATCTTCTATGGTCGTATCTCGCCTGAACTACATTACGCTGCCTCCACGATCTCCAGTGATACTGCTCTGCTTCGTCCGTTTCCGTAAGATTTTATAAAACTTACACAAATACAGATGAAATGAACACAGACAAAGGGCTCCATCAATCTCTGTCTCCGTCTCTGTATCTGATGTTGAGCATAAATGAGCCCTTAGAACTATAAAAAAAAAGTTCCTCTGGTCCAAAAACATTAATGGTTTTCACATTGTCAGTTAATGCTGTTATAAAAATACAATTTATAGCTGCTTTAAATTCAAATGTCTTCGGTTTGGTCTTAAAGTCATTCAGAAACAGAAGCTAAAATTTTACTGACACACTCAGCAGCACAGACTGATCACCTCATCTATCCCTTAGGCATCAAGGTGATGACAGGTGAAAGAGGAGATGAGTGTGTTGGGGACGAAGGAGATGTGGGCGCCGTGTACAACATGATCCACAGTGGTTTTCGAAATGGTGTTTGTGACACGTGAAAATCCTGCATGCAGTGCGTAGGCCATGCACTCCCCCTCCCTGCTCACGAGACACAATCAACCTCCATCTCCTCCTACGCCGTGCGCCCACGGCCGCCCTCAGAGGACCTGAAACTGGAGATGCAGTCCGCAGGAGTGAACCTCCACCCTGTCATCCCCACTCCCTGTCCTTTGTCTCCTCACAATGTGGAGCGGTACAGTGAGCCAACAGTGAACAGATTCCTCACACAGCTCCTCAGGGAGAGGATACAGCTTTATATATGTGATATGTGCGGATTTAACATCTGTTTTTTTTACTTTCCAAAACTCACTAATACGCCTTAAATGAATGCTGGTGCTGCTCCACATCTGCTGGATGTGTAAATAGGCAACTGTTTAGCAACACATTCATTCCTAATTGGTACAATACAAGGTGAGAATATATCAGTTTTGTGTTTACAGTTTACTGCACTTCCCCGAGTGGCTGAAAAATCACCTGCTGCAGGTTTAAAACTTGTGGAAAAAGGTTTATTTTAATGTGTTATGTGTTGCTAGTGCAAAACGGGATGTAAACATCAGATTGCTGCGTTACAATAAAAAAAACATTACACTTGCATCAGGTTTTGTCTCACTGCTCTGACTTGTAGTCAGACTTTTATGACTCAATCATTGACTAAAATAACTTGGAGATTGTGAGTGGATTATCCAGATTGAAGGCCACATCACTGTCATGTCACATTAACAACAACAGTAACTTCCTGGTAAACAACTGGCAATTGATTTGAACTGTGGAGATAACTGAAATTGGCACACTTGTTTATTTCTGTGGTCATTTTCAGCCAAAACTGTACCATTTAAAGATTTACAGTTAAACACAGATGATCTCAACTATCTGATGTTTCCGCTGTGTTGTTGTAGAGTAAACAAAGCATGAGTCACACTTAAGCAGCCACTCGGCGACAGTGTAGCTGTCCATGGATGGAAGTTTTGTAATTTGTTGCTTGTAGTGTGAACATAGCATGACACATTTAAACTACAGACACTGATTATAAAATCAATACAATAATAACAATAATATTAGAATGGAGTAACCTAACGTTAGCTGAATTAACACCTAAAATATATTGTTTCTTTGATTACTGAAAATGAAGTGAAACATAAAGCTTTCTTGGGACAAAGTGCGCCCCACAAATTCAGCCATGAGGACCAGGAAGTGTGCTTGACTTTGAAGCCAAGTTTCATAGTGGTTCAGTTCAATCCAACTCAAGTTTGTTTGCCCCCTAAGTGCGGTTCATTTGGGCAGGTGTGAACACAGCAATCACACTCAGGTGCGCACCAAAACAATGGAACAAGACCTTCTTAGAGAGGTGGTCTCAGTCTGGTTACAATCGAACTCTGCGGATCTGAACCAACTGCAGTCACATGACACATTGTTTGGGTTAAACATGAGCATGTTACAGTCCTGGAGGATTATTAATGTGCACCTCCTCCTGTACTGCCTTAATATGCACATTCAGCACATCCAATGCATCAAAACATTGTTTTCTAGTTGGAGCCACGCCTCGTTTTCAAACTGTATGGTTTGACTAAAATGAACAATGACAGCAATATAGTCCACAATGAGCAGCGCTAAAATCAACCTGCGTAGTTGTCCCTCCTTTGTGACATTAGAAAGTGTCACATTTATCTTGCAAGTGTACTCTTCAACGTTTGGTTTACTTCCTGGATTTTTCCCCACATGGAAATTCTGACTAATCAAGAGCAGCTTTCTTGCACAAGGTATTTGATCTGGTCCACTTGTAAATGCTGCCGTGAGAACATGAACTAACCCTAGGCAATTATGCAACTATGCCGATCACACTGCGAAATAGAGCTTTTTTGGCTTCATGGGCCACTGAGCAACTTTCATAGGAATGAGCAGGGTCCCACCTTCAATTCTGTATCCAGGTCTTTTAATACGTCCATAGGTTTTCCCAACTCATGACACTGCAAGGCCCTCGTCTTTTTAACTGACACAAGCTGTTGGTCTGTCACAGCTGGTGAGTTGGTGAGTCCAGAGCTGTCTTTGTGCATGATTGGTCTTTGCAGATGGATATCTGAAAAATCCTAACCCTTCAACACTGTTAATTGTGACCTGGCACCCCATACACAACAAGACTGAACCATTTTCTCTGGATATATCAGCTGTTCGTCACCCCCGTTTACTCCGTGCCTCTAAATTGAATGTTCGTGACGCGGGGGTTTTTACCCAGAGGTTACTGTAAATAGAACAAACATTGTGATTTGGTCTGTTGTGTCTGTTCAGATCTTGTTGTTACTTTATATAAATCTAATGTCATCTTTCATTCACCTCCACTGGAGTGGTGACAGGTCACAGATAGATGTCTCATAATTGTGTTGATTGGCGAGATACCGCAGGAAGTAACTGACAAAATTTAGTTTATAACAACATGTGTGAACTGACCCTTTAATGTCTGAGGCAAGTTATTTTAAGTCACAGAATATAAATCATAATTTGATCCTATAATTAGTTCACTGACTGAATTTGTTTATATTACGATATTTATTACAGAGGGTCATCAGTCTTATGATTGCACTTCTCTTAGAGCCACAGAGCACCATTTTTCCACTGCCGTCTAAACATGGCTTCACACCAAATTCTAAATTCCCCACAGTGGGCGGAGTTTTCCCAGAGGGTTGTCGGCGCTGGGCCCTGATTGGCTGATGGAGACGGTTGAATTGAGTGACGGGCTGTCAGAGGGGATCCATCGGGGCACAATGTGCGCACTCAGAGGCTCAGAGGTCAGCCCGCTAACAACGGCTCCACTAGTGAAGTTTGTTTTCTGGTAAGGAGCCACCCTTTCATGTGTGCCACTCATTATCAGAGCTTGTGCCCCCCGCTGCCCCGAACAAGGCTGCCTATGTGCGTACAACTGTGTGTGTTAGATCTTCCAGTGACCCTGTTTTGCCAGAACTGGAGCGCATGCAATTGGGAATCCGACTCAGATTGACCTGAACCGATCGAGGCTTGAATGTGTTTTGTTTGGCATCATACAGGGGCAGGAGGAATGGCAAATGAATATCTGTTTTATCTGGACAATCTCTATCACTCGCTGTAGTTTTTCTCTTGCTTTCCCAAGCCTTTAATAACCACAGCATCTTTCCAGTTATTTCCAGCTGTCTGTGCACCCAGCTTTTACATAATCAGTGTTGCAAGAGGACATGCATCTTGAAAAATGCTGTGCAGATATGGAATAGTTCCTGGAATGTGACTACCCTTGGGGTGATGTCAACAGGGCCAGATTTTTAGGAGTTGCCGGAGAGCAGTAAAGTGAGTAGAAACAGTGAACGTCCTGTGGAGGAACAGATGAGTTAAGATCAATAGCTTGGAGATAGAGGAGTGTTATTTTGAGCAGAAGCCAGATAGACACAGGCCTTTTGTGTTAGAGATGAGAGAGGGGCTGAGGCTGTGTGAATTCATGAAGTGTGCATGAGATAGTGTGTCTACTTGTGTGCAAGAATGTAGGCGTGCAAACACTTCATGTGTGAATGAGGATGTGTGCATGTGCGTGGGTTCAATTGCGTGTGTGTGTGTGTGTGTGTGTCCATTTTGGTGTGTGTGTATGTTGATCAGACGTGGCCTTTTCTCTGGAGAAGAAAGCAGCTCACTGTCCTCATGCTGTCCCGGGTCTAAAGTCTAGCCCGGCCTGGTCTGAGACCAGGCCTGCATGGCTGGAGCTCTCTGTCTCTGCACGTTGAAACCTGGCCTTGTTCCCAGCTGTTTGTTCAGCTGGCCCACCAGCGGGGACACCAGGGTCTCAAAACCCCCTTCTCAGGCCCAGTCGGACACCTCCACCGCCGCACCCACCCAGGTCACCAACCTCCTGACCTCCTCACCCCGGGGTTATTTGCTCCGAGGCCATCGTTTAAGAAGGGTGTTTTGTTCGGCCTTCATTTAGGCTGCAGTCTCCGCTTAGGCTCTTGTCATCAGTGCCATTGATCTGCTCCAAATGAGCTGATTAGGGGGCCTGCAGTTTGTCCTGTTGAGTGGGCCGGCCTAAGCTGGGCTGAGCTCGGCAGGATGAGGAGGGGGTTATGAAGATGAGGGACAGGGGGGTCAGAGTGCACACAGAGCAAACACAGTTGGGCATTCACGCTCGAAGATGCAACATGAAATTAGTGGTTGTTTGAAGAGGATTGGCTCAAGCCCGTTTGGTTGTTTGTTATGTCAGTTCCAACCCCTGTGGCTTTGGTGATGCTGAAGCGCTCAGATCAGTTTTGTCTCCAGCAGCATTCTCTTTGATTTTCACTAATGGGCATCATAGACCTCTTTCACCTTTTTTCTTTTCTCTGCCAAGCTTCTTGTAAGGCTTCTGTGTGGGCCCTTTTTCTTTTGTAGCCATAAAGGTTACGTGACGGTTTTGATGAGTTCATCCTGCTGTATGTACGATAGACTTTGGCACATCCCTACCAGTGTCGAGGTGCTGCTTAATTAGTCCTTCCTAAGGGGCCATAGACATGCCGTGTTTTTTGTGCCCTCAAATTCATTGTTTTCAAACTAGACATACAGCAGGCGCACTCAAATGCCAGAGTGATGCTGTCACAACGTTCTCCAACGCCTGTTTTTCAGGGCACGATGGTTGTGCCCCGAGATATCCCGAGTTCAACTTTTGGAACGCCACAGCACGCACCACGTCATGTGATGAGGAACACTTAATCACAGCCAACAGATATCTTTCCCTGTAAATATTCAGTCTGATATATACAGACAAGTTGATCATGTTAGTGCAGGGCTTTACATCTGCCCCAAAGACGATAGGCCTACAGCTCTGCACTCAGGATTTCAGGTAAATAGGCGATTCAGGGCTTGTTAAGGTTGCCTAGCAACTTCAGATGCAACCTGCCACTGCGCTCTTGAAAGCTGGCACAAAAGGCACAAGAGTAGCACCCAGCACCCGACCTCGCGTTTTCCAGGCAGTTAAAGACGCAGCATGTGTACGATCCCTAAGTCTCATTTGAGTCCCACCCCTTTCCAATAATAGTTGAGCATGCTTCGGCAGAATGTCAGTCAGCTTTTCCCTTTTCTGTTATACTTCGATGCTATATGCTAGGCTCGCCTGTTTCAAAGAACATTTCAAACATCTTCAGATTGTTAAAATGGTTAAAAGATGTGGCTGGGGGAATTTCGCAGTCTTCACACAAACATTACATTGTTTGTAGTCACATCTTAAGTTAGTTAATTGTAGCAAAACGTCAGCTAACTAGCTAGCTAGCATATAGCCTATTGTCCGATCAACAACGTTAGCCAGGTTTTTTCTCCTTATTTCTGTGGTAATGTTAAAGAGATTTGGAAAAGGTCAGTTTGGTTGCTGACATAATTTAAGATGACAATCATTGTTAGCCTGAACAGATCAAGGCCTGCGTCCTTGTGCTCATGACCTCTGTAAGGCTACATGGCATCCCTAAGTAACTTTTGGTGTTTTTATTTGGATATTCACACTGTCCGAAGCAAGTTTGCAAATTGAACATAAGATGGAGGGAGTAATTGATATAGAAATGATCATCTTATGGGTGAAGTATTCCTTTGAAGGTAGGATATTGGGTGCTTTCTTCATGTCTATAGAATCTCAGAGGATCTTAAACATAATACCTACAGCACTGCATGCATGTGTGTGCTTAACCGTGCACATTAATGCAGTAATGTGTGTTAGTGTTTGCCTCCATTTATCAGTCTTGAGGCCTTGTAATTACAGTCTTAGTGTAATCTAACACTCCCACCACCTCCTGTATAAACCGAGAGTCCTCCCTCCCTCAGGCCAGGGATTAAGATCGAGGCCCTGCTGAATGAGCTGCACATTACTCTGAGACACCCTTAACACTTGTCAGGGAGACATCAATAATATCGGAGGATTGGAGTTTGTCTAAGACCCAGAGATAAGGAGCCAGGCCAGTTAATGACAGACAAAGAGGGGTTACCTACAATTACTCACACAATTTGTCGTGCAGGCATAAACAGAGAAGCAGTGATTTGAAATAATGAAGAGTATTGTATATCAGCGTAATGTGGACACATTGTGCACATGCGTGGTTAGAGACTCTCTTCATATATCTGGCCTCGGAGCAACAATGACACCTTTGTTTTCCTCCTTGTTTACTTGCAAGCTGATATTTTCCAACAATTTGAGCTGGTTTATGGTGTGAAAACGTTTCTTCCAGTGGGACAGTGAAACTGCATATGTGTTGGATGGATGTCATGTAATTATCCAGAGCAAATGAAGCAGTCTTCTTCTGCCAGAACTTTCTTTTTTTTTTAGGCCTGTGTGCCATGCTGTGTCATAGGTCAAAGTTTACAGGGTTAGGGGTGGACACTGCGTCCTTACATCCGTCTTCATTAGCGGTCTGGAAGTACTCAGTGACCAGACCTCCTCCTCCTCCTCCTCCTTCTCCTTCGTCTTTTCAAAACTATCTGTCCATTTCTGATAAACAGCTACATCAGAAGACGAGACTTAGCAGTGTCAACACGGAGCTGCCTGACATGATCCACCAGTACTCTGCAGTCAACAACACTTACTCGCTCTAAAATGCAATCTCTGTGGTGAAATAAAAAGATTTAATTCTGTCAGATTTTAAATTAGACAATGTATTGCTTACATTATTGGAGAAGGTTCAGATGACAGCATACTGAAGCCTTGTTTAAGCCCTAAAATAACACAAAGTGTCCAACCCTGCCTGCTCACTCTTAACACATTATTGTGGATAAAACAGTCAGTTAAATACCAATGGTGCAACTTATAAAGGTAAAACAGCACTCCCTTAAGAGACACAAACTGCAAGTCTTGTAATTTATTTCACAATAGACGATAATTTGTGATGGAAATTTAGCATAGCCAGGGAAAATTAAATCTTTTACTCATAACTTTTACAGCTGCCCTTGTCTCTGTTTGTGTCGCAGCTCGATATATTCCGTGTAAATGCTGCCCCACATTAGACTTACACATGAGGAAACAGTACATGGCGCTGTGTTTTGTTGAGAAATATCTGACTTTTCCTCCATATGTTCATTATGCATGCTGAGTTGAGCTAAAGGAGCAGTCACACTGCTTATACATGAGCACATTTTACAGGAAGAGCAAAGGAAAATCATTACCAACTCTTCAACGGTAACTCTTCTTCAACTTCAAGGAAGGGTAGAGATCTGCTACCTGAACTGCTAACAGCTGCTACGTCAAACTCATGGGTGGGAACTTGGCAAAAACAGGTGCATTTCCGTTTTGTACCAAGATGAAAATCATACATACAATAAGAGTAAGACGATGGACAGATTTCCAATCCAGAAGTTTTGTATAAACAAATTAACCCGCCCAAAAAAAAAAACTACTTTATCACAGTATGTGCAGCTGGCAACTGATGTGCTTGCAGAGGTTACAAGAGGAGTTTTTAAAAGCACAGATCTCACTGTTTTTCTGGAGGAAGCGTGCACTACGTCATGAAACTGGAACTTTCCTGACATTGTGTTTTTAAAAAAAAGTATGGACAAAATGTTCATAGAATGTCACTGGAATCTGCGCCCTGTTTTGATCTTTGCTCCATCATTTTTGTGCAGTGGTCAAACGATAGTTGGGGCTTATTTTTCTTCCTGTCAGTTGGTGAGTTCGTATCTGCAGTAGAGGCGCTCCTCACATTCTCCCCCTCCCTACATGCAAAGAGTAGAGGTACAGTTTAAAAAAGGGACATGAAATGTACTCAATACTATCTACTAAGTGGCTCTGGTGAAACTGTTGCCAACATAATAGTATCAGCCTGTAACTTATATGAGTAAGGGATACAGTCAAATCCTCTGTTCACAATTTATTAACAACACTGTAGTCCGTCAGTGCCTCATCCTCTGAACACCACAGGATGGAGACTGTAACATATGCTGCCAGTATTACACTGCCCCTCTGAACTTAAACAATCATTTAACATCCCATCTGCTATTCAACTTGTTACTTCTACTTCATGCTGTGGCTGACATGGCATATAGGTTGTTGGTGAAAATTTGGATGCTGTTTTAGTGTTGCTGTTAAACATAGTGTCAAATTATATTTACTCTTTGTCAATGGTATAGAATGTTATTGTCTTTGAATCTTGTTAGCATAACGTTAGCTTTCAGGCTAATAGCTGGGCCAAAGGGTTCCATGAGCTGAGTGGACTCGAGATGTCTCCTGTTTGATTTGTCCTATTCAATGGACATGTGAATAACATTTCTATTGCATACGAATTGTCCCGGGTATTAGGTAAACCAAGAAAACCGAGTTATGGCTTGTGAAAAACTTAAGATTTTGACTGCAAAAAGCATAAAAATATAAATTAATCTTTTTTTTTTTAAAAGATTGTTTCTGGGCATTTTTAGCCTTTATTTGACAGGACAGACAAGTGTGAAAGGGGGAGAGAGAGAGGGAGTGACATGCAGCAAAGGGCCACAGGCTGGAGTCGAACCCGGGCCGCTGCGGCAACAGCCCTGTACATGGGGCGCCTGCTCTACCACTAAGCCACTGACGCCCCATATAAATTAATCTTATTACTTTTTATTTCTGTTGTAAGTGATCATGGTGTAATGCCCTTAAAGGTATCCATTAACATTTTTTTATGATCTTCATGGAGGCAACTATCCTCCGCACACACCATTAAAAACTGATAATGGACACCTCGCTGGGCATTATGTTACAACTCACACCAGCTTTTCCCTATTTTTTTCATTTTTTGTGTGAAGTACTGGATAGTTTTGCCTCTGCACATCTCAAACAATTACAAAAATAAAGTCTTTAAAGGAAAAATCACTGCAGTTGAACTGTTTACACCCCATACAAGAGGTGTTAGAAAGACTTTGCTTCATATAAAACTGCCACAAGCCAAAAAGTTTAGGAAACACTGCAAAATAGAGGAGCTTTAAAAAGACGACCAGACTTAATTAACTGCAGTTTGTTGACTTTTTGGTGACATAAGACTTAAACCAACACTCACTTAAACTTTGTTTTTTGTGCAGATTGAACAAACAAGCTGTATCACATTAGAGTGATCTCTAAAGATGCATGTAGGTCGACTCCTCTTGCTGTTCCTCCTTTCCAAACTTTATGCTAAGCATAACTAACCAGCTTCATATTTACAAGGAAGATATGCAACGGGTATCAATCCTCTCATCATACTCTTGGCAAGAAAGTGAAAGTAAAGTATTTCCCAAAATGTCAAACTATTCCCTTGCTCCCTCCTGTAGGAGTGAACTAAAAAACTGGTTATTTACAGTCAAAAGCCGTCCAAAAGAACTTTAAACAGCTGCTACTTTTGATTTCCAATCCTGACTGATAGATACATAAGTTCAAAACAGCTGCTTTGGAAATAATATCACATACAGATCTTATTTTCTAAAATGTCAAAGCAGCCCTCAAAGCCCACTAAATGCAAACTTTATATTCTTGTGAGTGACTCACAGGAACATTATTACTCTTGTCATGTGGCTCCTACTATAGAAAACCTTCTGGGTTTCAATCCCCAAAGCTCAGGAAGCTGAGGCCTATCGTGGTGCATCAAACTAGATCCAAACTAGACTCAACGAGATTGACTCAGACACTCGAACCAAACCAGACCAGACGCAACACATGCGAAGGGACTGTCCCTCTTCCTCCCCGAGGTCGCTATCAGAACAATGACATCACTGTAGTGTTGTCTGTCTGTGACATTACCAAATCTGTGGCGAGGACTTCGAAGGGGGAAAAGAGCAGAGGAGCGATGAAGGGAATGAAACTGAGAGACTGAGATGGAGAGAAGGATGCATTGACGGAGACAGCAGCAGCTTCAGAGGGAGAGAGGGGGAATAAGAGAGAGAAAGCCTCGAGCTGTGGCTTGGCTGAACTCACCGTGAACCTCGGCAGATTTATTTTCTCCGGAGCCTGTTGCTCGCTCAAAGGGGGCCAGATTTACATGCCTCTCCTTGGGCTGCTGTGAAGCTCGGCTAGGGGAGCAGGGGATGGGATAAGTAGGCTGAGGGGACAGGACAGAGGCAGGTTTTAGAAAGAGAGAAGAGGGTTTCACATGGAGTCTACTTTCAACTCCATCATTTTGCTGCTTAATAATCTGGCCTTCAGCTTCATGTGCCCTGGTGGAGCTTTCCCTGCTCACCAGCTCGCCATCCTAATGAGAAACACTCCCTCCATTAAGCGGGGTGTTTCATTTTAAACCCCGTCGTTGTTATTGACAGGCCTGGTGTGAGCCGACGGATCCCTGCTCTCACAGCTCGCTCCCTGAATCCTCTTTGGTGACATGCAGGGAATGGTTATATAATTTTTTAACACGATCTGGTTTTATGTAAGCAGTAACATGATGTGCTGTGCGCACACATGTAGAGACACACAAACATGAATAGACATGTACACAAACACAGGTGCTTCTAGTCATACGCAACTCAGGCTTTGTATTACAGTGGAGATGTGAAGTACATCCACAGTTTGATGCTCTCATTGTTTGTTTCATTGTCTGAAAGTCTTTTCATTCTCTTTGATACGTGGCCAAGCAGAGGTTATAGGACACCACACACAGATACTGTATTTAAAATATAGGTTTAATAACAGAGGATTTTTCCATGTATCTGAAACATCAGTAAATGTCAGAGTTTTTTGACAGTACGTCACAGTCAAAGCACGAGAACCTCTTTCCAGACATTTTTCAACAATGTTCAATAATCAGACTGACAGAAATCCATTGCTGTATGAAGTAATATCAGTTTCCCTACTGACAGTACGCTTATTAGACCTGACGGCAATACAGCTACAAGATTTATTTTATGTCATAATTCACTTAAAACTATTTATCTTTTTTGTCAATATCTGGTCCCTGCTGTTCCACGGGCAACAGCATTATCTATAACCAGAGGTGGGACTAGGTTCTTATTTTGCAAGTGACAAGTAAGTCTCAAGTCTCTGCACTCAAGTCCCAAGCCAAGACAGGCAGGTTCTTAGTCTTTAACAAGTCATAATGGGCTTTTCAGCGAATGTAATGTCATTTAAACAACAGTACAATAATATATAAACTTTACAAAAATAATGGATGCTTTTTAAAACTTGTATTTATTTGTTATAACAAGTTTGTTGAAAAGTTACTTACCCATTCAGCTGACATTAGCTTAGCATTAGCTCGCTATCTCTGTTAATATTACTGTGCATTCCAATCCCCATACTACCATACTCTATAGTGTGCCAGAAAAAGATTTAGTATGTCCCAAATTAATACATAGTATGTCAAGGGCAGTATGCCAGAAATATCAGGATGTTCTACTGCATATGATCCGATTTTGCAGTATGTAAGCCAGCATGCTTTTCTGGCTATTCTGACCCACAATCCTTAGCACAGTGGACATTATTGACAGGCAACTGTTTGACACCTGTCAGAAGTCGCAATGACTGATGACAGCGCATTAAAGTTACTAATGATCAAATAGTAATAATAACAATATTAATTGTTTAGGTGAACAAAATAATCACAAATATCACAAACAACAACAGGACATAACTATAAAAATTGACAACTTTAAACTACATACATTGCAAAGTAACAACAGCGGAGCTTCTTTGGGTCGATCTTCGTCTCTGGTGAATTCCGTAAGTGGTGTTTGTTTATCTCCAAGGTAACGGATATAAAAGCAAGAGGGTCAGAGTTCAGGGCATAGTGTTATGAGACAGTAGTATATCTTATTGTGTGCATACTGCATGCAACAGTACGTATTTTTTAAAGGCAGCAGTACCTGCTATATGTAAAAAGAAATAGTATATGATTTGGAACGCAACCTTAGTTTTGACTTATGTTTTTTGTGCGACTTTAAATGTCGAACAAACCTGAGATTTGTTGCGTTTGTGTCTGTAATTTTCAACCTGCATGATTTGCATACTGCTATTGTTATTTGTTGACCACCGCTTAGTTTTTGTATGGGAACGAAATTAACTTTTGTTTCATTTCCTTCAACTGGCGCTCAGAAACATGACGTTAGTACTTTGTGGTTCTTTCCTGCAACCTGACAGGATGCACTTGGATTGGTTCCAAGTGGCTCTGGGGAATTAAGTGTCAATTTGCTGGGAATTACTTGTGTTAATGTTAGTTGTGTCAGGAAATGAAATAATTTGTGGCCCTCATTTTAAATAACATACTTTTTAATGTTTGGGCTTTGGGACAAGGTATCAGGTATTTTCAAATCAGAAAGCTCATGACGGAGAGAAGTTGCAAGTCATTGGTTGTAAAGTCCAAGTCGAGTTGCAAGTCATTTTTCACTTTGTCAAGTCAGACCTAAAGCCTCTATTTGTCAATCAAATTTGTGACTCGAGTCTGACACAGTCATGTCCCCATCTCTGCCTACAACTGATGGCAACTCTGGGTTTTTGACAAAGATGTATATGTCCGTAGGATCTGTAATGTCATTTCCAAGGAACATGTTATTGCTGTAATTGGGTTTATCCATCAATTTATTGAAGATGCACTCCACCAGTTTTACACATAAAGTTCTGTTTACACCACCTAGGATTGGGCTTGAACAGAAAAGACATTCTTAAGCATATAGCCAAAGTTACAAACCGAAAGGATGGAGTTTGAAAGAAGCAGGCCATAAGAAAGCAGAGAGGCCTAATCTCAGCCTCTGCTGCTTTGATTTGACCATTTCTAAAAAAGTTTAGCCCTTCTTAATTCCCTAGCTTAACTGTGTGGAAGTGCGGTACTAAATCATTGGCCTGGCCCTTTAAGAGACCAAGTCAGCCATGCTGCCAATTTGCCTCAGCGGCTAACCACAGTCCTGAAACTAAGAAAAATATCCCCCCTGGAGCCCAGAGAACATTTTTCTCATAGACCACCATTAAAACAGACGTCTGTAAAACTGTTGATAGCAAACCTCCAACTGCAGACAATCTTGATTTATATTTGTATTATGATTTTTAAAGGTCATATAGGTTATATATCTGTAAAACTTTCCCAGAGCCTGGGAAAATGATTGTAAAAACCACTGAGGTTCAGGATCGAGGACAGAGATGATAATGTTCATGTTCAGTGGACTGCACAATGCGGAAGTAAATGAGGAAGAAGCAGTGGATGAGCAACTTTCAGTGGAAGGAATGGGAGCCATTTTGTCATCTGGTATCCAGTTCTCTTAACACATCCCTGGGTTTACCACCCACAGAATTTTGCTTCTTGCTTAGAACCATAATCTAATTTAAAGCAGTGGGATGAATTCTGGGTAGGAAACAACCAGCAAAGATGTGATGTGATAGCCAATAAAGGCGACCACAATGCCTCATGATTTCAAAACAGCCACAAAGACACTCTTTAAGGAAGTGAAATTAAAGATTGAACCACTCTGATTTCTTGTGAAATGAATCACATTGTTATTTAACAAAGAATTTGTTCATTTTCCCAGACAGGTTAATGTTAGTCTGTCTTTTTGAAGTGCCCTTTGAAGGAGATGTAACCCAAGGTGCTTCTACTTTGGGTGCAGCATTTAAACCTGGTGTGCTGCCTCCTCCAAATACCAAACACAAGTGCGTACCTTATCCACCAGATTGGCCCAACGGTCTCTGGTACGTGTGGTGTCTAGGAAGTGTGAGGAACGTATTGTTTTTGAGTTCTTTTCTGCCGTGCAATCACATTTTTGAGTGGCTTAGCTGTTTCAAAATTCACAAGAAATGACACGCACATCAGAACTGGGGAAAGTTCATGCAGTCATTGGGCCCGAGCGGCCAAATCTTTGATGTTCAGGAAATTTAAGTGGATCGCAGCTCTCATCTATAAGAGGATATGCACATTTTTGGCTTTTTTTTCTTTCTTTTTTTTCGTTTCATTTTACAAGCATGTGTTTGAGGATTTTAGAACTGCAAAAACTAGCAACTAATTTCATTTGGTGGTGTGCTTGGGCTTGGACATGGCACATTGACTATAGCGCCTCCAACCCACTTTATGCCTTTGACCACATTTTTGATGCCCTTGCTATACTCAAAAACTCATGAAATTTGGAGCACACATGGACACCTGTGACTTTTATGTGAGTGTACGGTAATTGGCATGTTTAGTGGGCTCACAAGAGCCCCCTAATGCAGCAAAGGCTGTTGATTGGACAAAGTTGCTCAGACATTCACAAAATTTGGTATGCAGATTGCACTGATTATTTCAGATATCCATCTGATTGGGTTTTATTAGCTCTGGCTCCCTGGAATTGGCCATTTTTTAAATTTTGTGTGTTTTTCATGTATTTTTACATTTATCTCGTCCCAAAGGTATTATGGAATTTGTTTCAGATTTGGGTGGTATAACCGTCCGACTAATGTGATGCTAAATTGTAAAGGAATAATTGATAGTTCAAACGATGTCATGGGTCATGTTCAGAGTTGTGCAGTAATGCGTTACAGTAACAATATTACTTTTGGGGCGTCGGTAGCGTAGTGGACAGTGCCAGCGCCCCACGTACAGAGGCGATGCCTCCCTGGAGCGGTCGCAGGCTCGACTCCGGCTTGCAACCATCTCTGCATGTCACCGCCCTGCTCTCTCTCTCACCCCGTTTCACTCTGTCCTGTACATTAAAGGCAAAAAGCCTGAAAAAATAATCTTTAAAAAAAACAAGCAATATTACTTTTGTAACTAAATATTAATAAAATTTCAGTGATAATATTACAGTAACACCAAAACCAAACAACTTGTTACAACGTTATTTTTGTAATCACATCACTGCTAACTTAAGATACAATAATGACATCTGCAGATTTATTTTCATAATCACCGCGCTGCACAGGCACGTCACAAAGGAGGAAAGATGACAAGAACACTGTTGCTGCAGGTAGTCGGACTAAAACTTTTTCCACTGCAAAACAAACACATCCTCAAACCTCTGGTCTGAGACACCCACTATGACTGACAGCACAACAACCTGAAGCTCCAGGAAATACACCCCACCAAAGGTGAGCCCTCCTTGGCCTTAGAAGTCAGCTGTAGCCCTACTATGGCTAAACAACCAAAACTGGATTTTAATCATGGTTAGCTGCGGCTACAAAGAAGAAATGGAACTTGTAGTTGGATTTGTGGTGGATGAAATGTTGCTCCACGAGTGTCTGTCCATCCTTCAGACAGAGCCTTGGAAAAATACCGGTCACAGGCAACAGAAAGCCCCCAGGTAAATAGAAGCTATCTAGCCTTAGCTATACTTAACGATGCACACATCTCTTTTTGGGGGATATACACAAATGCCAATTTAATGTGATGTAACGGAAAAGTAATGTAACGGGTAGCGTAAAACAAATTACTGTTGGCAGGGAGTAATAAGTAAAGCAATTTTGTTACTTTTGAAAACAGTAATGAGTAATAAATTACATTTTTAGAGTAATGAGCCCAACACTGATCATGTTGGGGATACCATCGGTACCCCCAACATGTGCAAAGGTGCGAGGGCTTGTTCATTGCTATTTGCAGCTTTAATTGCAGGTGTTTTTTGGGAACTCACTTCCCAGAGATCCAAACAGTGTCTTTGGATTTACACTTGTTTTTAAAGTTTCATCATCTGTAGTTATCTCTCTTGTCTTTCTTTACTCGAGCATAGCTAACTAGCTAAGATAACTTGTAATGCAAGCAGAGACCAGAAAAAACAGCATTGCTTTACACACAAGTGAACTGAAGAGAGATTTTGATGCATTAGTGCCGCCTACCCTCTCCAGCGGACCAATCAGTGCAGGGTGATGGAAAACATGTCACTTGTGAATTTCCCTAGAATTGTTGCCAAGATACCCAGTTCATAATACTGCAAATGCAAGGGATTTATTCAGTGGGTCATGGACTCAATCAAATGTGTTACCTCGTTTGGGCGTAGACAGTGACTGAACAGACTTTTCAGAAACTTTTACTGTAAGTGCTACATCAAATATTCCAACATGTACTGTCACAATATTCCTTCAAGGCATAAAAGAGAGCAAACTTTTAATGCCTTGGAACGGTGACAGATGTCCATTGTGTATCCAAAAGTCAACTTCAGTCTAATTTAAACAGGATTTCCTCTTCTCCTCCAGTTCTAATTCATGTACTGTAATTGTAGAGGATAATACTGTATGCAAGCTCACACTGGAGCCCACTGAGGAAGAGAGGAATTAACTAGCTGTCCTGCACCTCTGACTCAACTCTCTGTGAACTGCTTGTGGAACCAGGGGTCAGAGACTCATTTTTCCCCTCCCACTCCTCTGCTGTTTTTGCTGGGGGTGAGTTAAGGAGCACTGGAGGGGAGGCAGGAAGGCTCTCAGCTCCTGATCCCAGCAGAGCTCAAGAGAATTTTGGCTGCTCGCTGCGTGTGACAGGTAACGTTCAACACGCCTGTCAGAGCTGCCCAGCTGTGACCCAGAGAGGGGGGAGGTGTGAGGGCGAAAGGGCAGACAGGAGATAGGTGTACAGAATTAGACCTCGGCCCTGCTCACTTGATTTGAACTCATTCTACACATGTTTCAGATTTTACAATTAACTAAAAGAGGATGAAAAAATAAAAGCATAAATGATCTGCATTGGTGCAGCAGATCCCTGATGATGCGAACACTCGATACGTTATTTGTTTTTTGCAGACAATTTCCTTTTCTTTCTCCAGTGGTGCAATTTCTGTCTTCCTTCCTCTATCAAAGGAATTGAGTCGCCATCTCTGCTGGGGAAGTTTTGATCGCATTTGTGGTACAAACTTGCTAAACGTGTAGTTTTACTTCCCCCAAGTGCAAAGTAAGAGCTTTGCTAATAACAGCGTTTTAATTTGCTGAAGCAGACAAATTGGTGATGTTTTTTCATGGTATGATTTTCAGTATCTGGTGTGAAATCAAAAACAGATAAGTTGGAGAGGACATTGTTTTCACCTCTTAACAAGCGGCTGCCTGCTGATTGCTCGAGTCATTACAAACTCGTGCTGTGCAGCCAAACATTGTTCAAAATTACAGAACCAGAGGATCCAAAAGTTTCTTGAAGATACCAAATATGTCAGGCTGGGGAAATGTGTATTAAATGATACATATATACACATACAATACATCTATAATATTGTTATATGATGGCAAAGTGCATACACTGGGTTACAACCCCTTCCTAATAACACATTTGGACACTGGTTGATATGAAAACAGAGCTCAGTCTCACTTGGGCAGTGACTTGCAGCGTCAGAAACCAATGAAAAAAGGTGTCCTGTAACGCCCGTTGCTGATATAGTTCAACTGCGCTCAGTGGCATTAAGGGGGACACAGGGCTGGACATGAAGGAAAGTTAAGGCGGCAAAAGTCCATCTGGAGTGGGCGGGAGAGGTGGTGGATGGGTCCGACAAACACCGACTTTCACCCGAGAGAGCGTTGTTCGTGTCCTGTAACATTATAAAGCCAAACCATGTTCTTTTTTCCTAAACCTAACCACTTGTTTTTGTTGTTGAAGAAAAAAAAAAGGTCAATTTGCGGTGTTTTACTGACGTAGTGCTTTTATTTTGAAAGAGACTGTATGTAAACTTTAGATTTCCTGTGAAAACAGAAGTGTATTTTGAAAGAAGACAATGCATGTAACAGGCAGAACTTAACACGGTGTCCCAGAACGTCAACAACCAACGAATCCAGGGTGCCTTTCACATTGTATGTGGACGTGGAAAGGCCATGACCAAACATAACTATGCGATGAGGATGGAGTGAGAATGTGTTGGAAAATGCTGAGAAGAGCAATTTTAAGTTTTAGTGTTTTATTCTAATAAGAACAAATTGATTTGAAAACCACTAATATTTGATTGAAGCAGCTTTAAAGCTCCTTAGGGGAAACTTGTTTGTAATAATAACCATATGCAAACATGGCTTTTTACCATATATGTATGGATGTATTGCTATTCCCAGGTTAAGTAGGTACAGACATGTGCGATCATGTGTTTAAAGAGAGGTGGAGCAGATGGAAGTCCATTTTTCAAGTGACATTTCAATTATAACGTCGTCCAGCACCACATTATTACACTCCTGCAGATTCGAAAGCCACGAAAACCACTCACATTCTGCACTGACATTACAAGACACCAAACCTGAGCACACACAAGCACAGATGCACCAAAACCACACATTTGTGCATCCAACAAGACTTGAGTGTCATTTTTTTCCAAGGCTTATCAGAGCTACATGCACACACTCACACTGGAGCCAAGAGTAGGAGGAGCAGATCAAAGAGAGTGTGGTTAAAAAAGAACACCCAGGGACACCCACCTCCACATAAACAGGGGATCTCCTTACCAAAAACAAAGAGGCCTGAGCAGCCAACCCACATCCAGCGGAACAGGGAGGGGTGAAAGGGGCTTCAAAAAAAGAGGAGGGGGGGATCAGAAAACATGTAACATGGGCGGAAAGGTAGAGCACAATCATTCATTACTGTAATTACAACCTGAGCCCACTTACTCTTTCATTCAGCGGGAGAGGAGGAGAAAAGAAAAGAGGGAGAGGGGAGATTAAACTTGCCCGCAGAGGTGTTTACCACACGCTGGGAGATAACTCGTCCCGTTTCTTTCTTCAGACAACACACATAAACACGTTAACGGAGAGGAACACACATAACACACACCGTGGGGGGTTCCCTAATCAGTCAGAGTGATGCGGTTTATGTCAGTAAATGAAATGAGCTATTAAAGGCCTGTCTAAGTGTCTTCATCACGGCATTTCTTTTCCCTCCCTGCACTGAGTCATGCTGTCCCTCCCCAACTCGCTTTGCTCATTATACTTCCAAAGCAGAACGGTGTTTGACTGGTAGATAAACACTTCTAACTTTGTTAGTTTTTGTCCTTACGTTTCAATCAGGACATCTTAAAGGAATAGTTCAGCATTTTAGTAGAGGCGCTTATTTGCTTTCTAGCCGAGATACGATGTAAAGAAAGCAGCTGTAATCTATATTTTACTAATAACAATGGATTAAATAAACATTTTAAATCTTTATAGCTTCTTTTAGTTCATTATTTTATATTATTTTACTATTTTAGTTCACTCTCGTCGCTCTCATAGTGTTGTTTTTTGTGGCAGCGGGCAGATGTTTTCAATCAACCTCTAATAAACCAACTGTACTCTACCAGTCAACATACTTACATAGTTAGTGACTAGCTGGTAAACATAGTGGAGTACTTAGCAGCTAAAGAGGCAGATATTTCAGACAAACAAAAACAGAGCCAAAAGGAAACTGATACTTGCCAGGTGGTCAGAAACCTGACCCAAATCGTATCTCCTGGATGTGTAAATAAGCAATTGTTTGCTATCAGGTGAGCCATATCTGCTGAAAGATATGTCAGTGTTGGTCTTTACAGCAGGTTTCAGGTTGAAGGGGTCGAAGTGGAGATGGAATGAAAAGTGCCTCTTTAACCCCTTTAGGTCTCATCCTCCACCATATTGTGTACCTATTTAACAATATATGCCAAAAGAGAAAACAAAATACCAATTTTTTCACGTTCTTATATCAAAATCTGAACATGTTTGTCAACCAACAATATAATGACATTCACCAATCTATCAGTTTGCTACTTTTAATTTCACAGAGCTAAGGTTAAGTTAGCTAGCTAGCAACAGCATGCTACATCAGTGTGTCTTTGTTTCCCTAAAATGCCACAGTTATAGGTCCTCTGGTCAGAATTTATTCACTTTGAGGAAAGTGGTATCTTTATTTATTTAAAGTTTATTTGAATCAAAACACACATTAAACACACATTAAACATGACTTAATAGAGACAATTTCAAACACAAGTTTACAAATCAGCTTCACTATAACTCGCAGCATTCACAGACAAAGCAATTGTTTTTTACTGGACACATTTTCCCCACAAATATCACATGCTAATGTTTTTAGCATTAGCAATACTGAAGTATTAGCACAAGCCCATGGTATTTTACATTATATACATTAGCCTAGCAGCTAGCAGACTTTTCTTCTACTCATATGCAGACATTGTAAACATTTCACAGTGGACTGCCTTAGCAACTAATGTTACATGGAGCATACAATTGGCTTTGTCTCTCTCCCAGATGGATAGATGGATACTAATATCCTGTGGGTGTTACACCATCAGGGCCTCACTGTTACGACACTGCCACTTGGACCAGGTTCAATCAAAATTCCTCCCAGTGTTATATCCCACCTGCTGGTCCTGTTTCCCTTGGAAATACTTCACAATACTGAAGTTAGGTGCTCTCAAAATGCTGTTTCATCTGGACTTTGAATATTAATTTGCAGCCAGCAGTTAGCTTAGCTTAGCACAAAGATTTGAAAATGGCTAAAACAACTAGTCTGGCTCTGTCCAAAGGTAACAATATTTCTAACTGACACATTACATCTCATTTGTTTAATCCTGTCTGTAGAGCAAGTTCTTCAATTCCAGTATTTATGCTAAGCTAAGCTAACCGGCTGCTGGCTGCAGCTTCATATGTAAGATAAACAGATTAAAAAAGTTGTATCAGTATTCAAATCTAACTCTCTGCAAGATGTTGAACTACTTCTTTAAGGACCTGTGTGTGTGTGTGTGTGTGTGTGTGTGTGTGTGTGACATTTACAGCGCATCTCAGTCAGAGACTGGGCCGGGACTGTCTGCACACGGTTCTCATGGTTCTAGCCGGCAGCTAGCAGCTAACAGTGCTAACAGCACAAGCAATGCTAACAAAGACAACAGTGCTAACAGAGCTAACGGTGTTCACCTGAGAGTGGGCGTTACACCTCAGGGTCGCCTTGTTGCCTTGTTACAAGACAATCACACTTGACTATCTAGAGGAAGTAAAAGTTGTAATAAGGTTTTCGTGGATGAATACCATCCTGACCCACAATGGCGGGATGTCATTTAGCTAGCCAGTGGGAAGCACAGTTTTCTTCACTTCATTCTCTGCTCAGGACGCCATCACTTCTCTTTATCCTTACATAGCAAATAGTAGTTTAGTGCTAAATTAATGTTAGGACATACCTTTTTTGTACACCAAACAATACACACAACACACAGATGCATGTTTGCTAAGTTTGGTTTAAAAGCTACTTTGCTTTTATCACTTTTACAGGGCTGATTTTGGGCACTAAACTATCCCTGCATCTGTTTGTGGAACATTTTCTGGAGTAAGTTGAATCACTTTGTGACCGCAGCTTCCAGCCTCTTGTCTTTTTACAGCCGCCCCTCAATGTGTTTACCTTGCTCTCATCTCCATGTCCCTCAGGACTTCTTAAACACTGCCCTGGGTGTCCCTCTGGGGAAACAAATGTGCTGGAGACAGGGAGGTAAAGAGTAGCTTAATGTGATCTGAGAACAGTAGCAACAATACCTGAAAAGTTCACCTACCGGGCCACATTTTACTGTGGTTTAGCTGAAGGTGTTTCCAGTCATTCAGGAGACCTACAGGTGTTTCATCCATGCCAGGAAATACGCCTCAGACATGCTGTAGCATTTATTCAGAAATATGATACTGTTAAGGCATAGGAAAGTACGTAACACATGTGATACTGAGTATATACATGCAAATGCATGTGTGGTAGTGTGTATTTGGGATTTTCTGTACAGTATGTGTGTTGTTTGTGCTGTGTCCTTTCTCTAAGTCTGTGGAAAAATCTGACAAAGAAAATGAGACTTTTCTGTAGCATTTCTGCTTCAATTATTCTTCAGTGTCTTGACAGAAGAGAAGCAGACAGTGCTTGGATGTGTTTTGGTGTTGGCCTCCATCATATATGTGTGTTAGTGGAGGTCATGAGTCTCAGTCTCAGGCAGAAATCTGATCACAGAGCACAAGAATCTGAGGAGGGTGAGTGAATCGCCGCTCACAACCAGCACAAAGACGGAGCACAAGTGGCACCGAGTGGACAGAAGCAGTACTGCACCTTGTTGTTCACAGAGGAAAGGCAGTTTAAGGCCTTGCTTTCAAAAGTTCTATATAAATAAAGTTATAACTATAGTAATAGCTTTGTATAAAGCCATGTCCACGGGGTATAAATGAATAAATCCTTGTTGCTTAAAATGCAGCTGGTCACACATGCTGTAAAATAATCCACACAGTGCTGCAGGGATGATGTTTTTTGTAGGCCAACCTGGAAGTAAACTTTACCCTGGCTTACTCAACAAAAAGCCGATGGGATTTTTCCATTGGATTTTGGATTATTTCCGAAAATAAGTTCTGTGGCAAGTTTATGATACTTACATGTTTTGTTCAACAAGATAACCTTCACAAATGAACACCACTTTTATGATTATTGAAGCATAACTAAACCATAATTACATGACTCCAACACTGCCAACACAACAGGGCTGTAAAGCCGTGATCAGCATGATGACGTTCTGTAGTCTCATTCAGTCACTTGTCAGCAACCACGTTTTTAAGAGATGTAAAAGCTTCCAAATTTAGGAGTAGATTATTGGCAGATTTTCCCTTCTGGGTTTTAGGACTCATTTGGGCATACATGTTTGTATGCTTGAATATGAAGCTGTAGCCAGCAGCCAGTTAGCTTAGCTTAAGACTGGTACCAAGGGGAAGCAGCTAGCCTGGCTCTGTCCAGAGGTAACAAAATCTGCCTAGCAGCAACTCTAAAGCTCATTAATGAACATGTTGTATCTTGTTTGTTTGATCTGCACAAATGCCAGAGTGTAAAAACAGCAACTTGTAGTTTTACAATCAGATAAATTATTTCTTACCTGGGCACAGTGACTTCTTGAAATCTTGTCTTCACTGTGAGTTTTCAAGATAACCAACACAGTGAGCTTATTTGTGAGCTTTACACCGGGTTAAAACTAATCACAGAAGTGCCGCAAAGTGTGCACATATTCCGTGGAGCGCTGCCGGCTTGCTTTCAGCAGCCATGTTAACCTATTGGACCGTTTACACTGGATGTGACACGACGCATCTGGTCTATTTTTTCTGTGAGCCACTGTACATGAATGGTCATGTGGTATGTGTTTTCAGGCCCCCAAAAAAGCAGCTCAGCCTTGCTTCCAGTTTTTCCCAGTGGCCACTCGTGGTATTGCATCAAAACAATCCTCCGTAAAGCAGGGATTCTCAACTCGCATTTGACTCAACTAACTTTTACATGGTGGTGAATGTTATTGACAGTACTTTAGAGTTTTTGGTCTTTCAGTCTGGTGTGTTGCCAGTGTGCCTGAGCTGAACGTGCTTGCAAGGGAAACCTTACTGAATCTGGAGGGGACATTTCTAAAAAGTGGCCTTAGAGTGGCTGATACATGTTTTCTTGTTTTGTTTTTGTTTTTCAAGAACAGATCCAGGCTAGCAGTGTCCCTTTGTTTCCAGTTTCTATGCTACCCTCAGATTGTCTTTTCATTTCTGTCTCTTTATAAGTAAACAAATAAGTATATACCCAAAATACCCAAAATTTAAAACTGTTCCTTTAAATCAAAGCACAAGCTGCAGCAGACTGACACTAATTAAATTTAACACAAAAATATCTACAGAAGATCTACAGCTATGTGTAACAGACCCAACTAAAACTGTATTTTGTGAGCTTAACAAAAGTAGTAGCTATATGTCACAAAGCTAACAGTCAGAAATGATGATATATTTAAGTGGCACAAACAAGAAGACATAATGTGGTCTGATTTGCCCTCCTCTCTTATGTAATGATGAGTTTACATTTGAAGACAGAAGACGAGAGACAGCAACTCACGTCAACTCTTAGACACGACACTGATGCTTCTGACCGCCATCTTCGGTCATAAGATGAGTCATGAGTTTTTAGATCCTGTTGTTCCCCACGGTCATATAACAGCCTCTCCAGATGGATCTAATACTGCTCACTTATGCTCTGCTCTCATAAAAAAATTGCAGAACAAATTTGAGACTTGTTCCATGAGCACCAGGATGAAGTAAGATGCCCTCCATGGCCTTGTTGCACACCAGCTTTTCCACGAATTCAAGGCTTTCCTTCTTGAAGAGCAGTCCAATATTACATCATGCATATTTCAATACTTGCTGTTATGATGCGAAGGCACAGGGTGGGCCTACTTTTTATTAGACGTTTATTTTGAGGTGTTTCTTGTCATCTCTCCCTTTTTTGTTTTTACAGAGCGTATTTAGTGGTCAGAACATCTGTGCTGTGTGTTTGTCTTTCACTGACCCGAAACAACTCCTCTTCCTTCATAGATGTCAAGCCTCCACGCCTTTCTAAACACAATCCAGCTCTCAATGGCTGATTGTATGTCCTCCTGTGAAGCTACGCCTCTGACCTTCTCTCCTTCCACCCGCAGAACTGCTGCTTCTGCAACGGCCCATTAGGTTATATACATAGACACACGTGTGCACGGCCTCTATATAGAAAAAAATGTGTGCTGTAGATATGGATACACACAGCCACTCATACACACCAGCATCCAGCAGCCTCTCACTTCTTTTTATGCTGATGATACATCTGCAGCCCAGATGTGCGCTGTACTCTGAGGTGCTGCTGAGCGCAGGATGTTTTGCATTCCCTCTGTGGAACATGTGAGGCGTTCCTGTGGGCCGTCCGTCTGGCTGCATTAGTCTGTGTGTCATGGGGATCTGTTTGCCTCGGCCCCTTGTTGGCCGGCTCCAGGGGTTTGGGTATGACATGTTAGCATGCTAATTTGGGGCAGATGTTGGGTGCTGAATCAGGTGGGGAGAGGAAGCTCCGGCCCCAGCAGGAGGGAGACACTGAATGCCCTGTGTGGCGGTCCAGCCCTACATAACAAAATATTCCCAGCTAAACCTCCTCTACTCCTGCATTCGTCACATCTGAAGTGAATCTGCTAATATTTTGTTAATTTATTGAACTGCTTTTCTCTTACAAGTTGTCAGAGAAAATTAATCCATTTTGATGTTTTAATAACTTTCTTTCAGAATTCATTTCCAGTTTGTTACAACTTGGGTCATATCTCAGATTGTCCTCCCAAAGAAAACAGTCGTATAAGTCGTCTGTGCGAGCAGCTTTTTATGCTTATTGTTAGATGGCAGCCTCAAGTGGCTCTCATAATTATGACGGCAGCGAAGAAGCAGGCCAGGTGATGTAATATGAAGAGTCACAGAGTCCACATATGAAGGAGGTCAGGATAAATGGATGGATCAAACAAACACAGGACTTTCACCCTTTCATCCCTTCCATCCATTCATTTTCAACCGCTTATCCGAAGCCGGGTCACAGGGGCAGCAGGCTGAAGAAAAGTATTCCAGACGTCCCTCTTCCCAGCAACGCTTTCCAGGTCGTCCACTGGGACCCCAAGGCGTTCCCAGGCCAGATGAGATATGTAACCCTCCAGCGTGTTATAGGTCTGCCCCGGGGCCTCTTACCAGTGGGACCTGCTCAGAATACCTCCAACAGGAGGCGCCCAGAAGGCATCCTGATCAGACGCCCAAACCACCTCAACTGACCCCTTTTGGGCACAAAGAAGCAGCAGCTCTACTCCGAGCTCCCTCCGGATGTCCAAGCTCCTCACCCTATCTCTAAGGCTGAGGCCAGCCATTCCACGGAGGAAACTCATTTTGGCCACTTGTATCCCCAACCTCATTCTTTTGGTCATTACCCAGAGCTCATGACCATAGGAGCACCTGCACCAATGCAGATGCAGCGCCTAACTGCTGATCCATCTCATGCTCCATTCTACCCTCACTCCTGAACAAGACCCTGAGATACTTGAACTCCCTCACTTAGGGCAGTAAGTCTCTCCCCAACCCGGAGGGGGTAATCCACCGGTTTCAGGCAGAGACCCATGGCCTCAGATTTGGAGGGGCTTACTCTCATCCTGACTGCTTCACACTCGGCTACAAACCGCTCTTGTGCATGCTGGAGGTCACACTGTGATCGTCACTTGTGAAACCAAAAAACATTGATTTTCTTCTTTTACTTAACTTTTTTGTACTAAACTTTTGTCCCTACAGAAGGTCTTTAACTAATATCACATATCTGACGTGAGTTAACTTACGTACATAACTTAAAGGTTGAGTGTGTAGGATTTAGGGGCATCAATTGGCAGAAACGGTATATGATACTCATAACTGTGTTTTCATTAGTTTATCATCACCGGATATTAAGAATCGTTGTGTTTTTATTACCTTAGAATGAGATTCAGAGGTGCAATCTAGCTCTACAGGGTAAATGTGCACCCCAGGTAGGCTGCGTCCTTTGCAGCAGCTTGAGTTTGATTCAAACCCTCAGCCTTTTGCTTCGTGTCATCCCCATTCTCTCTCTCAGTCTGTCACTCCCCAGCTGTTCTGTAGTAAAGGCAAAAGCCCCAGAACTTATCTTAAAAGAGAATGAGCCATTTTCATCTAAATATGGAGCGGGTCCTTGTCTGCATAGTCCACTGTATGTGTTCTACGGTAGCCCAGAACAGACAAACCAAAAACAGGTTCTAGACAGTCATTTGCAGCCACCGTAGTTCTCCTATCTCACCACTAGATGCCAGTTAGGAAGTAATGAAACACACATGCTTATTTTGACCCAAATTTGTCCTAAACCCAACCAAACTGTGATGTTAACGCGTTAATGACATGTTTAACACTGCGATGTGTATGTGCGCCTGTCACTGGTACTTTCCATTCATCATTTATGTTGTTTTGGGAGTCATTGGCAGACGACCTATTCTGTGTTTTAGGTATGTGGACGTGTTGCTTATTTTTATATTTTTGGCCATCATTCTTATTGCTTATAAAAACACTAGTCACCAAATTAATTCCTGAGATCTAGAAAGGCGATGACATCACTAAAAATAAGTCGAGAAGGCAACTCAGGGCAAGAAACATGAGGAGTCAAACTCATCTGTGAGACAAAACAAAGGCAAATACCAAAATTACAACCCAGATGTCCAAATTTACGCCTTCACGCCCAGCTTTGGCCTATTGCACTTATTGAAGTTGTGCCTGCACACTGTTTTTCTCTCAAGTTAGTGATTACTTTGACGTTTTGGGTACTTAAAGTTTAAGAAGTTGAAAGTAAAGTAGTAGTAGTAGTAGATTAGTAAACTAATCAGAATTCGAAAGAAAATATTTTTTCTTTTATTAATTGAAACTCCCCAGCATGTTTAAAATGTAGGTCATGACTAATTAATCAATTGCAACATTAAATCACTCTGAACATTGAGCACCATCACTGCATAGTCCCCTCTGTTCTTACATTAGTATTGGTTGGTGTGGAAAACATGTGATTAATGTGGCACGAAAGCTGCATAGGAACCGCTCAGATGACACAAAGCTCAGAGAGCATAAATATACATAACATTATTACATGATACCACAGCATGCGTAACAATGAAGATGTGTACTGCACTTTGTCATGATGAAAACTGAGGAAACTTTTGAAGCAGTGTATGATGACAGCCACAGTACAGAGACTATAGAAATGGCCCTTCTCAGAGTTCTGGCTGCAGCTGAAGTGGTGAGGGATGCAATAAATATAGCAGTCCGTAAAGTGACACATTTAATAATATAGTAACAGTAGTGTTACTGTAGAGGTACATTGTTATTCCATCGATAAGGTACTCAGGAAACTCCACAGATATCACACATCAAAATCAGTTTTCTCATCATGGGAGGTACAACTCAGCCTTAGAAAACAGTAGTTAAGTTTCTGTGGCTCTTGAGGAGCTTTGTCAAGTCTTAGAGAATAACCTGGGTCATGTCATCAGGGTTATCTTTGCTTGGGCTTAAAGGTTTGGTGTGTAGAATTTAGGGAGTTTCTTTAGTATATAATCACCTGAAGCAAAGAATCATGATGTTTTTGTTAGCCTAGAGTGAAGCATTTATGTCTACATATATAGCTCCTCTTCCACAAAGTCCGCCATGTTGTTTCTACTGTTGTTCACCTACACGCTTGGCACTTGGGAGAAGGGTCAGTTGGTTGCAATCTGAAAAGTCATATGTAGAGGCAAGGCAGGGAAGCGTTGATGAAAATATACTATTAAGTTGCATTATGGTAAGAGTAGGATCTTGTCTTTTTTGGAGTATGCCTCCTTATCAGAGGACAAAAAATCAGGATATCTCTGTCTGTCTCCCTGTCTTCAACATACAGTCCATGTGCAGTGGGTAGACACAAAAATAGAAACATATAATTTTGCTGTTAGTTAGTCTTTGTCATGCCAAACATTTGGTCTATCCCAAATAAAATCACAAGACACTTCCAAAGTTTTATCACTAGAATAAATGCTGGCATTGTATGTTTTTGCAAACCACATATATGTTAAATTTGTACTTCTACATGTAGCAGATATGTTGACACTTCTCAGTTTTCAGTTTTATGTCATGACAGCTCTGTGTGGTGCAGTACTGCTGCTTTGTCATGCCCTTCGGCTTGTGATCCATCCGTAGCACTAGTTGATGCTGAGAGCAACTGAGATGGTACAGTATAAAGAGAGAGAAAGTCTACATAGAGAGGGAGGAAAGGTGGATGGGTCAAACAAAACTGGACTTTTCATCCAGGAGACCACAGTTTGTGTCCCATATAAAATCAAGAGTCAGTGTTGTTTCAATGCAACATTATACAATTTATGTACTGTCGTTGCAGACTATTGCCACTCGTGACATATATACATCACGTAGTTACATCACATTATGTTGTGTAACAAACGTACTTATTTTAACCCAAACCATGATTTTTATTTCATCACCTAACAGAATATATTTGTTGCCTAGACCTAACGGCGACCATTTCACAATATTGACCACATGTTCAGTGTGTTTCAGCCGTGCGCCACATGGATCCACTAAAGGGCACAAAAACCACATGGTCATGGTTGAGAAAACATCATGTTTTGGCTTAAAATACCCGGTTGTGTCAGCACAACCACGGATGTAAATATTCTCAGCGTGTCCTTAAAAAATACTTGCTTTTATCGCCACAAATTCGGCTAGTTTAGAACAGCTGTCTGCTGCTGTTGGCAGCCATCTTGCCAAGATCTCATACTATTCACCATCGCTTCCTCCTCCTGATGACAAAATCAGCGCATATAATCTGAACTGTGTCATTATAGAAACACACAAATGTAGCGTATCTGTTTTACAGAGACATACAGTGCTAAAATTTTCTTCTGGCGACTGGGCTGGAAAAGTGAGTGAAAGAAAAGATCATCCCAGCTGATCATCCCAGCTTTCTTGACACAACTTGGTAATTTATATATTTGTATGTGAACAACTAACTCAGACACAAAATTATAAACACACCAAAAGAGAATGTGGCAAGAAGTAATTTAAATCGTATGATAGTGATAACGTAGGTGCCGTTTCTTTAACTGCAGTCCATCTGTTTTATCTTTGCCTCTCCGTCAGCTTTGAAACTGTAACCCCAAATCAAGTATTGCTGTCCTAGCCTCAACTCTTTGCAGTCTTTCTCCATGTTTCCCAGCCTTTATGATCTGGTTTTGATTCCCTAAATTAGTCTTCCCCATGTTTCTCTTTGCCCATCTCCCATGACAGTGCACACCACTCCACCTGTCCCTCTCTAAGTTACATATTTGTCCTCCTCACCACCATTTCTTCGGGCAGTCCCTGCCGTTGGCCAGCATCTCCACAGCTGGCCGAGAACAGATTCCAGTCCAAGCAGTGGCCCTCACACCACCTGCTATAGGGTCATGTTCATACAGTGATGTGTGTGTGCGTATAGGGGAGTAGAGGATGCTTTAACACACACACATAACTGACACAGCATGAGGCTCCATTGTGTCCTAATCAGTATACCAGGGACTGAATAACCAGTATGTCCTCCATCCTCCGCTCCAGTTGACAGAGTACGTAGACGTAGATAGGGACGGCGAGAGACAGAGAGCTGGAATTCCCCTTTGATCAGAGTGTCCGTTATTCAATAGGATGTGGCGTTGCTGGGGGTGTAGAGCAGCCGGAGGAGGCTGGGGCGAGCGCAGGGAGAGAGTGCTCAATTGTCTTGTCCCTTTCTTTTTCGGGATGCACACCCCCACCAAGAAGCCGATACCGAGGTTGTGACCTTTTGCCCCCCTTTCCTCTGCGGCGTCGGGGCTCATACTTGAAGGACGCTTTCAGTCCTGTGTAACTGCTGAACAACCCCCTTTCCAGAAACGTATCCACTCTAACTGTTTCACACAACTACTTGCCACCCTGCTTCTGTCAGGAGGTGGAGGTTGAGGCGTTGGCTGGGGGGGTTTGGAAGCTTTTTTTTTTTAAGAGCAGATTAAAGACAAAAACTGGACAAAAGACAAATTGACAGTGTCACTGTGTTTTAGTTATGGCAGCATCTGTTCCTGCAAGTTTGGTGATAGTTTTTTTAGAATGTTTTCTGGGAAATGGAGGAGGGGTGTGCGGCAGAAGGGGAGCTGTTTGTTTCCAGAGTCTGGTGTTATTTACTCTATTGTTATATGTGTGTAGAGCCAAAGCCATCAAAGAGCAGAACATTTGGTCATTAACAGAACTGTTGTGTTTGACAGCTGTATAACATATTTTTTCACTTGGAAGTGCTACATTAAGCATTAAGTCTGCACCAAAAAAAGCATCTGCAGTCTGTGTAAGCTGCGCTGAGATGGCCTTAAGCATGAATCTTTTCCATTTACTCATGTAAACGGAGGACAAACACAAGCTCTACTCCAACGCAAGATATTCAGCATGTGGAAAACATGATGCAGCGTGTTACCAATTGACAATTAAAAAAAGAAAGAAGAACAAACAAAATTCAATAATAGCAATTCTGCACATATGAGGTAGTCCGAGTCCTGACAATGGTGACAACTTAAGCTGGTTAGTGGTTTGTAGGGGCAAAAATAACATTAGATTTAGTAATATGACATCACTGATATTTCATTATATTACAGAGTCAAAAGCAAAAACAATGCTGCGTTTGAATCTATAATTGATTTAACATAAATCACTGTGGAAGATGACAATCAACAGCGGTGGAATGGAACATTTAACGCATCTGAAACCATTTATCTGAATAATGTTTCATGCGTTCGACGTCTTTTGATGAATAAATTTATTACTAAGTGCATGTCAGGCAGGCCATGTGCTTACAATATTAATCAGAATCAGAATCAGCCCAAGTACATAAAGGAATTTAACTGTTCTTTTTTCTGTTGCTGTTGAAGTACTTGCACAGAAAAAGATATAAAACCTGGCAACAAGGACAACAAAGCTAAGCAAATAAAAGTAAAAGATAGACACAACTAAAATTATTTACGTATTCAGGAATTAAAATAGCCCCTGACACTGAAAACACAACATCAATCAATTATGATCCTCTGGTGACAGAATTTTGGGAATCTTGAGAGGGATGGAGCTCAATGCCTATTTCTATGACAGGCCACATCAACATTGTGAAGATGTCGATCCTGCCAACATTTTTACATCTTTTTCAATCAATACCACTCCCTCTACCAGCCTCTTTTTTTTCCACATATAAGAAAACCTTCTTCAACCCACATTCCTGCTATAGCTATGAATAAATAACAGACAGCTACTTGACAGAGTGGCAAACAAGCTCAACAACATGGCCAAGTCTAAGTGTGATACTGAATGTGTGGACCTTGAACTAATGACTAAGGAGAAATCTGGACCCCATTGCTGGACCAGCTGGGAACCACTGCCCTAGACTGCGTCTTCATCTCTTCTACTTACCATATGATCATGGAGGGCTTAAAGTGCTGAACATGATCATGCACTATTTTTTAACTCCAGAGGTTCCAGCATGGATAGAGATAGAGAATAACACGTTGGAACTTCCGCTGCACTTACCTTTATTCATTACAAACCAAAATGCTTAACATACACAGAATCTGTTCCTAAAAACCACTGTATGAATCTGACATGAATCCTCACCTTTTAACATCTTCATGCTTCACATCTGTTTGGGGCAATGATAGTTTCAGACCATGGAGACATGATATGGGATTAAAATAGTGGATGGATAAGGGACTAAGTACAATAAAAGACCTGTATAACAAAGGCACTCGAATGCCATTCCAACAATTAGTAGATAAGTATGACCTTCAGAGGAAGCATTTTAACTACTTACAAATTAGGAGTTTCGTACATTCCCAAATTAAAACTACTTTAGAACTCTCACTGTCAACTATTGTATCATTTTAACAACAGAGGTCAGCTGTCCATGTTTTATAATTATTATTTTTAGGCTCTAAAGCAAACTCCCTTTCATATCTCTACAGAGCAGTGGCAATGGCAACTTGAGATTTACATTACACCTGTTAAATTACACTATTTCAATCCAAATATTCTGGACAGCTGTGTAATGTAATGAAGAAATTGATGCTCTGTTTCATTGCATGTGGAAATGTCGGAAACTCCAGATGTTCTGGAAAGAAGTTCTTGAGCTGATTTCTGATTTGACGGAAAATGTTGTTCCAGTCGAAGCCAGTGTTTATTACATATATAACCTATAGATTTTCCATTAAATGTTAAGAAATGCAAACTAATCAATTTCTGTATTTTACAAGCCAAATGAGTAATTGTGTTAAAATGGAAACACAGTCAAAGACCTTGGATAAAGGAGATGTCTTGCAGTCTGGCATTAGAAAAACTGACTTACAGATTAAAAGGGAAAATTGAGGATTTTTATGAGATGCCAACACCTGTCTTACATTTTATGAATGACTCCACTGTCAATGTTTGCAACTCGTACCACAGCTGGAGCAAAATGGTTAGTAACAGGAAGAGAGAATAGGATGATGACTGTTTTGTACACCCCTAGTTTCTACTTAATTAAGGAATTATGTTTGTATGATTTTTGTTATACATAAGGTATATATTTAAGCATCTGTGTATAAGTAGGTGTATGTGTGCTATTTATTTATATCTATTTTTTTTATTTCCTTTTAATTTTTATTTAATTCATTTTTAATTTATTTTGAATTTTTATTTTTAATTCTTATTTTAATTGTAATATTTTTATATATGTATTTTAATTTTTCAGAGGAAGTTTGGTTGTGAGGGGTGGGAAGGATGGTGTTTATGAAAAATAAAAAACTAACTAAATGTAAAAATAATTATAGTAATAGACACAACATACTGAACACAAGTATGTTGAAGAAATAGGTGTACACACATATATAAACCTGTGTGTGTGTGTGTGTGTGTGTGTGTGTGTGTGTGTGTGTGTGTGTGTGTGCGCAGTTCTGGTGGTCTCTTGTGGTGCAAATGAAAAAAAAAAGACTTGACATTGAGGACAGTGCCTGCTTTGTCCAGCAGAGGGCAGCCTGTCACTGAAACAGGAAAGTTTGAGCTTCCTTCCTTCCTTCCTGTCTTTTCTCTTTCTCTCAGTCACACTTCCCTGTCCTCTGTTGTCCCTCTTCATCTGTGGCTGAACCCAAATGTCCAGACTTCACCACACTTACAGACTCCCGGACTTCCTGTGTGCTGAGGGCTGTCCAAATCCACAATTCAACCAGTCCACAAAGGGCCTCAAATAGACTTTCTGCAGACTTCCAGAGAGTCTACTTGGGGTGCAGATTAAAGCAACCTTTACTGATTTAATAACCCACTGTAGAGTGAATGAAAATGCATTTTATTATTGCAGCCCATCAGTCTGCGCAGTGACATAGGCTAAAAAAATTAAAACAACAAAAGAAGGTCTTTTAATATCAGTAATACCGAATTTATTGAGTTATAGTCCTGTCCTTATTTACAAACATTTCTGTTTTGAACACATGTAGCCTGTATGTTATAAAGAAATGTATGAATGCATTTTTGTTCTGTCACAAAAACGGCTATACATGGGATTTATATGTTGTTATCTGCAGGGACAGATGAGTAGGCACTATTAATCAACTTATATGACATGATTATGACAGCAGCGACAGTTGAACATTTCCATGGCAACAAGTATAACAGTCTCGAGGTCTGTCTATCAGCCGTTTGCAGTCTCTGCCATCCCAGACTTTATGTGATGGCGGATCACATCACACTATGTACAACTGAAGTCCGCAAGGGTGGACATTTGGATTCAGCCTGTCTCTTTACTTCTCCGTCTTCCATCTTGAGCACACGGACAGACGATACCACACAGGCAGGCAAACAAACCATATCGTCTGTTTCTTGAGTTGTGTAGCAGAGAGCTGTTTTTCCTCTCCTCTCTATACTGCTGTCTGCTTCAGCCTGAGTCTGCTAAACCCATCACTCTGCCCCCCCCTCCTCTAACCTACACCCTCTGTTTTTACTCCCTCCATGAAAACTGCCTTCCTGCCTCCCTCGGTCCTTTCTCCTCACTCATCTGTCTTCCTTTGTCACCTCCTCCCACTCCTCCACTTCTCTCTTCATTCCTCACCTCCAAATCTCTCCTCTTTCTTTTCCTCTCTGCAACCAAACGCTGTCAGAGTCATTGACTACATGTGGATGACATCAGCTCCCCGCTCACTGAGATGAAAGCAGCCGACATATGAAACGAAAGGCCAGGTGGGATGAGGCCAACGTGTGCGTGTGTGTTGTTGGATCCTTCTCGCCAGATCTAATTCATATTTCCCACATTTTTCTCCGTCAAAGAACACGCAACACTGTCAGGATACAGGCCTCATGGTTTTTACATCAGCTTTTCCAAAGCAGTTTGAGCACTCGGCTTCGTGCGTGTGGGCTTCCACACATCACGACTTCATCTTTTTATTCATTCATACAGTTATTGTTTGTGTTTGTAGGCAGAACTTCATGTTATGCACTTTTACACGGCTGTTAAATGGTGTGTGTGGTCAGAATTAATGTCCCATCTTGTTTCTATCATGACCACAAATTTGCCGTTACATTTTGTAACTGATTTTTAACAGGCTCCTCATCCTTTCTGGGATCTACAAGGAAGCCATTTCCTTATCAATAATAAACACTGTGATTGCAGCTGATTTGGCTGTTATCAGGCCATTAACAGAATACGTTAACCACAAAATCAACACACTACATCTATATCCATTACTCACCACCTGTCACCTTGAATTTGTTCAGAAGACTTTATTTTTCTCAAAAAATCCCAAAGGAGGCAAACATTCTTCATGAACTGGAGGATCAGGGTTCACATTTAACAACAGCAAAACTATATCAAAACATCTGTTTACAAATTGGCACACAACTCATCCAAGTCTCATTTATCCAATCATATGTCCAGTACTTCCCCAAATCATTATTCTAGGTACATGAGTATAAACAGTCTCACGCACAGATGAGTAGCAGGCCTGGGCACGTGTGTTCACTTGAACTAGAGCTACTCTTTGGTAGAAGAGTTTTATATTTTAACGTTTTAGTGAAAATTAATGTGTTTTGGGAGTACTGAAAATGTGATGGGATAAATTAGACATGAATCCCAATGATTTCAGCTCACAAAGAATATTTGCCTTTTTTGGATTGTCCGTTCACCATGGAGGCATTCAAGTTTAACCTAATTTGTGGTGCGTAATTGATGCACAAATGGTCATTTTGTGTGTGACCTTTGTGGGTGACACCTAATATTGGGTTGAAGAGGCCGTTACCAGTCCATGAAATTAAACTTTCTGCCAAAAGGCCTTCATAGGACTTTCTCCCATGTGCGAGAACACCTGCATTAAGGTTGAAGGGGTCAAACAGAGAATTTTCTCCCAGGAGACTGGAGTTCGAGCATCATGGGAAACCAATCGTGATCTTTTTCTAAACCAAGCTACATCATTTTACCGTCTAAACCTAAGGAAAGTGAAAGTGAAACCTAACAAATGATAAAGACTATTGAATGGGCTGATAACAGCCTTCTAGACCTACAATTAGGTGTAGCAGGCCTTGACTAACCCATATCTATGAGGCTTATAGCCACAGATAACAGCCTTTTAATGGGCTAGTATAGAGTTCTCAATGTCAACCTGAACCCAACAGTCCCGAAAAGACCAGTGGGTCAGACCGAGGACAGGCTGGGTCAAGTAGGGCTTGGGCTGTGTCCTGGCCGTTAGAAGCAGACTAGTGCTTTTTGAGGGGTTGGGCTTGGTTGGGCTTGGCCTCAGTATTCACTTACGTTTTCAGGCTTCAACTCAGATGGGTTGGTTCAGATCAGGTTGTAATTTTTTCGTCCCACTAAGAATTCTAGGCTGATAACACCAATGGAAATTTGTGTCTGTCAACTGGTCCACTACTTTAGTCCAGACCAAAATATTTCAACAACCGTTTTATGGATCGACATGACATTTGGTACACACATTCATGGTTCCCAGATGATGAATCCTGTTGACTTTGGTGATCCTCTGACTTTTCATTTAGCTCCACCATCATGTCAAATTTTTAATTTCTCCAATACTTTATAGACTAAAACTGCAAAACTAATGGCATTTGTATCAGCTGTACTTTGTGTTTAGTGCTCATTATCAAATGTCAGCATGCTACTGTAACATTCAAACTAAAATACTGAACATGGTAAATATACCTGCTGACAGTAACATCAGCATGTTAGCACTGTCATTGTGAGCGCATAGGCACCTTCACGGAGCTGCTAGCATGTCTGTAGAAAGTTAGTTTCTTTTAAAATCAAACTGAGTGATTGTTTTCTCTGGTCACAAGTTTTTTGTGTGTTGGTTTTAGTTGCCCATGAGAGACAGTATTTGCATTACCTCGTGTGAATTCGGTGAGTTGACTTGAGCAGGGTGCAGGGTATGAGTGTGTGTGGTGGGTTTAGCTTTACAAGCGTGTCACAGCTCTCTCTGTCCTGTTCCTTGTCCCTTGAAGTCCTGTGCAGTCCTCTGGTAGGTCTCTTTAACAACAAAGCCAGTTTGGTATGTGTTTACAGAGAGCTGCCCTCAGTGTCTCCTCTCCTCCTCTGCAGGAGCTGGCTGACAGATAACAAACACCTCTCAGCGCTGACTGACCGAGGGATTTATAGCTTCATAAACGTCTGGTTTGGGGATGTGCTTAACAGTTTCCCCTCAGGAGGTCATTTTTAGCTGTTTTCTGCTCTGTCAACACGTCAAACCGCGAGTGACGATGACCAGTCTGCAGCAGCAGCAGCAGCAGCAGCATCTGGGAATGTGTGGCAAAGATGATTGTTACCATCTTTTGCTAAATGAGTGTATATATGTGACGTTTTCTCACCAAGTGAAGGCTTTGTTAGTGTTAGCATGTGTGTGGTATGTTTGGTGCCCCTTGAGAAAACAAGGATGTGTAGGTGCTAATCTCTTTGTGGTGCATTCACACTGTTCTCTCTTCTCTTCTGGGGGTAAAAAGACACCATACTTTCAACAGGTGGAACATACACTAACAGAGCAGTGTGTTCTTGGGTTGTATGAAGGTCTGTGTGGGCCTCACACCTTCTCTTTGAGCTCACCTCTCACTCTGTGCTGCTCAGCACCACCAACAACAGATGTATTCACACGTTCTCACAGGCATCTCTAGAGGACCAGCAACAGGAAGTGGAGTCGGGGATAAACAAAACATGACTGTTTTGCATCTCTGAAGCTCAGGTTGAAGTGTTAAAACAAAAATGGACATTTTAAGAGGGGTGATGGGCCAGACTATTTTTATACAGTAGCCAGCAAAGAACCCAGGAGGTTATGGTGTCTGGCCAACAAATAGTCAGCTACATAACTCCCCGTAAATCAGCAAATTGTCATTTTTACACTTTAGTTAATGTACAGATTACAGAAATAATATATAATGTGTTAATTAGTGAGCTTTAGAGGTGCTGGTAGGTGGATTTTGTCACCATAGCACAGAGCCAGGCTTCCTGTTTCCCCCTGTTTCCTGTCTTGGGGCTATGCTAAGATATCTGTCTGGATTAGCCTTATATTGAAAGGACAAACATCTTTTCAACTCAACCTCCATCAGAAAGCAAATAAGCAAGCAAATAAGCTAATTTTCCAAAGTATCAAACCGTTCCTTTAAAGGAACATATCAGAAATACATATTTTTCCTTTCACTTGTAATTCTATTTATTAATCCAGATTGTTTTCATGTGAGTTGCAGAGTTTTGGAGATATTGGCTGTAAAGATGTCTGCCTTCTCTCCAGTATAATGGAACTAGATGGCACTTGGTTTGTGGTGCTCAAAGCACCAAACAAAATACATTTAAAAAACTCAACAGCGATGTCTCTTTCCCTGGTTACTCAAGATAATCCACAGACCTTGTTGTGAGCAGTTTGATGTAGGAACTATTTTCTTTTTACTGAGCGACACTCGCACTGAGCTAGCTAACATCACAGCTTAGTCAGGGAAGACGGCATTAATGTGTACATCTCTTGAGCAGAAGCTTCTCATCGATGAGTAGATGCTGGTGCTCAAAAATACATTTGAAAAGCTCAACAGCAATGTCTCTTTCATGAAGTCATGACCCATGTACTCAAAATAATCCACAGACCTTGTTGTGAGCAGTTTCATATGGCAACTATTTTTTTTTTTTACGGAACTACACTCACAAACTGTATCACTGCGCAGAAGGACGTGTGCATCTACTGCTAGCTCACCTAGCACCACTGAGCTAGCTAACGTTACAGCTCAGCCAAGGAAGACGCCATTAATGTTTACATCTGACACTGTCACGAGAAGATGCGAGTAGATGAGTAGATGCATGCCTCCATCTGTGGGGTGATACAGTTGGCAAGTATAGTTCGGCAGAAAGAAAATAGTTCCTACATAAAACTGCTCACAACAAGGTCTGTGGATTATCTTGAGTAAGAGGGTGAGTGCCATCTAGTTTCACTATATTGAAGAGAAAGCAGACATCTCTACGGCCGATATCTCCAACACTCACAGCAGAATATTCTAAATTGATCAATAGCACTGCAGGTATGGCCCAAAGAGGTAATTGAAGATTAGAGAAAAGTTCCAAAGGTGAATAGCAATTTTGCAGAACTTCTTCTTTCCTGCCCGATTAATCGTCTCACAACCCCTCCAATTTATCTTGTGACCCTTTGGATGGGCCTGACCCCTGTCCATGAACAATATAATAACTTCATAACACTGACATGGGCCATTTTTCTGCAGAGTACTTTTACTTTGATGCTGTCAGTATAAGTCACTCATACTTAGGTAGAGCATCTGTTTAATTGACTGCTAGTCTCATATAAAGTTAGACAATGACAAGAAACAGCAGTGATTAAAGTGCATAATATATTTAAATTTTGTCAACTTTGACTCTTGTTTCTGCTTCTCTCTAATACGATGGCACCCGAACCTCACATCCTGTCTGCTTGTGTCAAACGAGACGCTTATCAAAGCGGGATCTTATCATCTCTTCATGCAGAACACTCTCACTCTGTGGCGGCTGACAGCGGGCCAGTCACAGGGCAGGACTGCAGCCAAAATCTCCCCAGAGGAGCGAAGCCTTCAGGCTGCAGAGTCACAGTTTACAATGCTGGGTTTTCTCCATTTCATGCTCTCATACTCTCCATTGTCCCCGAGCTTTCACAGCTCCCCATCCGTAGGGCTTCAAACAATCATGTGACATTGCCTCATCCTCTGTTTGCAAAACGCCCTGCTTTTCTTCCTCCACCCTGTTTTACTGTGTTTTTTCCAGATTTTTAAACACGTTTTATGCACGCTATCTGGCACTGCACTCTAATTCTATCTCTCACTCCATCACTCTTCATCTCCTTACATTTGTTTTCACTCAAATCAAGATTTCCCACCGTAAACAAAGAGTGTATTGTGTCCGGACAGATCTTGTCTGTCCTCGGTGTTGACTGTTTTGTCTGTGGGAATCACCATGATGGATTGAGATCACCTCGATGCCTGCAGTGTGTGCGAGCGGACGCTTCCACTCACTCTCCCTTGCTTTGTTTTGACAGTCTTACAAATAACAATGATGTTTGGTTTGGTGTGCTATGTCTGTTCTTATTAAAGTAAGGACAGTGAATGCAGCGACAAATCAGCATAAAATTAGTTTCTTTTCTATCAAATATTTGATATTTTTGTGCAGACATAAAGTTTTCCAGGAGTCAAAAGATCTCTGTAAAGGTACTTCACTTCTTGTTAAGGCATCTAAACATTAACGCAGCAGTTTGACATTTGGGGAAAAGTTAATGTGCTCTGATGTAAAGTTAGGTAAGAAGATTGATACCACTTTTAATGTTTGTACCATGATGAAGCTTCTGCTAGCAGCCAGTTAGCTAGTCCATTCTGATTTTGACATTTCTGTCTCCTTGTTTCAATCAGGAAAGTTTAGAGGATCAGCAAGTACACAGTTCAGGAAGTAGGTCGACTTGTTACCTTTTTGCAGGATTTATACTTGTGCGTCAGCTCTATGTGGAGCCTATGCTGTAGCCTACGCACATGACCTACGCTGTCAGGCCAGCTATTTTTCCCTACTTATCAGTCTTCATGCTAAGCTAAGCTAACAGACTGCTGGCTGTAGCTTCATATTTAGTGTACAAACATGAGAGAGGTGTCAATCTTCTATCTAACTCTCTGCTAGACAGCAAATAAACACATTTCCCAAAATTCTGAGCTGTTCCTTTAATCATTCTGCCCAGATACGTAAGATCTTTTGACGATAGCCTGGTGGTACATGAGACCACCCCATAGCTGCAAGGTCAGAAGGTTGAATATAAATGCTCCTCAGCATCGACACTGAACTCCTTCCTCTGGTGCACATATATGTTTTCTTAAAGTAAGTCAAACTCCCTGTTGCGTAATCCAATAAGAGGATAGAGCTTTTAAAGTAGCAGATATGACACCAGGGGCTTGTCAGAGTGAAATCTTTTCTGACTTTAGATGTGAATTTGTGACCGCAGGACGTGAACGTGGCTAGTTTCACAGCTTCAGTTGGGGTGGAAAACTATATTCAACAATCGTGGTCTGTGGATTGGCTGTGATTTGCACACACTCTGGCTGGATCACCTGTGGTAAATCGCTGCGATGCATGACCACGGGAATCTGCAGTGTAATTTAGATCTTTACGGGGCTTCATCCTGCACACAGACACGCATGCTTATTGTTTACACATTGCAGACGTACTTATGTCTTTCAGAGATACGCACACACGCATACAGTCCCACATGCAGCTTTATAAAATGAGTGTTATTGTGAAGTGGCTAAACAGTCATCACTCCCTGGACCTGTGATTTAAGGCTCACTGTCTGACCACACTCACACTGTCTGCCTCCAAAGCCACTGTCACCAGGCACGCTGCTTTGCATCTCACCCACCAGACGTATTTTCCAATAGCTCCTAAGTGCCGACGATGTTGACAGTACGCACAATGCAAGCACAGACCCCTGCTTTAATGTCTATTACACATGCCCAGTATTACATCGCATAATGTGCACACTGAAAAATAACTGGATTAAAAATTAACCCAGTTTGGGTCAATATAGTGTTTTAAGTCAATGTTATTTTTTGTTTTGCTGTTTGGTTATTTACTCAAACTAAGTGTGGTTATTTTGACCCCAGTGTTGAACACAACAAGCTCAAGTTTCACCTTTATGTGGCTGTAATGGATTTTATTATTGTCTAGCAGGAGAAATCAGTTCCCATGCACCCACATGACATCAGCTGCTTTTTAGGGCCTTAATGGTGTCTAGTTGGGAATTTTTCATGATGCTAAGGTCAGCTGATGGCCTATGAGGTTTATTTGGTGGCCATCCTGAATAGATGTCCACGCAAGTGTCGAAAAACACAGATTTTCATAAATCCTGAACCAGATGACATGAGCCATTTTCCATCAAAATTAGTGCGTGGATGAAGGGATTTTAAATGCAAGAAAACTGGTTAAGAATAGGCAATGGACTGCATACAACTCTATAGTAGACTAAAGTGTGCCTTTCTGTGTTTTTTTTTCTTCTTTTCAGGTGTCCATCCATCCATTTTCATCCACTTATCGGGGACCTCCTTACCCTATCTCTAAGGCTGAGCCCAGCCACCCCACGGAGGAAAGTCATTGCGGTCGCTCATTCTTTCGGTCAGTACCCAGAGCTCATGACCATAGGTGAGGGTTGGGATGTAGAAGGACCAGTAAATCAAAAGCTTCGCCTTCTGGCTCAGCTCCGTCTTCACCACGACGGTCCGACACAGCGCCCGCATCACTGCATGCACCAAACCACCGATTCTCTTTCTTTTCAGGTATGTTGATATCATGGACAGGGCAGAAAACAGGTTAGTTGCAGCAAAAAGCAGCACGGAGGCCACTGAAACTCATGAAGTAATGGAGGTTACTTCTTTTTTATGCCTCTTACTTATTCAGTCTCTCTAAAACTCGGTGCTGACTTAATTCTGAACAATATTTGAGTACTGCTTGGATGGAAATGGACGGTATTTTGTGGCGTCTATCATTGCCATGTCAAAACAGTGTTGTTTCCCTTTTAGCTGTGATTGTTTCTTTTTTAGCCATGATTGTGATATGTATCTTTAGACATACTGCAATGAACCAACTCCTAACTTTCGCGTAACAGTAGTGGAAAGAAAAACACAGAAATTCCCCTTTTCCTTTACAGATTTTCATCAAATTCGGTTGAAATTTGGTCTACATTTGAATTGAAGGGATCTTTCATATGAACCTACAGTACAGAGAATTAACACCTGAATCTGCAGCTTGTATTGGCTTTATGGAGCTTTATACCAAACTTTATACCTTCAAACAGCATTATTGTTTTCAGCTCTCTCACGGCTCTTGAAGTGTCTGTCTCAGCCAAAGCAGGCAGCTGTTTTCAGAGAAAAAGGTCTAAAAACCTGCGTACACTACCTGCTCAGCAGCAAGCTGCAGACAGACACAGTTAGAGTTTAGCTGGGGAACACAGTGGAGCATTTAGCAGCTATGGAGCCAGATATTCAGTGTGGCGTTGGAGTGTAAAATCTGGCATGGGTTTCTACTATTTCCTTTCACAGCAGTGGCCAAAAGCAAGATGACCTCTACCTGCAACACTAGCTTTTGTTAACTTGAAGCCACGCTGCAGCTCATCAGGCAGACCACACACGGAGTGCGGAGGAAGCCCACTGCTGAAAAAGAAATAGAGAGGATGAAGAGGCAAAGGGGAGAGGAGTTAACAGTCTTGTTATCACAGAGGGTGAAAAATGAAATGGTGAGTAGTTTTTTCCGCCATAAAAACTCATAATGTATGTACACCACCTCCCCTCAGTGTCAAACATGTTATCCTTTGCATCTCTCATCTTCGGCTGCTGTCCTCTCTCTCACAATGTTGCTGTTAAAGTGAGTTTGGTTTATTTTCTTTTTATATGGAGTTTCCATCATGCTCCACTCCCTCTGTGGTTCCAGCGCGGCTGGCCAAATGGCAATAAAATGCTCAAAGGACATCAGAGAGGGAGAAGGAGACCTATTTGTTAGCCTAACAAAATCTCAAGTAGTTAAATAGGCAGTCAACATGTGAGAAAAAAAGGAGCTTCAGTGCTGTTGTTCGGAGTAAGACAAGTGGCCGAACAACAGCCGCAGAGAAGCAGCTAACCAGTGTCTGTGTCAGTGAAGGAGAGTCAGTAGTCAGTCAACCAACCTTTGACATCTCATCTTTATTTATGTTGTGGGAGGCTTCTTTTTATGTACAAGGCCATCTAAAAGTACTGGAAATATGCACAATACAAGAAAATAAACACATTAAAAAACAAGAACATAACTCAAATAAAAGCAGCTTCGGTCAAATAAAAAAATGCATGCAAAGTCATCATAAAAACAAAAAGCACTTTCAACTGCTGTGTTTGCTAAAATTATGGCTTTAAGATGCAAGTGGAATGAGTGAGTCTATGTGAAGATTTTCCTGCACTCTGTTCCATTTGGATGTGAATGAAAACTGAAAGCAGATTTTCCTTGTTTTATTGTGGTTTCTGGGGACTTTGAGAACTAAATGGTCCTGACAAATCTATGTCAGTGTGCGCCCTCTGTCTCTGCCTCACTCCTGTCAACGTGGAAGACTTATTTTCTGAATGTGAGTTAAAATGGTCCAGTCTACCACCTGAGATACAACAGGAAACTTCAGGTCTTATTTCACAAATGTGCATTAAATATGGATTTCATAGTCTTGTATTTCAATCCAAGACAAATGCACAGGCAGGAAAGCCAGCGCTTAACTGACTTACAGCGAAGATTTATATGTATAAATACATGTTACAAAGTTGTCCTCAGAAGGACAGTTAAGGATACTGCTGCCAGTATTCCAGAGATGTGGACTCGAGTCACATGACTTGGACTTGAGTCACAGAAAAGATGACTTTAGACTGGACTTGCCAAAATCAAAAACAAATTGCATCTTGACTTGGACTTTAACACCAGTGACTCATGACTTAATTTGGAGTTGACTTTTGACTTAAAAACACTTGATACCTTACTCCAGGCCAATTTAGGAAGAGAAAGTTATAGATGTTCCTCCAATATGAGAATACAACAAGACAAATACATACAAAACTTATTCTGTTGTAGTAGGCTGCTGGTTAATAGTGTTGTTATGTGTTGTGTGTTGTTATGTTTAGTACTTGAAACTCAAAGCTTAGAACTAGGGACTTGGGACTTGTCAGACTTGACTTGAGACTTGACTGAGGATTTGCGTATCTTGAGTTGGGACTTAAATGCAAAAACTTGAGACTTGGTTGTGACTTGCAAAACAATGACTTGGTTCCATCTCTGCAATATTCAATTCAAACAAACAAATCCCATGAAAAGACTTAAATCAACAATGTTGTTGGTTCCTCCAGAACACCTCATTAGAGGCAGAACAACAACTCTGTTGAAGGTTGGTGAAAAATTTGGTGAAAAGTTGACATCATAGATACAGAAACATGCCGGATCAAAATAAATGTTTGATTAATGGTAACAAATATTTTAGTAATGCACATATTGCATGTTTTTTTTGCTCATGTGTAATTTGTAATAAGGTATTAACTGTAACTGTTAGTTGCTGTCCACATAGTGAGCTTGATTAGTTAGAAAAGTTATTTATTAGCATTAGTCAGATAAATTATTACTTAGTAGTTTTAGTTGATGAACTTGTGCAGCAACAAGTGTGGGACAAAATCACTTCAAACTGTTATCAACCCTCTAATCAGTAAAATACAACACATCTTTGTAGCGCTCATGTTGTTTCCACATTACAACTTAAAGCTCATGAACACACCAAAGACCTTCTGAGGAGTACATGAAGGCATCATTTGTTATTCATTGATGAGTTTTCAGTTATTTTTAGACAATAATGGAGGAGGGAAATCAGCTGTATCAGAACAGAAAATACTTGTAGAATCAATTAATTGTTGGTTTTGGTGTATTCATAGGGTTTATTGAAAAGAAATATATAGAATATCACCAGATGGTTTTAATCCTCATCATCTTTTCTTTCTTGTCATTTTCTCAGCCTGACATCTGAATACACTGTCATCCAGTTCTTCATTTCAGCTCTGCCTTTGGTTTACGATGGGGGTCAGTAGAGTCAACCATCCCTGCTCAGTGACCCGGTCGCAGTCTGGGTCATCACACAGCTCTGGAGGTTAAATAGCTGTAAGAACACGCGTTAATCTGCAAGCACTTGGTGAAACTGGCCTTAATCTCCCTCTGGACTGTCCTGTCTCCCCTCACGGCACGGGCAGCCGTGCCCGAGAATAGGCATGTAAACCATGTAGGCCTGACACCAGTTGTTTTGACTGAGAGCACTGAGGCACTGACTGATATTGTGCAACACAAGGCAGGGCCTTTAGCCCTATAAGCTATAACGATGAAATCCCAGCTGTAAACTCACCCCTCCCTCCTCCAGAACAGATCTTTTCCAGGATGGAATTTGGAGGCATTTTTTCTCTTGAAAGGTGCAGTTAATCATATCAGAAAATTCTGATACACACAGCAGAGGGTGTATTTCTCAGCATTGTTACAGTATTCCTTGAGAAATCCACACCCATTAGAGTCAATGTGGTAATGTGATAGTGTTGAGCAGGCATCCAGAGCCGTATCAGCGCTGTGAACAGACAAACAACGCTCCAGTCACCACTTACATTGCTCTTACATTTTCACTGTAAAGTCAATAGGGATATAAAGCTACTAAATAGTTTTTAATTGGCACTCGAGATATCTAAAGTGGCACTTTACATATTGTCCAAGCAGGGTATAATAAGGGCCATGAATGAAATAGGAATACAGCTTAAACCAGATGTGGGTAAAAAAAAAAAAAAAAAAAAAAATAATAATAATAATAATTTGCTGTACTAGCTAGCTAGCTAGCTTACATCAAAATGCCAATTTGTCCAACAGTTGCCTTTGTGTTGTTGTGTTAATTAGCAAACATTAGCATGCTAACATGCTGAACTTATACGATGTACAAGGTAAACCATGTAAGTGCTAAACATCAGCATGTTAGCATTGCCATTTTGAGCATGTTGTCATGCTGACTTTAGGAGAGGCGCTAGCAAGGCTGTAGACTATTGTTAGCATCCATACCATAGATGTATAAAGAAACCTGGATACAGCATTTGAGGCGGGGCTGCAGTCATTCCTATGAAAGCTACTCAGTGGTGCATAAAGCCAAAAACAATCAAATTTAGTGTTATAGAGCAAGTGCACTAGAGACTTTGCCAGCCGAGTGGCTAACTTCCACTGGCCAAGCGGCTAATCTACTGTTTGCTAACTTGAATGGTGATAAAATGATTTGATCTTTCGGCTTTTCAAGACTTTCAAAATGTTATTGGATGTAATGGATTCATTTCTGACTGTGAAACGAGTCATTTCACAGGGGTTGTGATGACCCCAAAAATGTATCCACTGATTTACAGTCGTCTATTTCACAATGTAAGTCTATGGGAAAAGTATTTCTGGGCCTCATGCGATGACCCCAGAAGTTGTAGTAACATGGTTACAGCATGTTGGGAATAGAATGATGTTATGTGTTTTACTATAAGTTGTGTTTCACTATATAAGTTTTAGATGTGTGAACAATGAGAATACTGAGATGATTTCAGCTGATCTGAATGTGTTTGCTTTGCAGAAGTGGAGAAGTACAGGAGAGGAAGAGACATGAAGTCTGAGGAGCACATACCGCAATGCTTAGATAATTAGTTTCATATATGGTAAAAAGAATAGAAAGTGATATACAGATAGTAAGGTACAGCACGTGTAGGGAGTTGTGTTGTTCTCTTGTCTTTCAAAACAGGAACCACGCCCCCACCGCCAGCGGGAAGGAGTCAGATTAACACGAGGCAGGGGCGTGGTGTGGTGAAGGAGGAAGTGGAACTGCCAATGAGAAGAGGACAACGCCTTGCGTGCACAATGACACTCTGTTACGCTCAAATATACTGGGTCAGGGAAAGGACAGGAGGTCAGACTTCGTGAACTGACACACCTTTGTTGTTCGTCAGGGACGTGAAGTTGAGACCCAGAGCTCTGTAATTTTATTCCTTTACTGCTTAATAAACTACATTAACTGAGACCGAATATCTTCTCCTATTGCTTCATTAAAGAACACGCAGGACTGAGCTCACACATAGCACATTAGAGAGTAGGATGAGACTCTTAGTCCATCAAGCACTATGTCAGATTGGCTTCAAACAGGCTGTTTCCAGTTCTCTCTACACATCCATGCCAAATAGCAGCACTTTTGTTTTAGCTGTAATTAACAAATGTTAGCATTCTGACGTGCTAAACTTATATGGTGTACGTTAGGTGTGTGCCATATCATCTAGTTCACAATAACACCAGTGTAATTTTTAATATCATATAAATAATTCACATGTGATACTTGTGTACGTACAGCAACAATAAGCATGGCTGAAAGTGAAATTATACTGACCAACCGCAGCTTCAGTGGCGTGGAATAAACTGTGTTGCCCTGAATGTTTTATAAACAGCCCGGGACTTCTCAGACTCTTTTATTGCCCACCCTTGGTGTACATGGTAAACACTAAAACCGCTAAACATCAGCATGTTAGCATTATCATTATGAGCATGTTGCCATGCTGATGTTAGCAGAGGCGTTAGCAGGGCTCTTGTTAGCATCTATATCAGAGGCAACTGGACCATGATATGTCCATGTCTATGTTGAAAACTAACTAGCTAACATTTAAATTTGAAATTTGTTGTGCTCTGCAATCATTAATGGAGACAGTAAGGCAAGAACTCATTATATGTAAAGTTTAAGAAAGGCAATTACTCAAATACCACAGCTAATACAACATTATCGACATAAAGATCTCTGCAGTCTAAACAGGTGTAGGCTGAAGCTGTGGCTTATTATACCTACACTTTTTACAATACAGTACAGTACATCGCATTTGACATCAAGAGCTAACATCAAGAGAAGCTTACAGTATTCTGAACTCTGTCATATTAATGACAGAGTGGCTTTCTGATTAAGAACGTTGTAGTGCACGTCTGTGTACTATAGAAATACAGATGCCCTTTGGAGCGGGTTGAACAGTATTAAGTTAACAGTTAAGAGTATTTGTGTTGCTGAAGAGCTTTTATGTGAACATGTGATCTTATTCCCACGTCACACAGACTCCTGGTCCAGTTTTTACACAGGCCGGCAGCTGACAGGAATACTTGCGGTTATTTGTGTGTGTTCTCTGTCTGTGTCTGATTCTGTCTTCATGCATGCACTATGTATTTGTGCAATACTGCTTCAGTCAGTGGACGCAGCAGGGCGTGTCACACCACTGCATGCTTGTTACATTAACACGCAAAAAAATCATGCCATGGTTCCATTTCAGGCTATTGTATAATTACATTTGCAATGTTCTTTTCTTGTTGCTATACTGAGACACTCTTCTGTACTTTTACGACTTAGTGTCTTATGCTATGTGAACGTAGCAGAATTATTTATGTGGATGCAACGACTCAAATGCTCAGACAGACGTTATAAAATGTTCCAGATGGAGATGTGCGAGGAAAACCGATCTTCCCACCAGGGCCACAAGTCTGCCTTTTTGATTAGGCCCCATTTGTTTCTAAACTACAGCGCCGATTAAAACAGCTTGACTGGGAACTATTTCTGACATTTGAGGGAATCCTTGTGAGATTTACAGAATGAAGGCCAGGACTCTGAGACCAATAGCACACTTCTATTTTGTTGGTGTGGTCTCAAACCTCCCCAAATTACCCCCTCACAATTCTTTTACCACCCAGATAATGATTCATTACAGTTGCAAAGCTCCACGCAGTGGTTTAACAACTTTTGATTCCAGTAAAGCCCAGCCTGCAAGCCTTGCCAATAAACAAACATACTGTAATTAGGCTACTTAAAACCAAAAAGTTGGACTTCTCCATGCTCCCTCATGGTGGTCTTGGTTTTTAATCACAGGTAATACACAGACTGCTTCACACGACTTACTGTAAAGACCCCACCACTCACAAATGTGTTTTGCCTATTGTGATTTAACTTGCACGGTCATAGATTCTGAATTTATCACTGAGGGAGAAAGAGCAGATATGTTTTCAGATTTTGTAGACATGCAAGCAGGATACTGACTTTGGTTTAGACAGAAATATCTCAACAGTTTGCCATGAAACATTGACACTCATGGTTCTCAGACGATGTATATAACTCAGGTGATCCCTTGACATTTTTTCTAGAGACATCATGAGGGTGACGGTTGCGGTTCTGAGAGAAATTTCTTGAAAAGTATTGGATGGATTACTGTGATATTTGGTACAGACATTCAGTTCCTCAGGATTAATTGTAATAATTCATAATAATGATCCCATTACTCACCATATAGCCGGTGTTGGGTTACATGTAATTAAATTGCAAAATAAATTGTAATCAGTTACAGTTACTGACCAAAAATATGCAATTAATTGGTTTCTAATCAATGACAATTGGTGATGACAAAGGGCTTACATCAAGGTAGATATTCTTTTCCATAACATATCTATATGCAGATCAGAATATAAGTTTCATTATGTTGTGTTGTGTCTTGCCGTCTTTTGGCAAAGCCTGTTTCCGGACATTTTTCAGCTTTATTGCCCAGTTTAAAACATTTCTCAGAAAGGTAATCAAAAAGTAATCAAATGTAGTAACTTTGAGAAAGTAAGTAAATAGTTCCAATATTTATTACATTTTCAAGAGGATAACTATCTGTAACATAGTACATTTCAAAAGTAGCCTTCGTAGCACTGCATAAAACACCATCATCAGGTCAAACTTTAAATTAGTCCTGTACTCTTACTTGAAACTAATGGCATTCCCATCTCAGTTGTAACAACTGTAGCAAATAACAAATGTTAGCATGCTAACATGCCAAACTTAGATTGTGAGTCCTCTGCTTCAGGATTTTAAATGTCAAACACTTAATTTCCTGCATTTTGGTGGTTTTAATGCACCAGTTTGTGTATTTTCTGCATCAGTTTATGGTGTAATGTCTTTAATTTGGTTAAAACAAAAGTCCTATTCTGCTTTCATGTTTTCATTAAAGAGGGACAAATGCACATGTTCTTAATATTGAGGAGGTTTCCCTTGTGTTTCACCTGTGACTATTGAAATAAGGTTACTAGCTAGCATGGCTGTAGACTTGTTAAGAAGATAATTTAACTTTTTAAAAACCATTGTTCAAATAACTATTTTATGTCTTTAAACATGTCTGAAATGGATCTTTAATGTGTCAAGACCAGAATTAGTTTTATTGTCAAGGTTTGCACATAGGCTATGAGGAATTTGTCTCAGTGTTTTGGTGCATACCCAGTGAGCACCAACCGGTATTTCAACGTTGAATTCTGGTTGAAAACTGGTTGATACTGGTCTGAACATCTGAGGCCTCTTTTCAACCAGCCAAAATGCGGTTACAACATCAAGTTGTCAAAATGAAAAAAATATTAAACTATTTTGATCCCAGTGAAAAATGGTCTAAATGTAAACGTTCAAACGTTTTTTTTTAACACTTTTTACCGGTGACTATAGTCATTTTTTAAACATCTTTTCAGGAAAAATGTTCGCTGGGTAATGTAAAATTGTAAAACTAAGAATACAAAATATAGTCAAATTATTTTTAGATTCAAACAGCAGTACAGTTTTTTTCAGGAACTGGCCAGAGGTAAGTTATGCCAAAGTTCACAGTATGAATGAAGTACAAACTACATGAATATAAAATATAAAATGAACCGTGTATAAACTACAGGGCAAAAGACTTTTTCCCTTAACTCAAAGAAGTCCTCAAGACTGTGTTTACATCCTAAAGGAAAAAAAAGCTGGAGCCAGCCTTAATGCAATATCCTGAGCAGCAGCTCCTGCACACAAGGGGGGCCTGACTCCTGGAGAAATTTGATCCTGCATTGGGCCCTTTAAAGGAATATGGGATGAGTCTGTTGAATGGAGCTGAGAGTGAAGTCCCACTGAAGCCTCTGTGCTCCAGAGAAAAGCGAGAGACAAGCAGCAGCGGGACCGGGGGGGTCGACACAAGACGTGAAACACTGACGAAACAAGAAATGAATGAAGAGTGAAAGCGGAGAGAAAGTCGACGGAGTGACGAAGAAGAAGTTATGAACCGAAGTGCGACGAATTACCGGGGAAGGTGTCCGTGAGCGGAGAGAGCCGACTGAAGGGGGGCAGAGACAACAAAGTCACAAGGTAAAGAAACTGTGAAGGACTCTGATTATCTGCTCGGTTCTTCCTTATATCACAGTGTTTTTAATGCAGAAGCCAGAGGATAAATTTAACCAGGACGCGGGAGGGTTTGTGGGACAAAAGCCGCAGCTGCAGCTGAGTATTTCCAGAGATGTCTCAAGTCTGTTTTTTGCTGACCGACGCTTTTACGGTTGCTACTATTTTACTAATCCGTGCACGTCAGGCACACCTGTTCCTTGTAGCCTTTTTTTGGACTAAATCTTGGCCACTACTTGCCCTTGGAGTAGCACTAAAAACAAGCTATATTAAGTCATGTAAATCCAGAAAGAATCTTTCGAGGATTTAAAGGAAACTGTGCACATTTATGTCTGCACACTTTCCATTCTTCTCATCATTATATGCATCTGGAGAAATCATATGGCTCCATACATCATTCTGACCCCTCCAGCAGCAACCATGGCTGTAACTGAGCACCTTCCCCAAGCTACAACATGAACAAAATTTATATATTTACTCTCACAATGTGTGGTTACAGAGCTGTCTGTTACTATAACTCATGCAAACAAAGCTTTTCTCCATGCCCTGCAGGGCTGCAGAGGAGGCAACACTTTAAAATGTGTGTGTGTGTGTGCAGGACAGGAGAATTGCAGAGGTAGATGTTTACACCTCAGTTCAGAAGAATGTCAGGGCCTGTGTTTAAGGCTGAGACTGATAATGAGTGTGGTCAGTTAAGCCGAGGCCTGTCATTAACCTGAGCTGGGGAGAGAGCTGCTCGCTGGTGAAGGTAGGAGGAGAGGATGTGGAGGAAGGGAGGGTGGGAAAGGTGCTGCGGGAGGATGGAAAGTGAGAGGTGCTGGAGGAGGAGGAGGAGGAGGAGGAGGAGGAGGAGGAGTGAGATAAGATAGATAAGATGATAAATGGTAGGAGGATGAACACGGGGTGTATTTGTGATTTTAAAAGAAGGCTGACGACTTACATTGGCCTCTGCAGTGCTTTAAATGTCTGATTTGAGTAACTGCTCGGTTAAAATTCCCTCTTGAATCTGAATTATTTCTAGATAACAATAAAAAGTAGAGCAAGTGCTCCAGGTTTTCCAAGAATAGAGTCAAAGGTTAAGAAATGTGTAGCTGCGTTGGAGACCCCCCTGCTTGTATTTATAGTAGTGCATCCCAGCTGTACCAAAATAGTGAGGCACTAATTTAAACAAAAGTGTGAGGCCTACTTGACTGGATGGGGGCTGACAGAGGTCCCCTTTGTTAAACACACGGGGCAGCCGAGGAGAAGATAAGGCAATATTTAACACACTTGACTCCTCGTGCTCTCAGATAATTTATCTTTGTCCGCTTTCATACACACAGAGATCTGCCACGCTGACACGAATCCACAGCGACTGACCCAGATTTACACACATGCTCCTGTGCTGTTTGATGGGAGTCTTTTTTTATTCGACTAGGTGGGGGGATGCCGAAACGTGGGGAAGCCAAGTTGGACCTCGGCAGAGACAACAACAGTGGGGATTTGAAATGTCTGGCGGGGATGATATCACTGAACCACCTAATCACTTACATCACCGCAGCTGCATGCTCAGCAGTGTGTGTGTGCACATGTGTCTGTTTCTAATCTATTGCAGTGTGTATCTCCATCTGTGTCTGTCTGAGCTCTGGTAAGCCAGTGCTGAAGAGTTACGGCCGGCTGGGGAGTGTGTGTTTGAATATGTGGTGATGAAGGAGGTTGTAGTCAATGGAAGGACTGACTTGAGACTTGCACTTGTGCTCCTTGTATCCTCTGAGTAAAGGTGCAGCCGAACAATCCGCTTTTTGCAACAGCCAGACAGACAGCACCGTCCCGTCCAAACAATTTCATAACGACCTCTGATAGCTTCCACATTTTTAATAAAAACTCTCCTCGCTGGATATCAAATCTCACTCAGTCTGAGGAATAATGCAGTATAACTGTCAGTGTAGTCAATGGAAAGCAGTTGTCGGCGATGGCAGCCATAGAAACGAGCCCGCTGGGATCATTGTGGTGGCGTTTCCATTCAGTCGTCCTCCCCAGTGTTTGCTCTGGACGTGGCTGCATGCAAGTTCTCGCAGCTAGATGGAAGAAGCTCCAGGGCCTTCATGTCTTTCTGTAGCCAGGAGAGGACTCACCGTTCTGGGCTTTGGCTCCTCCGTGCGTCTCACACTCTGGGTGGCCCAAGTGTTACCAAACATGCAGATTCTGGAAAGTGTGTTTTTGTTGTCCTGGCTCCCACAAACCCCCCCCCCCCCCCCCCCCCCGCCCCCACCTGAATGTTTCCAACATAATAGGAGATACTACAGTAGAGACCAGTGTTCATCTGATTGTATATAACAGTAGACTTGGTGGAAAATTGTCTTCTGTGTTTCTATAACCCATCCCACAATGGAGGGTTACGCTAATGCATAGGGAGAAAATGACTCCAGTTTAAATGTGACAAAAGCTACACTACACCCACGCGTACACACACACACACACACACACACACACACACAGTGTAAATGACCTCATTCTTGACAGGCGGGTGATGTGGGGTTGACTTTATCCTCACGCACACCGATGCAGAGAGGAATTGTGGCCTTTTGTAACCTCAGGTTGCCTTTCCTTCTGCATCCTGCTCAGTAGAAAGTTTAACTTTACACTTGCTGATTACTCAGTTGGCTTCCTGGCACCGGTTGGCATGAACTGAAACAACCCCCCTACGTACAACAAGCAGGGAGCGCTAAAGGAATTGTTCCGGGGAGAATTAGCAGGGCAGTGCTGAGAGTGTTTAACCATCAAATGGCTTGTTTGCACCCAGCTGTTTTAGCTCCTGGAGGAGGGCCTGGACTCGTCTGTCCTGGCTGGCCCTAGTGTGGCCCAGCAGGGTTTATTTAAGCGGCCTGATTTCCCCTCTTCCCCACGCCGGCGTCCGGCTTTGCTTGACCTTCATACCCTCCATTCTGCCCCGGAGAGAGAGCGGGAGACGTCGGTAGCTGAACCTTGACTGGGTACCGCGGTCGGCTGGCGAAACCTCCGCATGCATGACTTCTGTAATTTGTTTGCTAAGCCTGTATTTATGAGCATGCTAATTGTAGGGAGTGCCATGGTGCAGTTATAGTTGCTGGACTTTGAACGTCTGCTGTTCTGCTGACGGTGTCTGGCTGCTCTTTGAGTCTGTCTGTGTGAAGACTGCTTAACTTCTTAACATCAAACTTCTTTTAAGCTTACTTTCAACTCACTTAAAGGGAAACACCACCTAAATTAAGACCTCCAATATGTTATTTCCATGGCCTAGAAAAGTTCAATCAATATTTGTGAACATGAGCTGCTCTCTCTCAAAGCCAGAAACCAGAGAAGTAAGTCTCAAACTTGAGATGTCATCATGTATAAAATCTGGAACTGATCCATAGACAATTATCCAAGCTATTGTTTTTTATATTATGTGAATGTCATGATCACACTGAACATCCTGGTGAACCTCGTTCAAACTCTCAAAGCCTATATGCAAGAAAAGGACCGAAATAGTCGAATATTCATATTGAACGGGCCATCTGATTTGCCTGACATATTTCTGAGCCAATTACAGCCCTACTGTTTAGTACGCCAAATTCTAAATAGTTCTTAAATGTACGGATTATGATTGGGTACCATTCTCGTTTGAACCAGTACCGGTGCTGGTACCCAACAGTACCTTTTGCGATACTCTTTCTATAGGCTAACAACAACTATAGCTTTTGAACAAGCTGAAGTCAACAAGCGATTCTGCTTCTCGGCTCTTTGGTGTCTCTGTCTGTCTGCTTGTGTTTATGTCAGAGTGTGTGTACATGCATGTGTCTACTCATCTCTTTTGCTTTCTATTTAGACACAACTGACAAATAGGCAAAAGCGCTTTGGGGTTGCATTTTTGATGTATGAAAGGCGCTATATAAATAAAGTTTGATTGATTGATTGATTGAAATATGTGGATTATGTAATTGAAAAACACATCACAAATGGCAATGATACAGACCCGATACATCATAACTATTGATGCTGCAGTAGTTTTGGCTTGCTTGGAGGCTGAAGGAGCTCCATGGCTGGCTTTGGGGCAGTTGGCGGCACTTCCGCCTCCTTTCTGAACCTGGCGGCTGCAAGAGCTTTGTTGTCTCTGCCTGAACATGCCCCAAGGCCGGCAAGATAGCTATGGAGTTCCTTAGGTGGCTTCCATGCTTCGTGGCTCTTCATGGTGTTTTCGCCTCATGTTTGAACCTGGCGTTCCCACCTAGGTGCACTCTGAGGTACTGAAATCTGGCACATTTATTTAAAGTGAATGGGTACTTGGTGCCAGAACCTACATAATTCAGTCTGTACCCTTAAAGTACCCTGGTACTCAACTTTAGTACTGATACACTCAGAACATTCGTCTGGATGCTTTCAGTGTCATGTATATCAATGGTTCCTAACTGGTCCAGCCACACGGTCCAGATTTCTTTCTAGTCATTAGTCATTTTCTAGTCATTAGTTCATACACAGTTTAATACATACTTTCTTTTGGCCATGTTGTCAAGCTAGTGCCAGCATGGCACTTCAAAATGAAAGCTTTGTGCTGGAATTTCGCTGTACTTCAAAATAAAGTGTGTTTTTTACAAACTTGACAAGGTTGAAAGTCACTTGTGGTCCATTCAGAATGGACCAGCGACCCACTTTTGAACTGCGACCCACCAGTTTGGAACCACTGGTCAATAACATCTTTCCTAATTTATTGTCTGTGGAATAGTTTCAGACTTTATACCCTGTGACATCACAAATTTGAATTTCAGCACTCTCATTTTTGGATTTAGGAGAGTTGTTCATGTTAACTAATGTTTTTTAGACTCGTAGACCGTAGGAATACCACGTATGAATTTTGAAAATGGCTGTAGTTCCCCTGTAATTTCATTTGGTTTCAATTTACTGATTGAAATGCTAAATGTCACACACCATCACTGGGCTCTTGTGAGTTATAACCTCAAAGCTGATTGTTATCTCAAGATAATCAGACCTTTATTGAGTTCACACAGTCGGGCCGTAACCTTTGTGAATGAGTATCCACCCCGAGAAAAATAGCCACTGGTCAATCCTCCTCAGGTAAAAATAACCTCAGCGCCCCAGTTTCCCACATTCAGCCTTCAGTCCATTCATTCTCACACATTCTTTCCTCCTTTCTTTGCCGAGGCGAGCTGACACCCCCCTCTCTCTCTCGCTGTGATGGGACTGTCATGCAGAAAGACACCATTGTGCTGCTCGGGATCCCGTTTCACTCTTGCCTTGTAATTAAGAAGGGATTGCATGGCGAGGGAGCTGTGGGTGGGGAGTGGGGAGGTAGAGACCAGGGGATTGGGTTAGTAGGTAATTTGGCTAAAAAGCAGAGCGCTGACCTGCTTTGTAGCTGGCAGGCCTGGGAGCCGGCACGCATGAACCCAACTCCCCCACTGACACAGAGCCTCCCTGCTGAGGTTTTGTTCAGTGTGTGTGGGCATGTGGAGAGACTGCGGACGAAGAGGAAAGAAAGATTCAGGCTGTGGCGACTTCTCAAAGCTGTGTGTCTGTTTCTGCATACAGATCACGTGAATGTATGTATGTATGTTTTTCTGTGGTTACATGTCACAGAGAAACACAGAAAGTGAGAGGAAGTATTCATTAACCTCGTGTCACTGTGGACTCATCGTTGTTTCACTCACATTTCCTCAGTGAATCATGGGAAGTGTGGTCAGCTAAGAGCATTTAAGGAGGTTGAATTACTTTTTTTTCTCCTCTTGTGTTTTAAATGAAAACAGAAGCTGGACTCGGTGAGGAAATACCATCACACGAGTATTCGTTTGTCCCGTTCAGGCTGACACGTGTCATTTCATGCCTTATTAAGAACAGATTCAAGTTAAACATGATGCGTCACCAAGAACGGGAAAGCTCATACAATACACTTTTAAAAACAAACTCAAATCAGACCAAACATATATGAGAAGACGTGTTTTCTGTCTTCCAGTGCAGTCTGAGTCCAGAGGCAGAGCTCTGAACCCTCGCCATGGCCGACGTGTTGGAGAGCGGTGGCGGGTCAGGAGCTGTCAGAGTGGCGAGCGTGGATTGGCAGAAACGCTGCATCGCTCTGGAGATGCAGCTGCTGAGGTTCCGGCTCCAGGCGGGGAAAATCCGAGAGCTGCTGGCAGAGAAGGTAAGAGAAAAAGAAAACAGCATGCACGGTTACTGGAGCAAGCAGGAGTTCTAAACTTGTGGAGCCGGTGGCACCAGCTCTTCATAAGCTCAAATTTAATTATACTAAATATTTATATCAAGAAGCTGCCAGGCGTAACTGTTGTGTAGGAAAGTTAATGAGCTGGCTTAACTGACAAACCTAATGTCAGCTTGCTAATGTACAGTATGACCCACTTAGGATGAAGAGGAAAGGCCTTCACACATCGAGAGCATGACGAATAAACAACATGAAAGTGCAAAGTACTTGCCCGCAAATATTTTGCGTCAAAACTATTCCTATCAACAGTGATGCGAATTACTGTAACACTTGTTTAATGAAAGGCTTCACTTTGAGTGAATTTGAGCTTCCTATGGTTAATTTATGCAGTGTATATGTCTAGGGCTTTTATTTTGAAAGGTAAGAATGGAAGGAGTGGATCTGGTATACACTGCCTTTGTCGAAGGAGTAATAAAGTTTGTCATCTTGGTTCGGACTGCGGAGACTTGGTGTTGTTGTTTGGTGATGCTTCTCCACACATCCTAGAGTTCACTGTCTTTATAAGTTCTGTTTCCTTTGTCATGTAACACATGATGCTGACAAACACACAATCAGTAGGTCCACCCATTGTCATGCTGTTGTGACATGACATCTGTTCCACAAAACGTGATTGGTTGATGTGTGAAAGCTCAGAAAAATTGACTTCATTCCCAAAAAAAATCATTGGATTTTCACTGTGTAGTATTTGCATTCTGTGTGAAAGAACTTAGGACAAAAACAACAGTTAAAAAAGTACTGACATGTGAATTTAGGCCCAGACACACCAAACCAATGTCAAAGAACTAGTGGCAATGAAGGGGACTGATGTGTTGCCTGATGCGCCTGTGTCTTGGCCAAAAAGTTGCTACAGATTGCAGCCAACAGCCAACTAGCATGTACATTCAACACCTGCGTGAGAGGAAATTACTCTCTATAGCAGCAGGTGGTGGTAGTCTTTGTCATTCAAAAAGGGGAAACCAGAAAACAAATAGAATAGATTTAGGATGCTAATTAGCTAGTTAGAAGAAAAGAAAAGAACAAAGAAAATTTATCATGCGCTAGGGAACAACAACACAAACAACTAAGAACCGTTTCTGATAAATAGCTCAATGGATAAAACAATAATTTTACCTAATATAACAAGGTTTGTTTCAGTCTCATGCCCTCTTGACTTAAGCTGCTTGTTTACGTTCCTCACTTTGTTTCTCTTCTTGTGTGTTGAGCTGAATTGCCAGTTAGAGTGACTTTACTCACTGATGGGCTCCAACAGTGATTCAGCGTACTGTATCGGCTAAGAAACAGGCGACAAGGGCCAACTAGTGCCAACAGTGTCAGACAGTCTGCACAAGCTAAGGCAACGAATGTCACAGAGGACCCAACACTGATAGATGGCCGACTGTTGGCTTGGTGTGTCAAGGCCTTTGATCGTTCAAAATCGCTCCCAGTGTGTAAAGGCCTTTAAAGAGCTCACATGGAATATGGTTGATATATCTGACCTCAGACTTGATCAAAATACTGTCAGTGTAAACTGACAAGATTTATATGTATATATTTCACAAAAATAAAACAATATACCAGTAATTACACAACAGTATGCTATTGATTGACCACATAACATCAGTAAGGTTAGCATAATTGGATAATTCCCCTCATACCACAATCTTTAAAAACAAACAAAACTTCTCCATGTATGCACATGCATCATGCTAACATTTATAACCAATTGGCAGATGTACGACATCTATTGCACGTCTGTCCGTCCTGGAAGAGGGATCCCTCCTCAGTTGCTCTTCTTTTTTTTTTGGGGGAGTTTTTCCTTATCCGCTGTGAGGGTCCAAAGGACAAAGGGATGTTGTATGCTGTAAAGCCCTGTGAGGCGAATTGTGATTTGTGATATTGGGCTTTATAAATAAAATTGAAATTGAAGTTTAATCTATTGTTTGCCCTAAAACTGTTATGTTTAGAATTATGATATAGCTACTCTCTACAAAGTTGAGATTTTCTGGGGGTCCTTCATTAGGAAGTGATAGTAGAGAGACGAAAGGAAATGAGGTAGAGAGAGATGAAGCCAGACTCAGACCGCGTTAATAATCTAAGCCATGCCAGTTTGAAGCTTAGTCATGGGTTCAGCAACCCAAACCTTGATGAGAGTGGTTTATAACGTACCTCTAAATCTTTAAAGTCTGAGTGCAAGAAGAGCAACCCAGATGTCATTTTCCTCAGAGACTACCTCCAGCTCCTCCTGAGAGAACATGACATTCCCAAGACAGATGGGAAATGTAGTTTATCCAAAGTGTGACGTCCACAGAGTCCAGTTTGCTGAGCTTCTCAAAACTGGAGCAACATCAAAGAGAAACATCAGTAGGTTGTTGGGGTCTGTTTTTCCACATTTTTTTAATTTAACCTTTATTTTACCAAGAATATTACCATTTAGATTCAAAATCTTGTATGCAAAGCAGATAAACAAAGACTAAAATCACAACAAACACAGCAGAAAAAAATCACATGCAAGAAACAAGCAACAGACTTAAACAGTTAATGTACAGGACACAATTGAATGAACAGCATTCAGTAACAAGACATGCATCCAGTGGTGCAGTAGTCCTTAATCCTGTTTTTAAAGTCTCCACTGCTTATATTATACTACAGTTTAAGATGACTCTGTAGCTGACACCAAGATAAAGGAGCAAAACTTTTAAAGCACTTTAACCAGAGACAGTGCGGGTTGTCCGCGTGACCGAGGGCTGCAGCTACAGATAGTTTTATGCTTATGATCTCATCCTTTGCCTCTTCACCAAGAGCTTGAGGGTGTAGCTGAGAGTGGGAACAAAGACTGACCTGCAAATTTAAACCTTTCACTTTGTTACCATGGAAACAAAACAAAATACCGATACACCTTAAGTGCTAAAAGGCCAGGGCGTGTAAGTGAAAGTGACAGCTTTATCATGAAACACTTAATGTGGTATGAGCTTCAGAAACCCTTCTGTTAGTACAAAGGGGTGAGAGTTAACTGGATTTTCAGTCACATGTTCGACATGATGATTTGATCTGACTGATTTGGCTTAAATAATGTAAAATGAACTGAATCTGCGGCCATTTAAACTGCTGTACTACTGTGGAAATTAGTCACGGTACTCTCATCTGCAAAATAATCCATGCCATAAGATATTCTGACCAAACACTGTGCAGGTCTCACTGCCTCATCATCATCTTCTTCTTCTCCTGGAGTGTTTTTAAGTGTTTTGTACATGAGGAGACAATTAGAGCATGTGAATCAGTTAGAAATACAGGTGTGGGTGACTGTGTGTTTATGTGTGTGTGTAAAGACAGATGGGATTACTCAGCGTATTTGGTAAACATTTGCTCCACTCATTCTGTGTCATCAGAGGTTGGCTACAGTTTCAGCCAAGATGAATATTTAACATTTAACTCATCACTTCTGGAGCTTCCCTCAAGTTTGGGGGAAATAACCGCCAGCCGCCGGCCAAATGCTTGTAAAGTTGTGGCTGTTGTAAAGCCTGACTACCAGACACTTTGGAAAGTAATCAGCTGTCATCAGGAGGTTCAACTCTGCTCTGAAGATTTGTTGGTAAAAGAGTGGAAGTGTTTGGATTACAGGGAGGAGGAGTAGCAGCAAAGTTGTTCTCCTGTCTTGACTTTTCTACAGTTTTCAGTCGGCTTTCTTTGTATCTCCACAAGTGGCTGTTTTTTATAGACTCAGATAGCTTGGGGGCTGCCTTTGTTTGGAGAGTCACAGCGGTTCTCCCTCTGTATCATCTCTAATTCTAGAGTGTCAGAGTGATTCATTCAGTCAGTCAGCAGGATGTTTACAGTCCAAACATAACCCATGTGCCTGATAAGAGCAGGACGACTCCCTGCTGTGTCCTCTGTCAGGTTCTGTCAGACCTCCAGCTCCAGTGCAACTCACACACACACACACACTTATAACTGTGAGAAAGTCATTAGTGAAGAGTTTTTCCACCACATAATCTTGGAGGAGGATCTACACCAGCAGAGTGGATTTTTATTCATTAATGGATACATCTCATGATACACAGTGTGTTTTTCTTATTGTAATCATTCCCATAAATAGGTTTAAAACTAACAATTGATCTTAGAAGCAAGTGCTGTTTGTGTAGCTAAAAGTCTGATCTAACTTACTGCTCTGTGATTTATAGCTCAGTTGTTATCCAGAAACTCTTCACAGGTTCCAGATCTCTGAATCATCCCCAGCATCTCTGAATTGGTCAGAAACTCAAATAGGTCGGATGTTGTGGTCATTGACGGCTGTTTCCACAGCTTTGTCATCTTTTTACATATATAGCTAGCTATATAGAGGGATGACTATTCTTTTCATGTAGCTACATCCATGAAGAACAGTTATGAAACACAGCCCACGAAAATTGCTGCAAGTGGGGATGACATGAATGCAGAGACACAGGTTGCTTTAAGTTGAAGAACTAAGTAGTCTAAGTCGAAATGCTTAAGGGGGTTTTATAATTGTGCTGCAGAGCCTACGCTCTTGTGAGCATTTATACTTGTGTGGTGGTGTGTCTGTATCACTCTGCAGTTACACCTCCAAAACACTGGTCGGTGGCGGAGGTTTCTGTGAAGTGCTGTAAAGTTTAGTTGATTCAAAACACACATTAAACACACATTAAACATGGCTTAATAGAGATTGTGTCAAACACAAATACACAAATCAGCTTCACTATAACTCGTATTCACAGACAAACACTTGTCTTTATCTGGACACATTTTCCCCACAAATACAACATGCTAATGTTTTTAGCACAAGCCTATGGCATTTTACATTGTATAAATTAGCCTACCAGCTAGCAGACTTTTCTTCTTCCTATAAAGCCAGGGACAACAGCAACATTTAACAAAGGTAACGTTACAAAATTTGTCTCCATTACAACTCACAAGGTTCACTGACAAAACAACTGTCTTATACTAAACACGTTTTCCAAACAAATACAACATGCTAACGTTATTAGCACAAGCCTATGGCATTTTACATTGTATAAATTAGCCTAGTGACAAGCAGAGATTTTCCCTTCTCATATGAAGCCAGGATAAATCACACACAAGAATTAAATGCTATTTTGTGGAGGCTTTATTGTCTTCACAATTTATTGTTTCTTATCTGTGAAATTAAAGTAAATAAAGTTTTCCACTGAAGGAAATGGTTTTAGCTTACAAAAATAAACAGGAGGTCTGTGTCGCCGCTACATGTAATTACATTTCTAGGGAGGTGCATGTCACGCTGTGGCGTAGGGTATGGCTTCAATCAACACAGTATAAATTCCGCCTAACTCTGACTGTGAGATAACAAAAAAACTTTGCATGGCATATTTCTTTGATTCTTGGGGAAAATATGAAGTTACTACAGGTGAGAGAGAAAATATCTATTTTTGATTTTTGGTGTGAACTGTCTCTTTAATCTGCAGCAGAATATATCTGTGAGCTGTTTATTAAGATCTACGTCTTCAGTAAGACAAAATAGGCTTAAGGGTTTAAGACTCACTATAGAAGTTTATTAGAAGGACAGAGAAAGACAGAGTGTAGAGGTCAGCATGAGAAAAACATAGAATAATGTCAGCCTTATCCTAAACTCACCAATCAAGCCATAAGTTGCAGCTTGCTTTGCCTTATTAAGAAGTGATACCCTCAGTCACACACTTAAAGTAGTGTATGTACATATCTGCATGTTCACTTTACATTTCAGCCATGATGCCAAGAATAGAAAAGAGTTAAAGCTTTCTGAAAATGGACTAATTACTGCCCAGTTTATACCCAGGCAGCACGCACTGTATTCACTGTTAAATGTTTTTTTGGCCACGTTGCCAAGAAAATAGGCTGATTAATCCCTCACTTTTAGTTCTTCTCTCATAAACATACATGCATACACACTCTGACACACACACACACACACACACTGAGGAGGGTTTAAGTGGAGGCCCGTGCTGCTGAGTGTGTTTTTCTGAGTTTTTTTTTTTCAGGGGTGAGGGAGGGTGCTGAGTGACTACCATGCCGTCATGTTATTACTGTTTGGAAAGTCTGCTTCACGCTCTTCATCTCCTCTTTTGCCAAGTTAGGAGTGTTTTACGCATTGACCCACTTTGGTATGGAAAAACATGAGAGAAAAAAAAAAGTTGACGTGGTTGCCTGTGACATGGCATTTATCCCCAGAGTGAGGGAGAAGAGAGAGGAGAGGAGGAGAGAGGAGGAGATGCCCCATTTGCCTTGTGAGGAGTTTAACAGGACGAGTACTCCATTTAAGAGTTTTTACTGTGGATTAGGAAAAGTGCAATCGACAGCTGTCAGCTGGTGCCTCGTGAAAACAGAAACTTCTCCTTACAGAAAGAAGTGGAAGAGATTTGGGGGAAAATGTAGCATGTTTTCTGGTGCAGATGTGACATAGCTGTAGAATTGAAAAAAAATGATTTAGCCTAAAAAAGCAAAACATTGAAGTCACAATACTGGACGTTTTTTGACTTAGTATGGAGGACTGATTGAAATATAGGAGGAGATATACCCGTGTCGAATGTCTTTAGGTTGTCCCATGATATAGAAATACCTTATTAAGAGGAATTTTAAATTGGGTGGTATTCCCACTTCAAGGTTTCTTTCATTACGTGGATAATCTAATACTGGACCAATTAGATTAATCTCCATAAGCCTCATGTGGCTTGAGGAGCAAAACACAGTTGTTTGACTCAGTGGTATCAGTCAGAGAGGATGACTGCAGAGAGGTCAGCAGGTTCACATGTGTGTGTATAAACATTTATTTTCATGAGAGGATTTGTTTGGACCAGCTCCGTCTTTAATAGTTCATCCGCCTTCGTCTGTTTTTAATGTTAAGGTCGGTTATCTCATTTGTAGTCTGTGTTTAACCCTCCGAGGGATGGGTTAAAGAAGTGTTTCATTGCTGGAAAGATAGTCTTGTAAAACTGGGCTGTTTGTGCAGTACGAAGACGCAAATACTTTTGAAATTGGTGCCACATGACCAGAGAAAACAGAGACACAGAGCTGTGGCATTTGCTTTTGCTTAAGAGGAAGGAAACCTACAAGTACCAGAATGCACTGTGTTGCACTGGACCAATAAATGCTCCCACTAGTGGATGACGTAATAGAAGATGCATGTCTGAAAAATAAAATGGCGGCTGGCTGGTAACAAATGATCGAACAGAAAGCTAAAATATGTTTCTGAGAACATAAAAAAACCCTCTTTCATTTGGGCGGGGTTGTTGTCACTCACTGCTCCGTCCAGCACTCACTGTATTTCCACAGAGGGAAGTCTGCACCTCATTTATCGTCCACAGAAAGAGGCTGCACACCGACATTTTCAGAACAAAATAAAACAGGCTGCAGTGAGAGTCTCTCTCCATGGGATATTTAAAGGCACTGTATGTAAGAATGTGGCCAAAACGGTTACAGCACTCAAATTCAAAATACTGCCGCGAGTCGTGTCCGTCCCCCCCCTCCCCTACAGATTCAAGGTTGCTGAACAGTGGCACGCTGGAGACTGATTTGTTTGCCTACGGGCGGCTGCTGTGGCAGGGCCGCGTCGCCGTGTCCTTCGGTTTTCCAGCGGACCGTTCGAGCAAGTCCGGCTTCTCTGCTGTTAATGCTGCTGCCGGGATACAGCTGAGGAGGAGCCGGCTGCTAATGCTATGTACTGGGACACTGCTAATGCTCCTTGCCGTGCTGCTGTAGCTCAGTCGTAACTTTAACTGATGCTGAGACTCTACTGACTGTGTGACTGCTAGACGGCGGTGGGTGGCGCAACAGGCCAAAACACACATTCAAAACATAAACATGATTTGCGGACCGTAATTTTTTTTTTTAAATTCGAATATTCTGGCTGTGCTATTGTTGTCCGTGAGATCAGTATGTTATATGAACATTATTCCTTAGTCTCTGTGACATATTAGGAGGATTTTACGACTATTTGTTTTAGATTTCTTACATATAGCTCCTTTAAAGATAGTGGGTTTGTGCATTTAGTCCTTCTCAGGCAAGCTCAGGGGTTTAGTGTTGGCGGAGCCCACAGGAACCATGCTCAGCGACGCTTTGTTTTTCTCCGAGTGAGGTTTGAGATATATGCAGTTCACATAACCCGGTCGAAATTAATATACAGTACAGACCAAAAGTTTGGACACACCTTCTCATTCAATGCATTTTCTTTATTTTCATGACTATTTACATTGTAGATTCTCACTGAAGGCATCAAAACTATGAATGAACACATGTGGAGTTATGTACTTAACAAAAAAAGGTGAAATAACTGAAAACATGTTTTATATTCTAGTTTCTTCAAAATAGCCACCCTTTGCTCTGATTACTGCTTTGCACACTCTTGGCATTCTCTCCATGAGATTCAAGAGGTAGTCACCTGAAATGGTTTCCACTTCACAGGTGTGCCTTATCAGGGTTAATTAGTGGAATTTCTTGCTTTATCAATGGGTTTGGGACCATCAGTTGTGTTGTGCAGAAGTCAGGTTAATACACAGCCGACAGCCCTATTGGACAACTGTTAAAATTCATATTATGGCAAGAACCAATCAGCTAACTAAAGAAAAACGAGTGGCCATCATTACTTTAAGAAATGAAGGTCAGTCAGTCCGGAAAATTGCAAAAACTTTAAATGTGTCCCCAAGTGGAGTCGCAAAAACCATCAAGCGCTACAACGAAACTGGCACACATGAGGACCGACCCAGGAAAGGAAGACCAAGAGTCACCTCTGCTTCTGAGGATAAGTTCATCCGAGTCACCAGCCTCAGAAATCGCAAGTTAACAGCAGCTCAGATCAGAGACCAGATGAATGCCACACAGAGTTCTAGCAGCAGACCCATCTCTAGAACAACTGTTAAGAGGAGACTGCGCGAATCAGGCCTTCATGGTCAAATAGCTGCTAGGAAACCACTGCTAAAGAGAGGCAACAAGCAGAAGAGATTTGTTTGGGCCAAGAAACACAAGGAATGGACATTAGACCAGTGGAAATCTGTGCTTTGGTCTGATGAGTCCAAATTTGAGATCTTTGGTTCCAAGCGCCGTGTCTTTGTGAGACGCAGAAAAGGTGAACGGATGGATTCCACATGCCTGGTTCCCACTGTGAAGCATGGAGGAGGAGGTGTGATGGTGTGGGGGTGTTTTGCTGGTGACACTGTTGGGGATTTATTCAAAATTGAAGGCACACTGAACCAGCATGGCTACCACAGCATCCTGCAGCGACACGCCATCCCATCCGGTTTGCGTTTAGTTGGACGATCATTTATTTTTCAACAGGACAATGACCCCAAACACACCTCCAGGCTGTGTAAGGGCTATTTGACCAAGAAGGAGAGTGATGGAGTGCTGCGGCAGATGACCTGGCCTCCACAGTCACCGGACCTGAACCCAATCGAGATGGTTTGGGGTGAGCTGGACCACAGAGTGAAGGCAAAGGGGCCAACAAGTGCTAAACACCTCTGGGAACTCCTTCAAGACTGTTGGAAAACCATTTCAGGTGACTACCTCTTGAAGCTCATGGAGAGAATGCCAAGAGTGTGCAAAGCAGTAATCAGAGCAAAGGGTGGCTATTTTGAAGAAACTAGAATATAAAACATGTTTTCAGTTATTTCACCTTTTTTTGTTAAGTACATAACTCCACATGTGTTCATTCATAGTTTTGATGCCTTCAGTGAGAATCTACAATGTAAATAGTCATGAAAATAAAGAAAACGCATTGAATGAGAAGGTGTGTCCAAACTTTTGGCCTGTACTGTATATTTTTAAACGCCCGAAGATCCACTCATAACAAAAGTCTGTGGCATCCAAGAGAGACATTAAAAACTAAAGTAAAGTTGTCACAGTGACATTTAAGGTGTGCTGATGGATTCACATCATCAACTCATACATTAGGTAACATTACAAGTAAACGTTCCACCTTAAAAGTTGCCGGCAGTCGGCCCAGTGAATTAAGTTATTTTTTCTCAGACTCCAGCTGCTGTGAGAGGCAGCAAAACATCCTTTCATTTCATAGTTACAGTTTACTAATAAAACTCTCCATGGTATGAACAGTGGTTACATGAACCTCAAAACCAGACACAACTCAGCCCTGAGCAGAGTTGACCAATCAACAGACTGCAGCTCCACCTTTTAGTACCAGATCTGTGTGCTAGGTACCCCAACAGAGGGGGGACCAAAAATGGGGACGGTACGGAACGGTTCCATTGGTACCATCCACAACTTTTCACAGTGGAAATGAAAAAAAGGGCACCGAACTGAACTGAACCGTACTGCTCGGTGGAAACGGGGCTTAAGTGACTAATGGAGACAACAATTTTTGAAATTTGTCCACTATTTGCTTCACCTTCACTCGATCCAATCTGTTTGTTATTGTGTCCAACCAAGTCTCAAGGAAAGTCTCACAAGTTCACTGAGGCGTTATAGTCATCATAACATTATAAGTTACACCCCACATAGTATTCACACTGTGTGATGTCTTTATTTTACTTTTCTCCACCACTGCCTTTTTCATTTTTTGCCAGTCTGTCCACCCTCCCTCCCTTCTTGTGCACAGGTTTTCTTTAGCATTTAATGTTTGAGCTGGAGTCGTAACTAACCATCAGCTGTGCACAAGTGTTAATGATTAAAGTTGAGAGGCAGGTGGAGCACTCAGTGAAACCACATTCTCCAATGTTTAAATTAATGTCCTTTGTGACCAGTGTTGGTACCATCAGATGTTCAGATCCAGATCACATGAGCAGTGTAAACAAATAGAGGTTGGAAGTTGTGAAAATGCTGACAGGATCAGATCTCAAACCTCTGTCAGTTGTTTCCGGCAGTAACCGTAAACAGTTATTTCTCAGTGACAATGTTCACTGTGTGAGAAGCAGATGATCTGATGTCTGTAGCTTGCTCTCATCTTATCTTCACCTCTCTGGATATTATCAGTTCCCCTGGAATCCATGTTCAAACGGAGGACGCCAACGCTCTGCTTCCCCACAAGATTATTCTGCAAACCTCTACACAAAAAGTAGGAATAGGCTGGTGATCTTCTATTTGTTTGTTACTGTCAATATATATATACAGACTTAATTCTTAAAAAGTGAGTCATAAATATATGTGAGTGGTGCATTTGTTGGGGACTATTTTTAGCCGTGGATTTGTTGCTCTAACGATTATTTACAGCAGCAGGAGGACGTGTACATACAGTAGGATCTTTACGTGTTCATGCTAACTGCAGGAACATGTTAACATCAATCCACTGCTGGTTTTAGTCTTTTCATGGGATTTGTCGACAGCAAGAAAAATACAGAATATCACAGCACTTATCCTTAAATTCCAGAGATACCGTATATAACTCAGACTGCTAACACAAAGCTTTACGAAACATGACTCCCACCTCGTCCATTTTCTGCCTCCTCAGCAGCAGCAGGAGCTAATGTGTTGCACTGTGGCCTGACAGATGCTGGATTGCAGACATATTTGTCTCACGCCTGCTCAAGCCTCAACAGTTGGACTCTCTGCAGTGACTAAACAGACAGAGAGATAAACTGACAGCAGTAGCTTACACAGTCCATATCTGATGGCCTTAAGGTTACAGAGGTCAGTTTGTTACCATCAGATCACTCAGACTGAGTTAGAGCTCAAGGCAGAGATGTTATGTAGTGATTCCCAACCAGAGGTACCTCTGCAGCAGACGTTGTGCTAGACTTTTTCGTCGCCGGTCATTTTGACCGACAGGGTCATAAAAATCCGGTCATAATCTATTTTTACCGGTCATTTTAATTTTCGTTTTTAAATGATAATAAAGATATTCAAAGACATTTAGTTTTCATTCGTTCGTTTTTAATAAATCCAACAAGCAAGTTATAAAGTGTGCATTAATAAGGACATGAACGAAAAGATGAACAGACATCCACACACTGCAGTGCTTCAGTTCGGCGTCTGGTCTATTTTTCACGCGGGCCGCGGGCGCTTCTGTCAAGCTGGATAGAGCGGATCGTACCAAACAGGAAGTCGGACACAGAAAAGACGAGAGAATCCGGCCAATTTTCAAAATAAAATAACAACAGCATGCATTTAGGAACGTGAGGAGAAAATACTGTGTTTGTAATTTAAAATAACACAACAGTGCATAACCGAACACATTTTTCAATACCCTAATCACTTCATTACAATTTTAATTTTGTGTCACCAAGCCTACAGGCATAACTACATGAATAAAATGGTCAGAACAATATGCCCTATTCATTCAGTGTTTATCCAACACGCTCAATACGTGGACATGCAATGACAAATTGTCATTAACTTATTATGTTATAAAAAACGATTAAAATATGGCCTTACCCATGTTTAAAATGACCTGTTGAAGTGAAAAAACGAGTACTGACGGGAACAGACGAGTGGAGTCGATGTTTAACCAGCGCAGAGAGCGCAGGAGAAATGCGCTGCCTGTGTGGACAGTCAAGCGCCTGCGAGTATACTTGCAGGACTTCTGCGGCACTAACGCATCTGGTGTGTCCAGGCCGTTATGTCAACAACGCTACATGAAGCAGATGAATGACTTTTTCTCTGCAGTGTGAAAATGTCAGCCACTTAAACCACTGACTGTGCACTCCGCTGCCAAGTGGGCAGTGGTGGTAATTGCAACCGGTCAAAATGACCGACGGCCTTCAGGTTTTCCAGTCATTGTTGTAAAAAAAACAGTCAGTGACCGAGAATATCCGGTTAACGTGACCCCTGCTCTGCAGTTACCAGGGAGTATGTGGTAATATTTTTAAGTAGCATAACTAATCTGAAAGCATAAAAAATCCAATTTTACCATAAAATACGTCTGCACTTATTAAATCAGCTGTAGCCTGCAGCTAAACAGTACATTACATTACGTAATGCTGTAATAGACTCTTGATTCATGCGACAGTTTGACAGCAGTTCTTGAGCTGTGATTGACATGATTGACAGCTGCATAAGAGACTCCTTGGCTCTAATTGGTCTTTTTTGGTGCACTACAGTTAAGTCTTTCGAATGCCACTACAAGCAGCAGGAAGGTTTTTTTTTTTTTTTTACAGACCATTTCTCTCATGTATGTCTTTTAGAATATAGTGACAGTTTCGGCAAGTATCACACAAATTACCATTTGTATATCAGTTACTCAACCGTGAACGAAGAATCCAACAAAGGCGAACAATCTTGATGAACTAAAGTAAACGGGGACTGCGTTTAACAGCAGAGGAACTATACCAAAACATCCTTTTACAAACTCTGACACAACTTGTGCAGTGTAATGCAGGTTTCATTTACCCAGTGCTTCCCACACATGACTTTTCACTAACATATCAGAACAAAGTGTCATGCACTTACGAGTAGGGCTGTACCCAACTCAGAATTATTTCAGTTGAATCAGATTCCTTTGAAGGACAACTTTGGTATTTTTCAACCTGGGCTCTATTTCTCCATGTGTATGTGTGCGTATGATTCATGGGTACCGCTCGTTCTAAAATTGGTTCAGTATTGAAATGAGCTAAAACAGTAATGGGGGCAAATGCGTCCCGTACAAAAGTGCTTTTTTTCACCACTGACCAGTTCAGATCTCCAGTGTTATCTCTGTAGATAGCATATTGTAGCAGCCCTGGGGCAGTGGTGACTGTGAATGAGTGGAGTCAGCTGTCAGTCAGTCCTCGAGCAGAGAGGCGGAGGGCGTCCCCGCTTGGTAATGTAAATGAGTATGTGTGTGTGAAGTGTGTGTTACGCTAGAAGAGTCAGAGGACGGAGTCTTTTACGTGCTACCCCCTGGAGTGTTACCGGAGTTTTTGGATTGCTCAAATAAATGGGCCTTTTTCCTGAACACAAGAACAGGATGTTGTGCAACACCCCGTACAGCTTTCATAGGCTGCCTTTGTCGGACGGTGAGATGCTGAAGTTGTGGCTAGTTGTGCTTCAAATGGATGCTAACACTCCTGTCCAGACACTGCGCCTTGTAGACCATCGGGTCTGCAGTGCTCACTTCTCCCAAGATGACTACTGCCAGCCGAAGAAGAGAAGACATCCAATCCCGAAACACCTCTTCCTCAAGAAAACGGCTGCTCCACGAGTAGAGAGCTACAGACACAGTGGAGCAAAGCTCGTGACATCACACAGCCCAGAGGTAAGGGAAAGGCTAAGTTAGTATGCTATTTACAGAGAGCACTGGTGATCTGAACTGGTCAGTGGTGAAAAAACACACACTTCACACACACATACTCATTTACAATAACTAGCGGGGACGCCCTCCGCCTCTCTGCTCCAACACTGACTGACAGCTGACTCCACTCATTCACACTTACCACTGCCCCAGGGCTGCTACAATATGCTATCTACAGAGATAGCACTAGCGATCTGAACCGGTCAGTGGCGAAAAAAAGCACTTTTATACGGGACGCATTTGCCCCCATTACCGTTTTAGCTCAATACTGAACCAATTTTAGAACGAGTGGTACCCATGAATCATATGCACACATACACATGGGGAAATAGAGCCCAGGTTGAAAAATACAGAAGTTGTCCTTTAATGCGAATTTTCAACAATTTGGTTTGTTTTTTTCCCCATATGAATTTTAAAGTTTAAACGGGCTCAGTGGGATATTCAGTATGACAGCAGCATTCATGTAGTATAGTAAACAAGCTAACAGTGCTAACAACAGATCAGATATATGCAACATTTTTTTGCAGTCACTAGATATCAAACAAAAGCCAGAGACTGTGTCACAGTAACTATCTGTAAGCTGTAAATTCATCACGTCCAAGCAGAAGTGAGCAGAAAGTGTTATCTCAGAGTCACAGCTGTCTGTACCAAAGAGTAACGTGATAGTAAAGGGCACTCCATCCACAGCAAAATGTGGTGACTAAAACATCCCCAGAAGTACTCTGCACAGCACACTGACTAGCAAAAGAAAAAACATTTAAAGCAGTCTCAGTCGACTGAGGGGTCTCTGATTGATGATTAGAATCTTCGACTATCAAGGGACAGCCCTGCAAACGACAAGTGCACTTGGGCACCCGTACGCATTTGAACTCTACTCAAGCAGCACTTATAGGAAATGGCTGAGATATCTTAGTAACAGAAGAGTCGCAAAATAGATTTTTTTTGTTTATTCATTTGTTTTGGCTAATTGTTTTTTTGAGATGTGTCTTTATATTAGTTTTTTTTTGGTTGTTTTTTTGTTGTTTTTTTCATTTTATTGGGGGGAATTGGTTGTGATGTTCATGCTAAATTGATTACAGCTTGTACAATAAAATATTCAACAACAAAAAAGCAGTACTCATACACACGTATGTGCTCAGGCATACTCAGGGCATGCAACTTGTTGGCGTAAGCGTTTAATAATGTGACATATTTACTGAAAATGTATGTGTTTAGGAAGTACTGAGCATTCAACTGGATAAATGAGCATTGGATTATACTGCACGAGTTGTGTGAGAGTTTTGATAGATTTTCACTGTTGTTAAACGTGGTCATGACTTCAATATATGTAGAATGTTTGTGTAGAATGTTTGCTTTTTTTTTTCTTTTTTTTTTTTTTTTTTGATTCTTCATTCGTGCCATTGAGGCGTACCAGCAAAACAAAGTCTTCCTCACAAATCAATGTAACACACAATGAGTTATTGGTATACAAATGGTCATTTTGCGGGTGAAGTCTTATTTAAAGAAAGTCGCTCGAACCCGAGGTGTGATGCTGAAGTTGTTCTCTGCATAAACTTTTAGAGGCTTCCTGATAGTGTCACCATTTGTTCTTTTGAACTCATTTATGTGGAGGTTCAACCACCTCCACCTCTGACCTCTAACGCCTCCTCTAACTGGATGTGGCAGTTTTTTAGGCCGTCTTGTGATGACTACCTCTCACATCTGTTCCACATTGTGACTTCTTACTTCCTTTACATTCCCCTCAAGTGCTTGCCTCTTCTATTTATTGCTTTTTTGAGTGGAGGACAAAGTGCTGTTTGCTCTTTGGCTCATGCTCAGTAAAGCCTTTGAGTCATGACGAAGGCTTTTGACCTTGAGGTGAGGAGTCATCCAACCACTAACCATCTACATGAGCTTTGGCTTTAGTGAATGTTAATCTGGCTGCGAGGAAGTGTTCAAACCTTGTGTGAGCAGTGGATTCTGGGAATCTGGAGGCCTTTTATGGAGGTGACGAGAAGAGAGAAAGAAAGAAAAAACGAAACAAAGGGAAGGGAAACAAAGATGATGGGAGGAATTCAAATGCATCTCGCAGGCAGAGTGAATCCATCAGTACGTTTGCTCTCCTTTCAGCTGGGTCACTGAGCTCAGAAGAAAGGGAGTCCCGTGTTGAGCTGGTGTGTGTGTTGCTGAGAGAGGGGGTACTTGCAGATGTGTGCAGGATGGACAGTGTTTGCCTTTGAAAGCATGAGCATGCATGCCTGCACAAAAGGTGACGCAAGCTTGTGCACACACGTAGTAGCATTCTTCTATCACACTGTTGTTTGACCAGTGCTGGAAAGATGTCTGAGGGCCTCTCTGCTGCCTGTGCCCCTCTGCTTAAAGCACCACTCCTTCTTTATTTGATTTTGTTACAGGAGATTATCCTCCTTGTTCTGCTCTCTCAGCCGCTTTTATTATTATTGTGAGGTTGTCTTAATTAGGAATGTTCCTTACACAGTTGGTTTGTTAAAGCTCATTAATCTTTGAAATGTCTTCCCTATGGCAACAGTGATTAGGAAGAATTAAGTGTGTCTGCATGCACGTGTAGGTGTGTGTTTGTGTCGACTTCTGGCTTGGTGGTCTGTCTGTCTGTCTGTCTGTCTAATCAGGTCTTTTGTGGCAGGTTATGGGATGTGTCTTGCCAGAACCTGTTGCCCTGGGCTGTAGATGTAACTGTTGAAGACTGGCTGATGTATGATGTGTTCAAACCGTTGTAACTTCTGTTGTCTCTGTTTCAGATGCAGGAGCTGGAGCAGAGAGTGACAGAGGCTGACCAGCGGGCTGAGAGCGCTGAGAAACAGGTAGAGGGACGCTTTGTCATCCTTTTGACCACAGCTTGTGAAATATTAAAGGATAATTCCACCAAACCCCCAAGAGAAGTCCAACAGAGCACGAAGCACCAGCAGTCATGTGAACTCATTGAACTTACTTGGAGAAGGAATACAAAGACAAACTGTCAAATTATGCCTTTTGTTATAGATAATCTTCCTGGTCAACTTTTAAAGCTCTTGCACCAAAGCCTTCCAGGAGGCATGCACTTCCAATTCCTGATGACATCTAGCTTGTTCGATTTTGAGTTAGAATGCACTTTTTATAAGTAACTTTGGACAAAAGCATTTGACAAAATAAATGTAATAAATCTACCATATTTGCTTGAGTATCACACAGGATTATTACTGACTTGCTTCTGGTTTTACCCCCAAAAGTTGGTTTAAATAATCATTTGCTTGCTTAAAATCTGTGTAAACATCTGACCGCTCGTTTTTTGCCTCATTGGATGATGTTGTCGCAATTTTGCCACATTTTTGGATGTCAATGAGTACTTTGGTACTTTGGTGATGACAGTGTTGTCATAACTGATGATGGCCAAAACTACATGAATAAAACTGTAGAAATAAACCAGAATTATCATTAAAAAACTAGAAAACGTAACTTAAAAATTGAGTCAAATCAACCATTCTGTCAGGAACACTCTCATCTTGATTTAACCATTTATTGCGATAAATGGATATACAGTCATGCTTGATGCTGAGGGCTCTGTTCTTAAGGTGGTCCCTGGATTAGACAAGCAGTTTGCCAAGCCAAAACAGGAAGTGCAATGCTTAAATTGTCCGCTGATTACAGCTGAGGCGTATGCCTTCTGTGTCCTGCATGAGTTTAAGTGATGCTTAATATAAAGAAAGTCCTTGTCAATGCAATCTGTGCGGGCCACAGTCAACTTTTTCCGTAACAACTGAACTTATATTTAGGGATGGGAATTGGTAAGATGTTATTGATAACAATACTATTTCTGATTCTTCTTATGTGTCCGATTCTTTATCAATTCCCACACTGATTCCTGTTTTTGTGTGGGAAAAAAGCAGGCCTCCACAGGTTTTCAGCGTCAAAGCAACTGTTAAATTATCTCTGAGTCTAAACACTGAGTAGGAAAAAAGACCTGCATGTGACTCAGGTGTGCAAAAGCCCCACTGTGAAACCACTATATTTGTCACCGGCTCTCAGCTTGAACTAGTCATGAATCTGCTAAGCCTACCTGTGTGAGCTTATGTTATCATTAAAGAATATTTACCCTCAGTGCTGCTTCTTGGTGGGAAGCAGCAGTACTCGTACGTAAAATGTCAAATACATGGCATTCCTGGAATTTAAGCCCATGTTGTGTACAAAGACGTTTCCGCATTTAACTGGTGTTTCCATCCTCAATTGAAATTATCATTCTATAGACACTACAAGCAGCACTGTCATCATTTTCTTCATGAAAAGAAGACACGGTTTGGACCGTTTCTTCCTCTCCGCCATGACCCTTTCTTGTTGCAAGATTCCAGCAGCATAGACACATGACTTTGACGTAATTGTTTCAAAATCTATTGTCATGGAACAGACAGTTTGGAACTGGTTCTCAACTAGAACCAACTTAAATTGGGATTCATAAAGTCACACAGTCAGCTGGATTTTGTGGGTTTTTTTGGACTACAAACCACTGAGTTGGAGTTAGGGGACGTACATGTATGTGTCACACATACTCTGTGTTTAATCTCCTATTTGCCGTCATTACTGGCCATTCCAGGTGTTTTCTGTAGGTGGTAATTTAATGGTGCCCTTTCTTTAAAAACAAGAAATACCTGAGGGCTTAGAAAGCTTCTCCTCGTCAGAGACGGCTGCAAAGTATCCTCAGTGTTTTCTTCTTGACTTCGTCTGCTGCCCCTCAAAACTAAACGAATCATGCAAATTCGAGCTTTCTTCTGGCCGTGCTCGTGCATTCACTCCTCTAATTATTACATTTTCAGATCCATGTCATGGAGGAAAAGCTGAAGTCTGCAAACATACAAACCAGCGAATCGGAGAGCTCGTTGTACAGAAAGTACCAAGACCTGACCAATCAGGTTCAAGAAAAAGATGCTGTGATAAAGAGATTAGAGGTGCAGCTGGAAAAACAGGTATGGACGGAGCCATCAGATAAAGAGCAGAAATGTCCATTTATGTTCATAAAATGTAAGTTGAAATAATCCACAAACTCTGTTTCTTCTTTGACTGCAGATCTTAGTCAGAGCCCAGGAGGCAAAGATTATTGAGGAGAAGGCTGCCAAGATTAAAGACTGGGTCACCTTTAAGCTCCGAGAGGTAAGCTCACACATGTAGAGGAACGCCCCTGACTCAAGTCGGAGCCTCTGGGAGAGCCCTCACCCTGCTCAGAGACATCATCTGTAGCAACAAGAGAAGCTTCTGTGTAAAAGCTAATTATCTACAGCTGGTTATACACAAATGACGACCAATGTATTACAGTATTTAACGGGAAACTTTTCAACTTGGACCTTATTTTCCCACGTTTTTGTGTCATAGGAGCAACAGTTTTCTGAGTTATTCCATTATTGAGCAAGCTGGAGACAGGGCTGTGAAAGAGACTACAGTGTAATGTTTGGGAACAGTCCTACAAGTGCTTGTTTTTTCCTACTGAGAGGCTCAGATTGTCATTAGTGTCTGGGAAAAAAAACATGTTTTCTTTATCTTTCACTGGATCTGGTCTGTTTGTTATTGTATCTCACCAAGTCTCACTCAAGGTCTCATTCTGAAGTCTCGTGAGTTGATTTGTTGCAGGAAGACAATAAGAAACAGACCAAATCAAGGAAAGGTAAAGATATACGTTTTATTTCTCTGTAGGGTCCTTTAAATATTGTTGTCAGACACCTATAATAACAATCTGAGCCTGTCAGTGGCAAAAATAAGCACTTTTAGACGGCGTATATTGACAGTGCACCCAAAACGATTACATTGCAGCCTCTTCTGCGTCTGCCAGCTGCAGGGCTATCACTCAAACCTGGACCAGTTTCAAAAATTGTTGTCTCCATTGAGATGGTATGATACAAGGAGGGTGATGAATCTGTAGTCAAATAGGGAATCCCCCTGGGGTCTAGACGCTGGTGGTGGTAGAGATGGTGAAGATGAGATGAGAAGAAGACAAGGAGAAGATGGAGAAGTGCCAAAGATCTGGATGAGTAGAGGAATGAGTCTCCATGGAGTTTGTCCTGGACTCTGGATACGATGGCTGGAGGTGAACACAACATTTCATACCACTGCTACGCTGATGACACCCAGTTATATATCCTGCTTGAATCTGGTGACAACAACAACAACAGCTCAGTTCAGTCCCTCCTTGACTGTCTCCAGGAGGTGAAACTCTGGATGTTGACAAACTGTCTCCAGTTAAACAACAGTAAAACCGAAGTGGTCCTATTCGGTCCCTCAAACACCACCGGGGACATTGCTTACCATCTAGGGTCCCTGGCACCCAACCTTCATTCCCATGCCAGAAATCTTGGTGTCATATTTGATTCAAAACTCAAATTTGAAAAACAAATCAACGCCGTGGTCAAAGGTTGCTTTTTCCATCTCAGAAATATCACCAAAGTCAAACCATCACTAACGCCCTAATTTCTTCTCACCTCGATTATTGCAACTCACTTTATTTCGGCATCAACCAGTCTTCTCTGTCCCGTCTGCAGCTGATGCAGAATACCACTGCCAGACTAATAACCGGCACAAAAAAGAGAGAAAGCATAACACCTGTTCTGGCATCTCTGCACTGGCTTCCGGTCATGTTCAGAACAGAATTCAAAATCCTACTGTTCGTCTTCAAGTCCCTAAATGACCTGGCACCCCAGTACATCTCTGAGCTCCTGTGCCCCCTCACCAACCCCAGACCTCTCAGATCCTCAGACCAGCTGCTCCTGGCTGTCCCTTTTTCAGAGTCAAGGGGCAGGGGAGATCGGGCCTTTGCGGTGGCCGCTCCCAAGCTGTGGAATGCTTTACCTTTTTCTATCAAATGTGCCTCCACTGTAGTTATGTTCAAGGCAAAACTAAAAACTCATATGTATTCCCTGGCATTTGATTGCCTTCACTGGTCCTTGTTGCACTACATTATGCTGATTTATTTGATTAATTGATATTTGATGTTGACTCACATGTTCTGTACAGCACTTTGGTCAGCTCTGGTTGTTTTTAAATGTGCTTTATAAATAAACGTGATTTGATTTGATTTGAACCGAGTGGAGGAGGGCATGCCTATTCTGCCTAAAATGACAGCTGACAGCAGCAGAAGAGAGAGCAGATTTAAAATTTTGCAGTAGCATCCTGATTGGCAAAGTTAGATTGGATAACTAGAAGAGTGAACCCCCATAATCTGGAAGCAGTAGGAGTGGGATGAAGAGAATTGTGAATAGATGAGCACAAAGAAAGTCTTCCTGATAGAACTTCATTCGTCACTTAAAAAACACATGAAAATAGGCTCCATGTTGGAAATACTAAGTTTCCCTTTATTAAAGCAGCTGTAAGAAGCATATCACTTACATGAAAATCACAATATCAGCTTTAAAAAATGTTTTAAAAAGTTTTTTTCAGCTGTAATAGTTGCAAAGTAGATGTCTGCTAACAGCTGTCATGTAAGTTATACTGTATATGTACTGTGTTGCAGATGGAGCAGGAGAACCAGCAGCTGAAAATGGCCAACGTGAAGCAGACTGAACAGATCATGTTGCTGCAGGACAAACTACAAGGTGACAACCAACAGAAACTATTAGGTTTAACAACAGTTAAATATTGTATTAACTTAATTTTATGTAAGGTAGCTAGTTCAGCATCAGATTAGAAGTCATAAATTAAATGTAATGATTTGATTTACATGATGTAGTTTAAAAATAATAATATTTAGTATTTTGTTAGCAGTAGTGCAGTCAAAGGTCATGTAGACAAGTTGAAGTGTCTGTTAAAATAATTTCCGAGAGCTCCGGTGGGAAAGAGTCTGAGTTCCTGGTGTCGTCTTTCTCCTCCTCCAGCTCTCTTAGAGAAACCTGCTTCCTCTGGATCTCCTGCCACCTCCCCTGTAATGGATACCCACCTGGTGCCCAGCAGTCCGCTGTTTCCTCCCAGCTGCCCCGGCACACCACCTGCTCAAGATGACAGCTGGAGACAAGCAGGTCTCCGAGGACCCGCCGCTAATATCAAGACTTCGCCGACAGGTGTGCTGCTCTTAATTTATGTTATCTTGGGATGAGGAGCAGGAAGCCTTTGAAGCAGCAAGCTTGTTGTTTAATTCAAGTCTGGCTGATCACATGACGAGAACAGAACCATCAGTGGTGGACTTTAAAGATATTATGTAACTTTTCTGCACTTAAATGTCTGAAAACAGTGAGACCTGTGTTATATATTTTGTTAAGTTATAATTTTTGTTAAGTTAAGTTGTTATAAGTTGTGTACTTACATCGTCCCAAACGTTTCCAACAATGTTCAAACCTAAAGAAATCTTCAGTTTTACAAAAGAGGACATGGTCTCGGTCATTTGGTTGCCGTCGTCTGTCAGTGATATCATGTCCCCATTTCACATGTGTCAGGATTGTGGTTGTCTGCAAGAAGCTGTCATAAAGAGACTCTCTATCCAATTTTAAGCGGTATTTTACAACACACTTTTATTTTGCAAAGATTTTTTTTTTAATGCTCAAATTACAGTGTAAAAAGTAAAAGGACAAAGACACTTATCCAAAAAACATCAGAGGCGAAAAACAAATACATACACACACACACGCAAGGAAAAAATATTTAAATCAAATGTTTGATTCCTTAAATATATACAGAGAGGATGTACTAAAACTAAATCTTAGGACATTTTGCCATACAAACATATATTCATAAATTCACAAATGGGTCAGAATTAATAGAAGTTGGGACACTTTTAGATCTTGGCAGTTTTTTAACTATTAACTGAATGAAGGATTTTAGTCATCAGTTGTCTGGATTTTAAGTTGTCAGAAAAACAACCTTAGAAAACATTAGTGGCAGCTTGGTCCCAGCCCCTGTCATGCAGAACAGCATCAAAGAAACACTGATTTTTAACATAAAACTGCTTTATTCAATATTTTTACCAGTTTAAATCACCGGGTTCATTTGTTTTGGAGAGGAGAGTAGTCCTTGAACATCAGTTCCAACATGTTATGTTGACTTTGTCAAATGTTCTCAATGTGTCTCCTCAGATGTGAAAAGGACTCATGACCAGTCCAGTAAAGGGATTTGTCTTGGAGACCTTGCGGCCCACGGTGCTCTCTCTCAGGGACGGAGCAGGGAGGGTCCCAGCAGCCCTGTTTCCATCAGTGGACCAGAGCTCCCAGTGGGCTCAGAGGGTCAAGCGGGGGGCTCTGACAGAGACAACTCCTCAGATGAGCTCAACAGCAAGTTCCGCTCTCAGTGCCTTCACTCTTCCTCCTCTTCTTCATCTTCATCCTCAGCCTACGAGATGGCCCATGGATCGAGCTCCCCAGAGTCATCCCTCAGAATAATACCCAAAAGCCCTCTCCTGTCACGCTCCCCCTCCACCAACAACCCCTTCCCCAACCCTCCAGTTCACCAGTCAGGCACCAGCATGACACTGCCCAAAGTTCGGACTCCGCTCACCCCCAGAGACAGCATCCAGCTGGTGAAGAAGCATTACAGCCAGCCGCAGCCCAGCTTGGACAGACTTCACCACCTCAACGTTAATATAGACATCATGACCCCTTCCTCCACGTCCTCCACCCTCAAGAGCACAGGGACCGCCACCTCGCCCTTCTCACAGGTCATTGAAGAAACAGACATTGACGATGGGCTTCCTGACAGCATGGACGGGGTGGTGGAGGGGTCGGGATCAGAGGAGCCATGCCAGGATGGAGTTTCCTTTGTGGGACTGCCAGAAGAACTGGAGCAGCTGGATCCACCGCCAACGCCTCCTTTACACCGCTTCCCTTCATGGGTATGAAAGACCAGCATTATCAACTCAGCTTCTGCATACTGTATTATATCATGCTGATAAAATTTTTCTTGCAAGTACGAGCAAGTCAAATGGTTCTATTATATTTTGTATCAGTTACTGCCCCAAGGCTCAGGATGCTTAGACACCAGAAGAGATTAAAGTTTGACATTTTTGAAAATATGCCGACTTGCTTTCATGCAGAGAGTTAGACACGAGGATTGATGCTGATCTCATGTCTGCACATTAAATATGAAGCCACCAGCAGCAGCAGTCGGTTAGCTTAGCTTAGCACAAAGACTGGAAACAGGGGGAAACAGTTAGCCTGGCTCCGTTCAAAGAGAACAAAATGTGCTAAGCAGCACCTCCAGAATGTATATCTTGTTCGTTAGATTCTTACAAAAAACAAAGTGAAAGAAAGACAATTTGCTGTTTCACAGTGGGTTAATTGTCTAACTATTTTTTGGACCACTTGCCAGGCAACCAGCGGAGACTCTAGGAAGTTACTGGTCTCGGCCAAATAATTGTTCAACAAATTACCTTCTATAAACTTATAGATTGTTGTTTTTACACTTGAACAGATTGAAGAAACCGGATACGACATGTAAGTGAGCTTCAGAGGTTTTACCTTTGGACAGAGCAGGAGTATTTCTATGTTACGCAGCAACACGCATCAGCCTTCCTGTTGTGTTCATGCCACTGCCCTGTCCCTCTCTGTCCCTAAGATATCTTGGGTTTACTCTGCATATTGATCTGTAAGATATATCAGACAAAAAGCCATAAATATAAGAAAATTTAAGATTAAAACTGATGAGTAAAATTGCCTGTGAAGGTTTCGGATGCCCTTTCCAGGTCTTATTGTCCTAACTTTAATCTGTTTGGAGATGAGAATAGTCGGTTGTTATGGGCATTTTACTGAAAACTGACCTTTGACCTCTTCCCAAAGCTCAACCTGTTTCCAAATGAGAATTAAACCTGGTCCCAAGCCTCTTTTCTAACCCTGAGTTATCCCGTTTTTCATCCTTAATTGCTTAGTTGTTATTTTTTAATTAATTTATCCTTATTAGAGTTGTTAAATTTCTTGGGCTGCAGTTCATTTTGGAACTGTTCTCATAATAGAAAGAGCAGATACATTTAGACAAAGACAATGTTATCACTCTGAGTCATAACCCTATTTCATATTAAGCAAAAAACAGAGCTGAGGAACATCTTTCTAAGGTTCCCATTAGATGCTCTATAGAGCTGGGGAACACAGGAGTGACCCCAGACAGAGCCAGGCTAGTTGTTTTCCTCTATTTTTAATCATCTGCTGATGGTATAATGTACAGATATACGAGCTGCTTGATCTTCTTGTATAGCTCATCTAATGCAAAAACAGATGAGTGTGTTTCCCAAAATTCAAAGATCTCGATGCCAAAGTTCTGCACTATCTAAAGGTGTCCGTAATGAATGTTTCCTGACTTTTTTGACGTCTGCAGGAGAGTCGGATCTACGCTGTGGCGAAGTCAGGAATGAGAGTATCAGAGGCAGGTCCTGGAGCCAGGGGCCCCGGACGAGGTGAGTCCCCCCGTAGACAGAAACAAATAACAAGCTATCAACTCTGTCTTCACTAACATGAGCTGTTCAAGATCCATTTATAGTCGACGTAATGCAGAGAGGAAGACAATAAAAGCCAGCAGCAAAAGCACGGAAAAACGTGATGAGTCACAGTTGATCTAAGTTGAATATGTGTTTGATTCAACACAAATCTGATGTCAGAGAAGATCTTGGTGCCACATGTATGCATAGACACAGCCTCACCAAAAACCTCAAGTAACAGAACAATAATTCAGCCTCATATTTCACTCATTCACAGTCTGAACACACAGTCTGAACATCCACAGGGTCTTCATCTTACAGTTTGTTAACCAACAGACACTGTGGAGCCTCCTCACATGCCGACATGCATACAGACAGTGAAGGACTCTGAGGCCTTCACAAAGACATTTACATACTTTCATGTTTAATAATTTTTCCACACCATCATGTGTGAAGCATGTGTGTAACCCTGTGTGTGTGTGCTCGTCTGTCTGCATGAGCCTGGGTGGTGTGGGAGATGACTCAGTGCTGTGAAGTGACATGTCATTCACCTGATGCTAAAGCTGCTGAGGAGGTGTGCGGTTGGTTTGGATCTGTCATTGCCGCCTTTGATGTCACTTCCTCTGGCCCGAGGCACCGCACACCTGCACAGGTGTGGGCTCCTCTTCAGGAGGCTCCTTTTCTTTATGTAAAGAGCCAAGGAAGAGAATAAGAGGAGGGAGGTTTAGAGGAGCAGAGGGAGAGGCTGCTTTTTAATCAGCTGTGATGAAAGGACATGGTCTGGCTGTAATTACTGCTGTCCCGACATCGTCTTCCATTTTGTCAGGATGCAGACAGAGAGGTTTGACAGCGCTGCGACTATTGAATTTCCTGACTGCCAGGTACACGGAGCTGGCTGCCAAGCGGCTGTTGAGGATTAAGTCATAGCTTGCTCATCTTATTCTGCGTCCTCTCATGTTTGTGCCTCGAGGTGCATCATTTGTAGAGCATTTAAATCTCTAAATGAATACCATGGGGACCAGGCTATTTTTGTTTTAACTCAGGACTGTTCAACTTTGTCTTCACTTACTTGAGAGGCACATAGAACTGCTGCAAATGCGTATGAATTATACATCTGTATTATAACTAAGGGTGCTCTCCTTCCCCCTTTGCAACCATACAGACTCTATAGGAATTACTATATAATTTAATGTTTTGATTCGGGCTGTTTGAATATTGCTAATACACTGCTAATAAATAACAGGGGCTCAAATATAGTGCAACGGTCTTTAAGCTGTTTTACATCTATTTTAAACTCGTGCTTTTCATAAGTTTTTTTTAATACATCCTTGTTTGTGTTTGGTGTTGTTCTATTTGAGCTTTCCCATTAAGTTGTGTGTATGTGTAATTAAGGCCAACATACGGGGATGCAGTTGCTAGCTTGCATTGCTATCTTAAAGCGAGACTATGTCACCTATAAAACAAGGAAGAGATAAAAGAAGGAACGGTCACGACGACAGTGACGCCGTGTGTGTTTTTTAATCTGATGGAAGGATTTTTCTGTCAGTGTTGAAACAACAAAGATATGATGGGTTTAAGTGTGATTTTCGGTGCCTGCCTCATTGACTCCAACAGAACCAAAACCAAAGTCTGGCTCCTCGAACGCGATAAAAACGATAAGAGCGATAAAATGCACCACAGTTCAAGTCAGTATGCTCAGGAGTTTTGCTGCTACAGACCATAGTCAGTCGTCTGTGGTGGTGAAAGTTAGCCAACTTCGAAAATTTGTGACCCGCAAATAGTTCCCCCTCTGCCATCATGGAGGAACTTTAAGTGGTGTGTCTACAGAGCTCCCCAAAGATCACAGCAAGATGTATTGTTTTTGTGTTACGTGACCTATAAATGCCACACCTTTATGATTCTTTGAAAGAAACTGTTTTAAGGCTTGAAATTGGTCTTAAATTTGCGGTTCTGGCAGGTTTGACAGGTGATACAGCTGTGCAGCACGACATAAGTCACTAACATTACCCGTGGGAGGGGGGCTAAGACATGAGGGAAGGAAGCCAGTGAAGGAAGCGAGGAGACACATTAGCATGATTAAATGCTCCCACTGTTATAGAGCTGAACATTTTTCTGTAATTACCATTTGTGGCCACAGTTGGCACTGTTCAGCAAAACTTAGATTACCTCACTTTAAGCTATAAATGCTGTGGTATGAAGCATTAGCATGTAATTTACGTGTTAGATTAAACAGATTCTTAATGAATGTTTTTCTGTGTGTGTTGCAGGGTCCAACTTACCCCAGTATCCAGCGGCAGGTCCGTTCACCCAGCTGATCTATAAGAATATCAACGTACCAGTCTATACCACACTGAAAGGGGTGAGTAAACTTTACTTTGGATCTGTGCATCACTTCTGAGGCAGCTTCTCAGCAGCTCCTGAGTTTTAAATATCAGACTAGTTTTTATCTTTACTGAATTCAAATTTGGTGGAGTTTTGCCTTACAGTATTCTCTGAATTGTCTGTTACAGAAAGCCACTCAGATCAGCAGTGTACCTCTACCCGATGATGACTCTGGGTCTGAGGACGACAGCAGCTCTTTGGCCAGTTTACGGACCTCCATCCTGAGCCCGGACAGGAAGGGCAGCGTCCCAGGGAGCCCACGAGCCGTCAAGAGAGGTGAGGATTGCACGTTACAGTGTAGACATGACAGTGAAAAGCACACACCTCTAAAATGTCATCAATTTAAGTTTTAAACAATCCATGATTTTTGGATCCAGTGTTTTATGAACCTGAAGGCAGGCAACCCAAACTCCAGAATAAATGTCTGCTTTGTAAGTGTCTGCAAAGTATAGATACGTGACATTTGTACGTTATTACATAGTGGATATGTTGAAACTTAACGTTTACATTTCAACAACGTGTGGTTTCATTTAGGCACAAAAAACACTTGGTTACTGATAGGAAAAGATCATGTTTTGGCTTATAATAATCTCTTGTCTCTCTAATCTAGTGGTTGGCAGTTTGGAAGACGTCTCGCTTAGGTGTTATGCCAACCACCGTCTTCTCCAGCTCCGCCACTTGAGGAACATTGATATGAAATATACAAATGTAATGTATCCGGGGTTTGTGCCTGTGATTATGCCAGAAATTACAATATCAGCATTTTCCTCTGGCGACTGGGCTGACATAGGAGTCCTCTCAGGGTCTTTCTTATCTCAGTATGCAGCAGTTATTCCTCAGTTTATCTGAAAACATGACCAAACTACGATGTGCGCTTGTCAATTTAAGGAAACAAATCCAGAGAAATCTACCATAGAATAAACAGACGTTTATCTGCTGACCATAATGGTATGTAGTTTCAAAAAGCTGCATTGTAAGTATGGAAAATACAGCACTCGGTGGATGTAGATATTCACCGCTTAAACTCAATGCAAAATAACTGCTGGAATGCAAAGAGCATCACGTACTGATGGTATCTCGGAGTGATCTCACAGTCTGGATTTTCCATTTAAGAATGTTCTGTCTTGAACTTCCTGTTGCTCGCTGGCTCTCAGTCAGGAGTATACTTTATATTCTGTGTTCTTCTCCTTTCAGCAACTTCTACTGTCCCCTCTAACCTTTTATGTATGAACATCTCCTGTTTTCCCAGGTGTGTCCATGTCCTCCATCAGCTCCGAGAGTGATTATGCCATTCCCCCTGATGCCTACTCCCTGGACAGTGACTACTCCGAACCGGAGCACAAAGTCCAGCGAACCTCCTCCTATTCCTGTGAGAGCACTGGGCCTGTAAGTGAAGTCCTGCTCTTTATTATAAACTCCCATGCTTAGTCAGATACAGTGTGAGCAGTCAGAAGTGTTTGAATAATCCCTGTGCTGTTTGTGTTTGTAGGAGATGCTGGAGAAGTCTGGGTACCTGCTGAAGATGGGCAGTCAGGTAAAAGCCTGGAAACGTCGCTGGTTCATCCTCAGGAATGGAGAGATCCTCTACTACAAATCTCCTGTGAGTCTGAGCCCGTCTGCTTCCTTCTAAGGTTTTGCTGTTCGCACCGAAAACATTGCACGAATATTTCGAGATTTTGTGCTTTTGCGTGCACGATGGCTGCAGCTGAAGGCACGAGCACCATCTTAACAACCCATCACTGCCATTGTTGTCAACTTAGATTAAAGAATATGTACATTAATGTAATTTCGGACAAAAATGAAGATTGTTGTGTGTGTATATGTGTGTTTTGGTGTGTGTATCCAGAGTGACGTGATCAGGAAACCTCAGGGTCAGATTGAGCTGAACTCCTCCTGCCGTATAGTTCGTGGGGAAGGAGCGCAGACGTTTCAAGTAAGTGGAAAACACATGTGAAATCCTACAGAAAGGATCCCGACAGTGCTTAAATTAATGTGAAAATATTCCAAGACAAGAAGAGTATGATTTACTCTGCACACTGTGACTACAGGCTCTGCAAAGAATCGAACTGGTAGTTAAATCTTTACAGATCTACAGTTCAAAAGACTCTGGCATGAGAGCAAAATATAAAAACTTAAACATAGACAGTTGTTAGAAGGCACATGCAGCTCCACACACACACACACACACACACACACACACACACACACACACACCAGCACTCTTATTTTAGCACTGCATCCCAGCAGAGCTTTACTGCTGCATACCAGAGAAACAGCTTAAAATGACATCAGGTGTAGCGTTGGACAGGAATGTTTTCCTGGCTCTTGGGAAGCTGATTCTAATCTCCTCTGACACCATGATGCTATCTCCGTCGGGCTTGGCTCAGCATTTTTCCCATATTTCTCCCTTTTCATCAGTTGATTACAGAGAAGAAGACCTTCTATCTGACCGCCGACTCACCCAACATCCTGGAGGAGTGGATCAGGGTCCTGCAGAACATACTCAAAGTCCAGGCCAGCAGCCCGGTTACCGTGGAGACCGCCGCCAAGCCCACTGTGAGGGGTTGGCTTACAAAGGTCAGGAGACAGAAGTCATTGTATGTCAGTTAAAGCACCTGAGATCTCACTTATAAAACAATGCTTAGGATCCATACTAAAAATGTACATGCGCCAAAAAATACTCGACAGTTTCTACAGTTCTACAATCAGGCTTCCACCTCACCATCTAAGTCGCCATTTTCCAGCCTCCAAAATGTTCATAAGGATGCGTCAAAGTTTCTCCCATCTAGTCTGTTTTTATAGATACAACTTTTCCGTAGGAGGTGGCGTATGTCTCTTTCTGTTTTGTGTGTACACAATGTTTATAAATGAGACCCCTGGAAACTTGGTTTTGCTTATTTCCTCTCTAGTGGTATGTCTGTACACTGAATATGAAGCTACTGCTGGGAGGTAATTAGCTTAGCTTAGCATGCAAAATGGAAACAGCTAGCAAAGTATTATCATGGTGTTAATCTACTTTGCCGTCTTTCTGTTGGCAAGAACGCAGAATATTTCTGTGTAATATTAAATACTGATGAAAGTCGGCTAACAAAACCTCCTTAGTTATTATTTAATAGGAATGTTACACCTCTCCTTAACATACAGTGTGAATGGAGCATAAAAATTTGTCCAGATATACTACGAGCAACAACAACACTCAGGGAGCCTTGGAGGCTGAGAGAGCTGAAGCACTGGTTTGCTGTTGCTCTGAAAATGTGTTGGAGTTGTAGGAAGCTTCACCAGAATAGAGACAGGGCAAAAGATTTTTTAAACAAACAACACGTTACTTAGCCTGTTTGCTTATGTAAGGAGCAGTGAAGACAGTGACGACCTTCATCAAGAGTGTTCAACATGAATGGCCATATCGAGATCCACTGTTGTGTGTGAAGAGTGTTCAACCCTCTTGATGAAGGTCCAGTAGGGCCGAAACGTGTGTTACTAATGAATTGTGAAGCTGAAGATGAGCAACAGCAGTGTGCGGAATTTTCTGTTCAAAGACTCAAGTCTTTTTTGCTTGAAAAATTCAAATAATTCAAAAATTAAAATATTAATGTGTCATTAACATTTCTTTTGACAATATACTGTTTTATTAATTGACTGTTTCAGCTCAGGTTTTTTTTTAACATCTTATATCACACAAAATCAGATGTAAATGTCCAGTGTGTAGCATTTAGTGGCATCTAGCGCTGAGGTTGCACATTGCTTGTAGGAGAACTGTGGTGGTCAACCTGAAAAAATGAATGGCCCTATCTAGAGCCAATGTTGTCTGTTCTGAGCTACTTTAGAAACAATATGGCGGACTCTGTGGAGGAGGACCCCACTGTTCATATTTTCAGGTGATTATAAACTAATGAATGAAACTAATGAAAAATGTACCATTTCTTCCAATAGATGCCCCTAAATCATACACACTGGACCTTCACAGTCTTGGAGAAATAATAAAACTTATTGTGTGTACTTGTTTGTTTTTACTGAAATAATGTAGCTAACTTCTTTGGTTTTTAACTGGTGTGTCATTACAGGTGAAGAATCCTTCCTTTCCTCCCTCCTTCCATTGCATTGTTGCAAGCGGTGTAGATTAGCCAGGCTTACTGCCTGAAGAGGATGCCAGAAATAACTAATTTTCGGGCTTGAAGTCGTCTTTCAGACAGATAGTGTCTGTTGCTGGGGCGGGGAGGGTTTGATGAAGCACTTGAAGCAGATACTCGAAAACCTCCTTCACGTTGGGACACGGCTGAAAGGCCCGAGCTGCTGGAATGTTTGAGATCTCCTTCCCTTCCACCCTCCTCTTTTTAACCAAAGCCTGTCTGTTGGTAAAGTGAAGACACTTAAACATCTGACGGATGTGTGTGTGACTGGTCTCTGACAGATGACTGACAGCACACGTCCTCTCACCAAACCCCAAATCCCTGCCTGAGAGTCGTCTTTGATCAGCTGGTTATGACGTGATCTCAGTCCAGACAGTTCTGCAGTTAACCCCGTGACCCTCTTTTTGAGGGATCCACAGCTGGCGTCTTGTTGATAACCTCCTCCAGTGACATCATTGCTCCATTCAGATTCCCAAAACTCTCTGAAAGACGTCTGTCGCACAAAGCGATGTGTGATTATCAGATGCATTCCTGGTTAAAATGAAGCTGAATGCAGCAGCAGCAGGATCAGAGCGTGGACAGTTTACATTTGGCAGAAGTTAGTCGTCACTTTGCTTTGGAAACAGAAAAATCCTATAATTATTTGCACACTTGTTCTTCACACTCCTGGGACATCTGCTGGTCAGATGGAGAAATCCGCCTGACTAACATCTGTCAAGCTTTTCAAAACTTTCAGTTTCAAAGAATACAAAAAACTAGAGTCTTAATATTTACTACTGTTTTTTGAAGATTTGCCAGCCAGTCTTTGGGACTCGCCCTGAAACTGTTCTCATAGTCTCTGTGCTGTTGTCTTCTTGTTTCAGGTCAAACACGGACACTCTAAGCTGGTGTGGTGTTCTTTGGTCGGAAAAGTCTTCTACTACTTTCGAAATCAGGAAGACAAGGTTCACTAAATTCCTCTCTCCTAACACACTTTCACCTACTTTTAATGTTGTCTTGTGTTATTGATTTTTAACACCTGTCTCAGAAAGGTTATATGCTCCTCAGCAGTTTTCTTAAAGGGATACTTCACCTGCAAAATGACCATTAGTATATCAATTACTCAAAAAAAAAAAAAAAAAAAAAAAAAAAGTTTTCTTGCATGCCCCCACGGTGAATGGAGAAACCAAAAGAGGCCTACATTCACACACACTCACACTCTTCCTTTGACACTGATTTACGTCTTGTGTCTCAGTTGCCTCTGGGTCAGCTGCAGATACGGGAGGCCTCTGTACAGGAAGTGGATCGCTCCTGTGACTCAGATGAGGATTATGAGGCCGGCAGTCGAGGTTTCCTCTCCTCCCACTGCACCTTAGTGGTCCAACCCAGAGAGCAGAGTCCCACATACCTACTCATCGGCACCAAGCAAGAGAAGGTAACTAGCAATAAATAAACAGGCAGTGCCTTAATAAATGTTGAGTTGAGTCCTTACACTAGGGACGGGTTTCATTTATTTCTGTTTGCACAGTAATTCATTTTCTCCACACAGGACACATGGCTGTATCACCTGGCTGTGGCAGCAGGCAGCAGTGCAACCTTCAAAGTGGGTACAGAGTACGAGCAGCTCATTGGTAAACTCCTCGATGCAGAGGGAGACCCAGGTGAGGAAATCAAAGGAGCATCATTAGTTACTGCATTGTTATCAGGCTAACTGCTTTATTAGAGGGTTTAAAATATGTTTGACTTCAAATTGACCATGTACGCCTAAACTTTCCTCTGTCGTAAGTATTGCAAAGAAGAGAGATGTTTTTTATGTTATTTGTAATTCTCCTTTTATTGTTTTAAGAGCAATATGCACATAGATAAACAGAGCAACAAGTTGAACATGAAGACCTCGAGCAAAATAAAATTTAAAATTTAATTTTAATTCAACTAAAGGTCATTCTCTCCATTACATAAATATTATATACCAAGTCAATCCATTCATCAATACTAGGTATTTCTTTTTCAGCCATTTCTTGGTAAAGGATTTCTTTCATGCCACCAATAATACTCTCAACAGATATTTATCTCTTCTCCTCCATTTGAGTTCCTCCAGTCTAATCAGGTAATTAAAGGTTATTTAAAGGTTATTATTATTTAGTCCAAAAAGGAGCGACTGAGGGGCACCCAACCCTCTTTGTTCCCACACGATCCCCATCAGTCTGTCTGCCAACAGTTCGTCTGGTTTGTCTTGGCAGGAGTACAAAAGTAACGCTCAAACTAAATTCTCTGCAGGATGGAGAGTGTGTTGTTTTCCATTGTTGTCTAAATATCTCTTCCCATTCCCCTTGTGTGATGGTCAGATTATTCTCAGTTTCCCACCTTGTTTTAACTCTAAATGTATTTTCCTTGTTTGGTACAGTTATGAAATGACATTTTTATAAGATTCATTCTCATATGTTGTAACAAATATTTAGAGCAGTTCATTTTTTGTGGGCATTTTTTCATAATTTTTTGTCAATATAATCACCACTCTAAGTATCTAAAAAGGTCTCGGCTGTGCAAGCTAAATTTGTCCATATGTTCCTGAAAAATCCTTGTGATTGTTTTTTTTTTTTCTCTTTTTTTTATTTAATGATCTACCTTGCTCCCCTGTATAATTTAGGAGTAAATGTTTGCATCACACAGTCAGAAAAGTGGGATGTATCAGGCTTGTGTTGCCAAGAGTACGAGATTTTATTAAAATCAAGCACTGTGACCAGGATTTTAAAAGCACTGAAGTCATGAGTCCAAATTACCCCAATGCATTACTCACCCTCTATATCTTTAATTATTTGTTTATTCATTTCACTCCTCAACTGTACTTTCTATAAAATGTATTTCTCAACATGAAGATCTTAATGCTGTTTTAAAGCCTTCGTTAAACTGCCAGAAATAACATTTTAGTGGAAAACTGAGTCTTTTACATGGCTCAGTGTCAAGCCTCAATGTAATCTGACTGTCAGCATAAATGTACGTAGCACTGAGAATCCAACATTGTAAGCATGAAAGTTGGTATATGTTATTGATATATTTGCTCAGATGTTTTCTGAGTAAGGCATGTAGATGCACCAGTGTCAATACCCAACCATAGTTCTTTAATTATATATTCTGTGTTGGCCTTAAAGTAGTCAAGATAAAGTAAATTGGGTCTGAACCTACTGAAATCAGCCTGTAAAATAACCGGTCACTGAAATCAAGACATTTACACCAGCAGTACTTTATAACACGACCTCGGTGACCTCAGTGGTACAGTAGCTATGGCTGGGGAGTAATTTGCTACTTAATGTTCTTACTCCACTACATATCAGGGGGAATTTTTTTTCCCTACTTATCCATTTGTTGATTTGTCCACAGGGGACAGAACATTCTTTCATAGAAACAGATCCCATTTAGTCCATCATAACATTTGCAAATTTTTGTTCATCCACATCCACTGTATTTCCTCTTTAGAGTCCTTGATCAATGAAAATTAAAACTAAAACTCCAGCTGCATGTATCATGTAGAGGTAAACACCAGTCAGGTCTGAGTTTTTTTTTTTAATTTGATGTTTCAGTCATGATATTCGAGGTGATAATCTAGGCACTGCTGGCCTTTTTGTAAGTATATTTTTTGTAGCCGACGCTCTTTGTGTGCCTTTTTTGCATCCAAACGGCTACAGCGGGCCGATTGGCGGGGTGTATTTGTTTGGGTGTTGAGTTCAATTATCAACAGTCTTTCTCCAGAGCGGCTGACTCCACCTATAAGGCTCGTAGAGTCCGTCTATAAGAGGATACAAATTTACTCAGTAGCATGCTACATGTTATTTTGATCCACTATGTATGACGGCCTTAATCCACACTGCAGACTGTGTTTACGACTGGAGCTGTGTGCGTAAATTCTTGTCAGCTGTTGAGTCGTTAGGGCTTTGAAACTCAATCTGTATGTTTGTCTGTGCATGCGTGTATTTGCGTGGGCTTGTGTGTGTACGTGTGTGTGTGTCCTTCTTTTCCCAGACTCTGCCTTGTGGAGGAGCGAGGCCTTGAGCTTCTGTAAGGAGGGTCTGCGCTCCCCTCTCACCACTCTGCCCTCTGAAGCTCTGCAGACTGAAGCTCTCAAGCTTTTCAAGGTCAGTCTCTCCACCTCCCACCCCTCTGTCTCTCTCTCTTGTTCTTCCACTTACTTTCATCCTTTTCTCCAAGTCCCTGTTTCCTTTTCTGTCCTGCTCTCGCTGTGAGGGTCTGTTCAAGGCATCAGCCGTCCTACTTCAGTATGCCCTCTACTCCTGGATGCGCGCCGCGGCCCTCTTCCCCTCCTTCCTCCTGCCTTTAAACCAGATCAAAGGCTCGAAGACGAGGGCCCCAGCTCATTAAAAGCGTGGAAGAGAGATAATGGCCTTGATTATCTGCTCTGATTGAGGCTAACCGTTCCTCTGCTTTACAGCCGGGGTGAAAGGCGCCCCTTTAAAGAGGAGACATGGGAGGTCAGGGCCTTCAGAGAGTGGCAGCAATGGATATGGAAGCCACAGGATGGGGGAGGAGAACTGGGATCAGAGCAGAATGGGGACCTTGTAGGAAGATGGCAGATCCTTTTCCTCTCTTTTCAACTCTGTGTGCCCACCCAGGAGCCCCCCCCCCCCCCACTCCCACTACAGTCGCTACACTACGGGGATTGAAAGTTGAATAGATCGGCTCTCTCTTTGACCAGCCAGCCTTAAAAAACAGTCCCAAACACACACAAAGAGACAGAGTGAATGGAAGTGACGCGCTTTTCAAGTCTATGCTCTACTTCATGCCTTTGAAGTATTAATGAATCTGACAAGACTGATGAAAACTGTTAAATTGGTTCTTTTGTCTTCGACTGTCCCGGCGGACAAGAACAAAGGTCACTTCAAAAAACACATTTGGGCTCTCAGTGACCTCATGCCATGTATTTATGTTGTTTATATTTCTTTTTATCTCAACATTATCACCTGGAGTCCTGGTTTTCCTTATTTTCTGTCACAAATATAATGTTTCAATGAAGGATGATTTTTACTCTGGCTACAGTATGAAATCATTGTGCGCAGTCTTTATATGTTCATCTGCTCCAGGCACGTTACTGCAAGTGTTAACATTACGTAGCTATGTGCTAACGTCGGGGAAACATGTAATCTTGGTTGCTGATGTTGTGAATTTCTTCCAGATTTCAGTTCATATTCCTGCTGGAACGTCTTTGGTAGTGATGCTCAGGTTTTTTAAAACCTGCAGCAAGCTGGCCAATTAGGAGAGCCAATCCATAGTGCGTAACCCACAGCATATATGTCAATCAGTCACCCAAACCGCCAGCTGAAAATTTTTTGGTAATGACCATCGCTAGTAACAACCTACTTGCTGTTAGCTTTATTGTGTGCCATTTCCAGTCATCAATATAAAATATGTGTTTTCTGTTTAACAAGTACAAATGTAGGAAGACAGCAGGTACCAGCCATCTTTTAAGTGGTTACATCCTAAGTATGATCTTGAGCACACAGCTGATGTCCTTCATGGTTTGTTTACGTGAGCACACAGCTGATTGGTACAGTGGTTTGTATACATGATGTAATGGAAGTGCTCATGTAACAAATTCAATGTGGACAGAAAGATGCTTGTTTGCTCTTAGGACATGGTTTTAGGCCTACATATTCTCAGAGGGAAATATTTTTACCAGAGAGATTTCAATATGTCTGACTTCAACAGACTTTCCTGATAACAGAGACCCTGAGTGCAGCAGCACTGATTATGAAGCTGCTTGCTGTTTGAGAGACAGATAACCTTTTTCCACCAACATACAACTGGTTCTGTTTCCCACACCTAATTTTAAACCATTTAGAGTATTTCAACCAAAAATAAATTGGTTTAGAACCCAAAAGTTGGTTCTCAGTTTGAACCAAAAAATAAGAGGTTTTTCTGGACCTAAAGTGCATCAAGATTTAACATCAGTGAGCATATTCTACAGGAAGTAAAGACAGGATTTAGAGGGCAACAATGAAGAAGTTGAGTGAGAACTCATCAATGAGTGTGCAGAGGTCTCATTAATAGTTGGTCCATGCTTGTTTTTTGGGTAAAAACAAATATCTGTCCTAACAGAACAAAAGTTTGCTGGTAATCAGTTCACTAGATAGCACCAAGGTTCCAGGGATCATGAACAGAACCAGTTCAAGAACCATCAAGAACCAGAGCTAATTTGGTGACTAAGGTGGAAGGTGGACTATTGTAAAATGTGAGTGAGTCTGTCCTGCATCTCTCTCTGTCTCTTCCCCTTTCTGTCTCATTGTGTCATACGGATTACTGTTAATTTATTATGCTGATCTGTTCTGTACGACATCTATTGCACGTCTGTCGTCCTGGAAGAGGGATCCCTCCTCAGTTGCTCTTCCTGAGGTTTCTACCGGGTTTTTTTCCCCCCATTAAAGGGTTTCTTTGGGGAGTTTTTCCTTGCTGTGAGGGTCCAAAGGACAGAGGGATGTCATATGCTGTAAAGCCCTGTGAGGCAAATTGTGATTTGTGATATTGGGCTTAATAAATAAAATTGATTGATTGGTTCTGTTCTGTAAGCCACCTAATGTCCTGCCTGGCCGAAACCAGTAATCTTTTCTCACAAGCTCACCTGGACCACCCGACCCGTGGGACATGAAGGTTATGGGTAGACTCGCTCATCACTAGTGTCTTATGGGTTTGTGTTTAACGATTAAAGCAGGTAAACATTTTCTAGTAGGTACCCAAACTATAAATATGAACTTGGAAAATGAGCATCTTTAGGTCCTCTTTAAGACACGTTTACATTTGGGGTCTCTGGTGTTTGCCTCCACCTGCTGGTTGTTCACTGTACGTAAGTGTCGCATGTAAAATATTAACAAGCCTCTCCTCCTCTGCAGTCCTGTCAGCTCTTCATCAACGTGCTGGTTGAGTCTCCATCTGTTGACTACCACACCTCGCTGGCCCAGAATGCTTTGCAAGTGTGCCTGACCCACCCGGAGCTGCAGAATGAAATGTACTGTCAGCTTATCAAGCAGACCAACCGTCGGACGCCACACAACTACTCCCTCACACAGGTCAGCCTGCTGCACACACTGGAGTGAGACAGTGATGCTGAATGTATTTGCATAAAAAAAGATCCTGTAAATTAAAGTTTTTTTCTCCCTTCTCCACCTCTTCCTGCAGTGCTGGCAGCTGTTGTCTCTCTGTGTGGCGCTGTTCCTTCCTCAGCAACATTTCCTGTGGTACCTGAGACAGTACCTGCAACGCAATGCTGACCCAAGGTGAGGTGCCTGAAGCCTGTAGCTGACCCCTGATCCCCTTTAGTGCCGCCTCCAAAGTAACTTAAACCACTTCTGAGGCAGTTTTTAATGTCTTATTTCCATCTCTATCTCTTTTGTCCCCACACAGGAGTGAGGTGGGGAAGTACGCGGTGTACTGTCAGAGGTCTGTGGAGCGAACGCTGCAGAATGGAGAGCGAGAGGCCAAACCTTCACGTATGGAGATCGTCTCCATCCTGCTGAGGAACCCCTACCACCACTCACTGCCATTCAGCATCCCGGTCCACTTCATGAACAACACCTACCAGGTAACACAAAATTACAACATACTGTCACAATTTTTAAGCCCAGTTCAGACCAATGATTTGCAACGAGACAAAACCGTTTTAGAAGGTTGCAGAGAAAAGTTGCAGCAGTGTGAATTGGTCAATCTGAGCTCAAGTCAAGCTGGCTGACGGTGTCACCTGCAACTCAGCTGGTCAAATCACCAGTGGCTGGTTTTAGAACGTAAAGCACGTCACCTGTTTCAACAGCCAATCAATATGGAAAAATATTTGTGTTTCCAGACAATTGCTCCTATTCTGTTTTCTGAAATATATAAAATGTTGAATTCCAAAAAGTAAATTGATCATATGAGCAGAATGTTCTTCATGGTGTTTGGAGCAGGCAGCCAGTGCACCCAATATGTGCTGTGTAACAGACTGTGGGCCAGAGGGAGCTTAATGTGACTGAAAGCAAGGCAAAGAAGTATGGCATGTGACTGAATGCACACTTCTACGCAGAGCTGCCTGTACGTAAAACAGCTCTGCCCCAAGTGTCTTATAACTGAACCAAATCCCACATCCACGACCAAATTAGTTTGAAGTTTGAGAAAAAGCAGCTATATCACCTGAATTTCAGTTCTTATTAAAAAAAATAGACTAAGAAATATGGGTGGAAAAATAATAGAATAATAATAATTCAATACGTCATAGGAAACAATAGTAGTATAGATAGCAGCATCCATCCATTTTCATGCACTTATCTGGGGCCAGGTCACAGGGTCAGCAGGCCAAGCAAAGCACCCCAGACGTCCCTCTCCAGCTCCTCCTGAGGGACCCCAAGGTGTTCCAGATGAGATATGTAATACCTCCAGTGTGTCCTTCATCAGTATCACAAATATCCAGCTATTTGTACTCAGATGTCAAATCACTTTTACTCTGAAAAATCAACAGAGAAGTCTGGAAAAGTATGGAATTTTGTAACGGAAAATGTGTAGGTACGCTGCTCATAAGATCAGCTTGCACATCACTCACTTTTAGCAGCAGATTTCCCTTAAGCCAGAGCAGTTGTATATATTTTGCCCATATGGAAGGAAAGTAACAGCAGCATCAGTTTACACCTGCAGATGTGGAGGACACGTCGATGTTTCCACCTACGGGCAAATAAAGCAACAGCTGCTTCAGTATTTAGTATCACCTGCAGTGTGAGGGTGCCAATACAGAGAGATCTGGCAACAACAACAAAAAATGTTTTTGCCAGAATGCAGTGCAATGCCATCTGGGAAGCCACCGGCCAATCAAATATGTGCCATGTGAAGGCTGTATTTATTAGTGTTTACTTTGAGACAATAAAAACTGCCACTGTGATAACTTGCCAGAGTCGCAAAATCCTGTCTCATAAAGATTTTGGCACTGATAAGCCTTCAAACTCATGGATCTTTTACTCAAACTGGACTTCCTGGAATATTTTATCATCTCAGTGGTACCTTAAACAACTTCCTCTTACAGCTGCAGCATTCAGTACATCTGCAGTTGTAATCTGCTGCTATTACTTTTCTTCAAAAGGTGGTTTCCAGTTCTTCCCATCAGTAAGAGTGAAACGTGTCCTTGTTTTCTCCTGCAGGTGGTGGGTTTCGACGGCTCCACCACAGTTGAAGAGTTCCTCAACACGCTGAACCAGAGGATCTGCGTGAGGAAACCTCAGCTGTCTGGGTTTGCCCTCTTCACTGATGATCCATCTGGCAAAGACCTGGAGCACTGCCTGCAGCCGTCTGCCAAGGTAAGAGCGCGGGTCAGTGAACATAAGTGGGTGGAAGAAACCCTTCGCACACCACTGAGGCTTCTGTGGTGTATTTATTCAAATCATTTATCTCCTGTTACTTAATATTTTAGAGGAGCAGTGGTGGGTAGTCAAAGATTGTTTTGACAAATTAGGGCTGTCCAAACTTTTTTTGTGACTTTTTGATTTTTAAATGTAGTCATATGCCAGCGTACCGAACTCTTACTCTGTAATTTAATTCCACTCAATCATGATAAAAGCAGTGCCTTGACTCCACATTCACTCTGGTTACTGAAACTGTTCCACTGTGTTTAACCAGCTCACCAGAGACAGTGAATAGAGTGCATTTATAACTCTGGCTCGTACAGTGGAGTTTTGGACAGATTGATGTCTCTCTCTGAAGATGGAGCTGCTGCCACCTGCTGACAGAACCAGAAATAAAGTAAAAGCTTCCACATGTGTGACTGAGACTGACTTGTTGGTCTGTTTGCAGATCTGTGATGTTATTTCCAAGTGGGAGCAGGCCCTGAAGGAGCTGCATCCTGGGAAAAATGAGGGGACACGGATTGTGCGTCTGACATATAAGAACAGGTGGGACTTGGGAAGTGTCAGGTTCAAAGTGTATAAAATTCCAGCCTCTACCAGGAAAACAAGTTTCATGACAAGGGTTTCTTCATGTGTGCATGCACAGGTTGTGTTTCAGATCTCAGGTGAAAGGAGAGACAGAGCGGGAGCGCCTCCTGCTGGCGTACCAGGTGAATGATGAGGTTCAGCAAGGCCACTTCCCGGTGAACAAAGAGCTGGCTCTTGAGGTGGCTGCCCTCATGGCACAGGTCTGTAAACCAGGGCTATAATCATCAATTCATTTTCACTGGGGAGGGGAGGACCATTTTCCATCTACGCTTTCTGTGACCCAACCCTCCAGGGGGTTCTACGGGGGAATTCCCCCAAGGAGAAATATTTGGAAACTCAACAGCTACACTGAACATTTAAAAGCATTTTGAAACAATTTTCTTAGAATCGTAGATCAATTTTAAATAATTAAGAGCCTCACAGGAAAAGTGCAGACACTGTGATTTTTTTTATGACCTTTTTATGACATACTACCAGTTTATAAAACCTATTACAGTCGATGGTGATATAACCCACAACACTCATATTACATTCTAGTGTTTCATTTTTTAATGTAATTTAAAAGTAATGAAATAGAGAAACAGTACAGTGATTGACATTGATTGTACCCACAACAGTGGCTGATTCTGCTGGGGTACAGCAACACCACTTAAACTGAAGACACACCAGTGCTGCTGCGGTGTGGCGCATCATGTGACACATGTCAAGTGTGGCCCCTAGCACACACTGAATGCATTGCGCTGCAGCTCATCAACAGATGACCAGGCTATGTTATGACTACTTTTAATGAAAGATCTGTACTTCCTCCACCTCTGCGTTAGCTTAAAACCATGTGTGAACAGCCCCTAATCAAACTTTATTTTTCACCTAAAGAGCCGATCCCCAGAGCTATGACTTGCCAGACAACATCTTTTGGCTATTGTCCTTATAATGACGGGACTGTGGGTCATTTAGCTCAGGGTATTTCTTGACCTCAAAAATGAGTCTCTCCTCATCCATTCTTTGTCACACATGAGACACAGCAGCTGCAGAGTTCTCTTTATACATCAATGGTGAGGAGAGGAGTCGAGCTGCTCTAGGAGCAGAGAAAAAGAGCTGCTACAGGAGCCAGTATGTATGACAGTGGCATGAAGTGCCTTGGGGTAGTGCATCCCGGAGCGCCAACGCACATCTAGCCACCACTGGTGTGAGGTTGTACATTGAAAATAAAAGGGGCGTATTTTTTGATGCGCGGCATTCACACCTGTTGTGTTTTGGCCTTTAGACAAACACACACAGAACTGCAGTACACCCTAATACTACAATTTCTTTAGTTTATTTGTAATTATGATTAACTTTCTGATTTACCATAGCAATTCCTTATGGGACTAAAAAGACTTGTAATTTGATTTATGAAAACAGAATTTCTGTGTTTTAAAACAATCTTTCTCCTTCTACCCCTCTCTCTTATTTCATTTTTCTTCTTCCAGGTTGAACACGGTGACTTGGAGAGACCAGCGGCCTCGTCTCCTCCCAGCTCTCCTCAGCCCAAGTCTCAGCTGATCCTCCTGCAGGCCTTAGAGCGCTTCTACCCCAAACGCTACAAACAGGACTGCAGCTCAGAGCAGCTCAGGTAAAACAAACACTGCTGTTGTCCAAATGACGTATTTATGATAGAACCAGAGAACCTGAAGTCCTCACGCAGACTTGTTTAATGTATTTTGCAATATGCTGTTGCAAAAATAACACAAACACTGTAGAGGGACTTTGTAATAAATTGATCAGACATAAACACTGCAGGATGTTCTTGTTTGATATAGATGAGATTTAAACTCTTACAAACGTTGATTTTTCTTCCTCCAGGGATCTTACTGAGCGTCTGGCCACTAAGTGGTCTATGCTACGTGGGTGCAGTGCACCCGAGTGTGTGAGAATATACCTGACTGTGGCTCGGAAATGGCCCCTGTTTGGAGCCAAACTCTTTAGTGCCAAGGTAAGAAAAGAAAGTCCACTTCTCTCTTTGTTTTGTGTTCAGTGTTGAACTCTGTATTGCTGTGTTTACACAAAGAAGTTCCTGGTCATTTTTGTTGTGGGACGACTTTTTTAGGACCTCTAAAGTTTCGTCAGCCCATTGATGTCACTATTTCCACAGAGGTCTAAAGACCAGTGAAGATTAGGCAGATTAGTCATTGCTGACGTATGAAAAAGCAACATGACGTGGGTTGCTGGTAGTCACAGGGGTAAACACACTGCAGCCTGCAGTTCAGTGTGCCGCATGTTTCATCTAAAAACACATTGAAAAACAAATAAAAACTCAGGTTGTGTCTCACTGTGACGACATGTACTGTTGCGTAGTACCTCATTTACTCCTGCACACTGTATGTATAAATGAATGAAATGCAGAGAAGGAATTTGAAACTAACAGTATTGTCTCCATAAATCATCTGTTGACTGTTTGATGGTTATTGGTTATTGGTTATCGTTTGATAATCATATAATGATGTAAAACCATGTAAAACTAAACCAAAGTATCATGACTGGGTTTGAAATAGGTATCATTGAAAGGCTCAGTTGTTCACAACCAACGATGGTTGCTTTGTGAAAAACAATTTGAGAACAACTTTTCTCAACAATCAGTTGCAAGGATTTCAAGGGTGTCACCATCTACAACCCATAATATCATGAAAACATTCAGAGAATCTCTGCACATCAGGAGCAAGGCTGAAAACCAGTATTGAATGGCTGTGACCTTAACCCCCTCAGACTGCACCGCATTAAAGACTGACTTGATTGTTGAGAGGATATTGCTACAAGGGCTCAAGAGCATTTTGGAAAACCATTGTTAGTAAACAATTTATTGCTGCATCTACAAATTCAAGTTAAGACTCTACCATGCAAAGCGCTGACAAAGTGGAAAAGTGTGCTGTGGTCTGATGTGTCAACATTTCAAATTGTTTTAAGAGATCATTGACGTCCTGCCCTACGTATTAAACAGGAAAAGAACCATCCAGATTGTTACCAGCTCAAAGTTCAAAGCTTCTGTGATGTGTGTTAGTGCCAGTGGCATCATGGGTCTTCAATGCTGAAAGGCACATACAGGTTTTGTTGCAACATATGCTGCCATCCAGACAACGTCTTTTCAGGGATGTCCCTGCTTATTCCAACAGCACAATGCCAACCCACATTCTGCACCTGTAACAACAGCGTGGCTTCTTAGTGAAAGAGTGCAGGTACTAGATTGGTCTGCCTGCAGTCCAGACCTAACTCCCATTGGAAATGTGGAACATATTATGAAGCACCAAATACAATGACAACTGAAGTTGTGTATCATGCAAGAATCGGAAAGAATTTCACTCCCAAAACTTCAACAATTAGTGTCCTCAGTTCCCAAACGCTCACTGAGTACTTACACAGTGCAAGACATTTCCCTGTCCCAACTTTTTTGGAACATGTTGCAGGCGTCAGATTCAGAATGAGTGTATTTTTTATCATACAACACTACAGCTTGTATGTAGTGCCTCTGGGCTGCATTCAATTAAATATAGGTCAAAAAGGATTTACAAATAATTGCAATCTGGTTTTATTGACGTTTCACACAACGTCCCAATTTTTTTTTGGAATTGGGGTTGTAGAAAACAAGCATCCGAATCGTCTTAGGTAAAATTCCACTTTTCATCTGGCTTGACCCCTAACATGCCTCATCCATCAAGCTTTTAAGCACAGGTTGGACCAGTTTAAGATGAAGAAGACCCTGAGAGGAAGCTGTAATGTTTACTAGGATCTATAACACCTGTAACATGACCTGTCTTTGTTTCCCCTGTCCACAGCCTGTCCCCCCCTCTCCTGTTGAGCAGAGCCAGGTGTGGCTGGCAGTCAATGAAGATGGATTGTGTGTGCTAGACTATACAATGGTGAGTTTCACACAGATACTTCAATCCACACTGTCTCTTTCCTTTGTTGTTGCATAAAGCGAGGAAAAAGAGAATCATGTTTATTTAGAATATTTTAGAATTTACATTTTCTTCACTTTATAGCTCAAAAAGTGAGATTCCTCTTTACGACTGTGGCTCTCAGCTGCCGGGGCCACAGCTGCAGAACTTTGTTGACCCACTGGTCTGGAATGATTTTTTATTCTGTGGTGTCTGAAACACCAGAAATCCACAGGAAAATAAAATGGCCAGCCTCCGATTCAACATCCTTGACCCTGACACACAGCCATCCCAACATGTAAACAATGTTAGCATGAACTCTGTAATTTTCAGCAGCCCATGTAGATCCATTTCATTCTTGGTCTGGCGGGCAGCGCTGCTCATGCACTTTCATGAAAGCCAGAGAGAAAAACAAAGTGCAAATCACATGAAGTCGCTGGAAGTTATGTCACGCTTCTTCACACTCAATTTGCCCTTCAAAAAGAAAAAAAAGGCAGAAAAACAGAAATAATTTCCCAAAAGAATTCTACGCTCTATTTTAGGAGCAGCAATGAAGTCTGAACATGCTCCCTGTTTATATCTCTGCACATTTCACACTGGCAATGCTTTCATTCTTCAGCACACACTGCTCACATACTCCTACCAGTCTGTGATTACCTTTGGTGGCTGCCGTGACGATTTTATGGTGGTCACGAGCCAGCAGAGGGAGCCTGGCGTCGGAAAGAAGAGTGTGGAGAAGTTGGTCTTTGTGATGGCCAAACCAAAGGTAAGTGTCACTGAGTACATCTGCACATATGGTCAGTCTGAGTGATTGAGATGTTTCCACTTTGCCACAACATGTGAGCTTGTCACCGAACAATTTGTCAGATGATCCGCATCAGGATATTCTCGTAGCAATTTTGTAATTCAGCTCTGACAAGGAGGAAGGAGACAAAAATCTCTCACAATATTGTCACACTTTAATGCTCAGAGTATTAAAGACAAGGGTTAGTTGTTCTCTTGGTATATATTGGCTCTGTGCTTCCCCTTTGTACATCTCACATGCCTTTGTTCTCAAGATAAGGGCTCGTCAGGATCTTGTAAAGACATTCAGGTTGGCAGCAATGCCTTGGTTTAGACAATCAGGTCAGTGTTGATTTAGTTAAAGGTTACACTGTACTGGGTCCAGCAGGATCAAACTTAAGGGTAGTTAACATGATTACATCAGTCAGTGGTTACATGTACAGGATGCAGCGTGATCAAACAATTCACAACCAGGTACACTTGTTGCTAAGGAGTAGGTGGAAATGTTCAGGAGTAGCTTAACTAATTTGAATAAACAAAAATACCGTTGACCCCAGAATCAGAAATACATAATATTCCTCTCACCTGTAGTGATATTTATCAATCTATATTGTTTTGCTGTGAGTTGCTGAGTGTTAAAGATATCCACCATAAAGACATCTGCCTCTTCGTCTTACAATATAATGGAACTAGATGGCACTCGGCTTGGGGTGCTCAAAAAAATTGAGCATAGCATTAGTTCAGGTAGGACATGATGTCAAGCTCAGCTCACATCTCAGCTACATCAGCTCATCTCAAACACCCCAGTCAACTAATGGAGCAGCTGATTGATGGAAGGGAGTCAGCTGATAGATCACGTGATTCCTTTCTATGCAACCAATTGGCAAACTCATTCAGAGCACCCTATATAAACTGTTCTGGCCTGCCTACTGTTGCTGCTTCCTCTGCAAGCTGCTTTGCAACCTGCCTCCACCCCAGCTCCTCCTTTTCATGCTGTGTCTGACTCATCAGTGTCATCTCTGTTTGTCATTGACGCTGCTCTGTTTTGTTCCCGTGGGGTCTTTGCTGCTACGCTCTTCCATGTAGGCGCATGGAAGGGCGGCGAGGTTTGCTCTCTCTGCTTCAGGCTTTCCTCATTTGCATGTGGAAGGGCGGAGAGGTGTGCTCTTAAAATATGTTTTTTTAATTTGAGGGTGAACTGTCCATTTTAAAAATATTTAAGGAAAAGCAGCAAATCTTCATATTTGTGAAGCTGTTTTATAAGAAAAATGAATTTAACCAACAGTAACATTGAAAGTTTAATTAAATTAAATTTAAATTAATAGTGTAAAATAACACCCAGTTTTAAACAGACATGACAGGTGGTGTTGATGGAGGGATGGCTGAGTTCATGTGATGTGCTGTGAGGGAGCAAGGTCAGGAAACGCTGATGTAGACCACCCGCAGCTGAGGCGTACAGGAAGTGTGGGTAAATGGACTGAATGTTGAAGGCACTGAAGTCATATAAAGGAGCTCTGAAGATAAGAGAGGAAACGGTGAGCCCTGACTTATATTTACCTGTTTCTCCATCCCCTCACCACCCAGAGCTGATGGAGAAAACAGGTTCTCTGTTTTTCTCAGTGGAGCTTTAACACAGTCATATAACAACTGTGGGCGAAGCTAATAAGAGAAACTCCATTCTTGATAACAGATCATTTGGGCGTCTCAAGTTTCTCCCGTCTTCTGTGAGCTGCTGTGGTCCTTCAGCTCCCTGGAACCAAATGAAACATCATATCTTAGTGTTAAAACCATTAATCCCTCATTCTGATGTGATCTGTTGTTGCTCTTGTCGCAGATACTGGAGCTGACGCTGCTCATGGCCAGCTACATTAACCACTGGAACCCCAGCCTTCCACCTGCCTCACACCAGCCGCTCGGTCACTGGGACGTTGACAGCAGGCACTTCCCCGCCATGAACTACACCACCAAGGGCCCCACACTACTGTGAATTGTGCAAGCAACAGAGACTGTTTGACTACAGGGAGGCTTGATGACGACAGTTACCTTTAGTCCGCATTCATATGGAGTGCGTTGAGTTGCATGTGCGGGTTTTACATTCTAACAGACCAGGTAGATTATTTTTTCATTTTTGTAATGAAGATTTAGATTTAGAAATGTCAGGATCAGTCTGGTTAGACTATTTATTTCTACAACAAAAGAGTGTTTCAACTCTGCTTTATTTAGATGTAACATTTGGGATCATGTTTGAAATACATAAGTGGACTGAGGACACATTTCCACTCGCAGTGTGATGCTTTTAGTTGCCGGCTGCCGCTTATTCTGACCTTCATGTTTCCAGTCGTTTAGACCTCAGACTCTTCTCTGTCGTGAGGTGTTGCCTTCTGAGAGCTGGTTTGACTGGAATACAGTGTTGTGTGTCACTGTGTATTGACCATGAATGATCACTCGTACTTGACAATGAACTATAGTTTAAATACATTCATAGAGGTACTGTGCAATTAGAAAGGGACTGATACAGCTTGTGATACTTAAGTTTCATAGTTTTAAGATAAACTACATCTAATATTACTTAATTATTTTCATTATAGATAAACCTAATGATAATTGCATGGTCCATAAAATGGCAGAAAACAGAAACCCAAGTTGACATTGTTGTTTTAACCAACAGTGCAAAACCCAAAGATTTTAAAGTCCCCCTCCAGACACATTTTAAAGTTTGTAAAAATGATGACACCAATATTTTGTTTAACATGGTTTTCCCTCATAATAGTTTAAAAAACTAAAAAGGGTCTGTTTGCAGATCTACTCCTTCTCTCTCATTGAGAAATTCTGGATCTGGCTGTTGCCTGATACTATTCTTTCTCACACCTTCAGCTCAAACCATTGTGTTGCCTCGCCCAAAATATATCATTTAATAATTAAATTAATATCATAAACATGTGGGCGACTAGTCGACTAATGGCTCCAAATGACGACTATTGGTTAATTAGGAAAGTTTTTAGTTGGGGGCAGCCCTAGTTTTAGCATTAGAGAAAACATTTGAGAGATTCAGCCATATATGTTTGAGCCTGTGGGACACACCAAAACGACTGTCGGCTGTTGGTCAGTGTTGGGCCATCAGTGAGCGTCTGTCGCCCTAGTCTTTGCGTCGGCCCCTGTTGGCTTTTTTCAGCAAATGCAGCACCTTGATTCAGCGTCGGAGACAGCACAGTCCGTTGGTCAATAAAGTCTCTCTGATTGGCAGTTCAGCTCAGTGCACGAGAAGAGAAACAGGAAGTGAGGAAAGTAAACAATCACCTAAAGTCAAGAGGGAGTGAAATCAGAACAAACTTGTTACATACGGTTAAATTATTTTTCTTTAGCAGAAATGTTTCGTAAAGGTTTGTGTTATCAGCACATGGTAAATATGCTTTGTCAAAAACAGATTTGTGAGTGGAGGGGGACTTAAAGTTTAATATCACAGAATCTTTAAAAAATAATCACTGGGTTGTGCTTAAAAAATACTTATATAATGAATCAGTTGTCAAAATAGTTGCAGATTGATTTTCTTTCTGTCAACTAATCAGTTAATCAACTAATCGATTCAACTTGAGCCTAATACGATTATTAGATAGGATACTTTTTCCCCCGAAGAAATTAAGGTCATATTAAAGGAACCTTTCGTAATCCTTTCCTATTGTTTCTAATGAGAAAAAGTTAATATTTAGCTCACTTATTTATCGTAAAACAGGCCAAATAAAAGTGATGTATTGCTGATGAAACATTACTGAGGTACACAATGACACAGTGGGATATGACAGGTGTGTTACAGTGATATACTGTATGAATGAAGCATCTGTGAACGTTTAGCAGTGTAACGTGTTCATGTGTTCATTTTTCTGATAGTCCTCTAATAACATAAGACATACTGTACAGCATAATAATAATCAGGTCACTCAGTGTTTTAATAATCAACAAACAAAAGGAGAGGAAAAAATAAAACAATATAAAAAACAGCTACCAAAATATTTTGATGACTTGAACTGTTCTGGATCAAACCACTGTCTTGTGTCCATATTAGTTATTTATTTTATTTCCAACAATGTTTTTTGGCTTTTGCTTAAAAAAGGTAACGTTTTCCACAACTCTCACATTTATTTTGGAAAACTTACAGTTTCCTTTATGTAGCAGAGTAATTTAAGAGCAGAGTATGTTTGGTTACTGTTTCTGGACTAGAATGTGTTACAGATGTTTGAAAGGTGGTGTCTTTTTGTTTGTGTGTGTGACAATAAAATAAAGGGTACGGTCCTCGTCTACTTGTGTGTTTCCTTGACAAGTTTTGGAGATATTGTCTGTCGATA